>NW_024962262.1:91704652-91720144 GCF_019238085.1 Lagopus leucura
TTTCTTTTTCTTTTTCTTTTTCTTTTTCTTTTTCTTTTTCTTTTTCTCTTTCTCTTTCTTTTTCTTTTTCTCTTTCTTTTTCTTTTTCTCTTTCTCTCTTTCCCTTTCTCTTTCCCTTTCTTTTTTTTTCTTTCTTTTTTTCCCTTTCTTTTTCTTTCTTTTTTTTTTTCTCTTTCTGGGATGGAAAGGACTTCTTTTCCATGAAAGAAAGAAGAGTTTTATCAGACTATCTTTGAGTGTGTTGTCACAATCACTGCCTCATTCATGTGTAATGTTATTTTTTCCCATAAACCACTGTTCAGAGCAAGCGTGAAAACATCAGCTCATTTCTTTGTCCTACAGCAGCAGTTAGCAAACCTATAGCCAAATCTTACTGTCTTACAAATATAAGCTGCTTAGTTGTTGCGTAAAGCCACAATTTCTCAAGCTTGAATACATCACTATTTAAAAATCTCCCAATATCTAGAATTTTGCGACCTGTTGCATGCTCACATGTTACAGAATCCGACTTGAAATCTGAGCTGACTGCAGGCGGGTGCAATCTAAATGTGGAAATCCAAGTAAGACCAACTTGGAAAACTGCATCTAAAACATCAAAATGTCAGTAGTTTTCGATACCTGCACTCAAAGCTTAAAAGAAGGCTCCATACAAGCATTATATGTCTTAATCATTTAACTTAACTTACTCAAAATTGATCACTTTGGGTTTAACACGATGTAAAGGCCTTGAGGTGATGTGACTGACTCTACCTATGCTGACACTGAGGACTGAGCTAGGGATCTTGAAAGTGAAACACCATAAACCTCTGACAACCACGAAGACTTGGGAATAATAACAGATGTCTTCCACGAAATGGCAGCTGATGGAGACATGAAAATCACCCAGATACTGATCAAATCTTTACCAGTGTACAGTCTATACACCTTTGCAGTACTGGGTGAAAGCAACTACCACACCTGATGGTAGTCAACACCTGATATGGATTTTAAGCAATAATCAGACAGAGAAAAGAAATATATCCCAATGCTTACCAAGCCCTTCCCATAATTTTCATTGCCATTTAAAGCCTACAAGAGAGAATTTCACTTCACAGATGCAGATCCCTTTCAAGAGAATGATGCTAGAAATTAGAGACCTCAGAAGCACTGACCTAAATAGAAGCAGTTCCTTACACGAATGTAACTTTTGAGGTTTCTTTCTGATTTAAGGTTGTTTCTTCCTCTCCCCATTCTAATCAGTGCCAAGGAAAAGTGCTGAGCTGCCCAAGAGAAGGCTGTAGGTTTTTGCTGAGTCCAGTTGTTCCACTGAAAGAGAAGTCTGTAGACATCTACTGTCCTGTTAAGTAGTTGTACGTAGTCTCTGTAGAGTTTTTTTGTTCCTCATGCTGCTTTACTGTTTTATTTTAAATTGCTAAGTCACTTAAAAAAAAAAAAAAAAGGAATGATATAATGTTATCCTAAGATGACTATTCCAAGTGAGCAATTGCTGTAGTTGCCATAGGGATACTGAATGAATGCAGATGAGGTGGGAGACATCCAGAGGGCTCTATGAGCATGAATTTCCATTTAACAGCTCAGTGCAACCAAAAAGGGGACATGTCTGCCCCACTGTAATGGTGGGTTGCAGTTGCTGCCTGGCCCGTGCTGAAATGGCAGCTTGGCTGCCTGGGAGCTGCTTCATCTGGAGCCTCGGCACCTCGCTCATTGCTGAAAATGGAACTTGGGCTCTTAGGTGATTTTGAAAATGTTACCACAAGTTCCCCAGAAGCAATACTTAGAAACAGCCACTTACTGATTTTGTAATAAATGCACCAAGGAAAACTGTGAAAGTTACATATGAATGAGACCTAGTGTGGCACTGGGGGACCTATAGAGACTAATTAAAAACAACTAATATTTGGAAGAGAAATAGCTTCTTCACAGAGGAAGGAGCAATCTGTTTTATTATATAGAAGGCTTATTACAATGACAGAGGCAAACAATAATTCCATAGATGAGGGCTAATAAGTGTTTTCTCTCCGCAATATTTCTGTTCCATTATTAAACTTTGATTTAATTAACTTACTGATGAGATGGGGGTGAAAGTGGTCAGCTGTCCAGTGAATGATGGTCATTTTTAGTTTGCCTGTGTTCTTGCAGATTTTCCAAGCAGAACTAATTTCAGCCTGTATTCATTATAGATATAAATGTAAATATAGTGACATAATTACCATAATGTCTTCAGAAAACATGAATGAGCTTAAATGATAACTTGTCAGTGAACACCAGCACTCCAAAGTTCTGCCTTTAGAATCCTGTTTGCTCCCAACCCACTCAGAGCTGGATAGAGTAGCCTAAAGGTCTTCAGATCTGTGCCATCCTTGAGAAGCTACAGAGAAATGCTGATTACATTCATGACAACAAGTTTCAAATTCTCCCCACAAGTACTTGTTCATAGCTGTACAAAGAACTGGATTTTTTTTTGTTTAAAGTACACAAATAAGTATAGGTTCAGATTTTTCTTGACACAAACACAATTTTTAATTATGGCAGGGCCTGAAACTGGTATATCTTAGTTATCTTCAGGTAAATTGTAGTGATTTACTCTGAATTTACTTTCAGCACCACCAGTGCAACCTCTTGCCACCTGCATTGGAAAAATAGTCATGCTGACTGGGGTAGGTTGTAAATATAGTACTCTTGTGCAAGGTGGTCACGATCCTAAGCACTCACTTTGTCTTGGGTGTATTAACTATATAAGACACCCTTTTAAGAACTGACTTTGGAAGACATACCCACGCTCGAGACTGGCTAATTTGAAATAGCGAGAGATCTCAATAGAATTTCATGAGAATAGTTGTAAACATTCCCCAGCTAACTGAAATGAATTAGGCAAGAAGAAATTAAAAGATGCAAGGTTCACTGATAAATACACAAATTCTAGCTTGTCTTGGTCAAGAATAGACACAGCACATTCTCTTTTGCCACTCACAGTATCTCCCATTTACATTGTCTTTTAACTTAAATCTTTTAAGACCTCTCCAATTCTGATTTTTTAGGATTATTGTAGTATTATAAACACTATGCATTATTTCTATTCTAGGTTGTTTGATGGAAGTTAATTAAACCCTTTTAAGCCACTTGAGACTTAATTGAAATAAACAAACATTATCGTATCCATCTTCTTGCTGAAGGAGATGAATCACAGAAAAGTTAAATTGCTTCTTAAGTCATAAAACAAGTCAGTAGGCAAATCAGGGACAGCACTAAGAAGCCTTGGACTTCTAGACTCCTACTGTAATCACAACATTATCCTGGCTTCCTAGAACCAGTATGTCTGAATGAGATAATTTTATTCAAAAGAGTTCTCAATTATCCTCACATTCTGGTTAATTCCATTATTACTGTAGCCAGTAGGAAAAAAGTCAGCCAAAGATTTTGGTGCTGATATATTATTTTTGGTGAAAGGAAAGATGACTGCAAGACAGCATGGATAAAATCATTTTGCTAATGGGGTATTTTTTTAACATGAGCAGGTGTCAATATTATAAACTGCCAGAAAGGTCAGGTGCTGTGTTTCGGTATGATGACACTTTCCTTTGTAAATGAGCATTTAATAAGTCTCTAATTTCCTTGGTCAGGCACACCTCTCCCTGCCTACTCCTCTGCACTATTCTACCTCACTATACCCACAGATGGCAGGACTGCAGGGACAATACCTCAGGCGTAGTTTTCTCCTATCAGAAGGTTCACTTGGCCAGCCATTGCCTTTCAGTGAGACCTGCTCCCCTGTTCTTCTGTGCTTAATAACAGTACAAAGCTGGGAGGAAGGGGGGTATTGAGAAGGATGGTGATGCAGCCTATGTATGCGAACAGCCAGGCCCCTGAGACACAGTTGGTGTAGGTGGGCCCTACCACTGGGAAGCTGGCAAGGCTGCAGGTTCATTGTGGACAGTGGCTTCTGCAGGAATTGTGCAGAAGCACCTCGCCTTGAACTGAGTCTATCTCATGTGGAAACTCCATAAGACACCAACATAAGAAGAGCAGTAGCTTTTTGAAGCAGTCCGGTAGCCTCCAACACCCTGAGGAATAAAACCACACCGGGGCAATTGCCTATTGCCTGAAGCAATAGGATTGCTTCATCTGTATATGGCTCTGATAAGTCAGCACCAAACACCCGCACTGTACACTGCACGCTCTATCTGTCATTCTGTGTGCTGCCTACAAACACATGACTGCAGTAGCAGGACCTCAGTGATTTTCCTGATTTCTCCTTTTTCTTCCTGATTTCCATTGGCGCAAGAGTAGCAGACCATCACTAGGCAGCTTTTCACAGAGTAGCTGGACCAACAGTTTCGATTTCTGCTTGAAAATATCAGCGATGAAAAGGTCTTATGCTGCAGTGTTACAATTTTCACCTGGCTGAGGGTAGTTTATATCACACAATATAACAATCCTTGTTATTAAAGCATATTTAAAATATCTTAATCAATGCAATCATACACACAAAAAAGTGTGTGTAGCTGTAAATCTCATCAGCACCTGACAGCATGCTCAATTGCACATGCAATTACCTGGATAGACCATGTAATTACGCCACATAATTACTCATGCATTTTTTGAATGAAGTTGCATGTCTGCAGCTCAAGATGATGTATCCCTTTCCTGTCAACCAAAGTCCTCTGGCACTTTTTCCACAGTGTGCACCTTCTCTTTTTTAGGAGAACGGGGCAGAAATTGAAGCAAGCTCTCTAGGAACTCAGTTAAAATATAAACATTATGTTCTAGGCAGTGAATTTTGTTTTAGGACATGAAGACCAATTGATGAAATGTATTGCTGTTAGCCTGTTTTTGCTGATACCTACTAAAACTCTGCTGTTGGCTCCCCCTGAGGGCAAAAGATAACAAATAGGAAATTCCTATGCAGGAAATAATGGCAGACCATATTCTTTGCTGTACCTAAATCTACTCACTGAGGCAAATAGCAGAAATTAAATTGATGGCATTTATAATTCCCAGGTACTCTAAAATAATCTGTTTCAGCCTCAGAATGGACCTTATCCCAGTTTACACTACAGAAGACTACCTCTACAGGCCAGATATGTCACCTCTGGCTGCTGGGCTCCTGCTGAAACCATGCAGGAGGTGTGCAGGTATGACACATACAGGCAAAAGGCTGTTTTGCCATTGTCTTTGTATCTCACTTTGTTCTTTAATCGTATTTGTTCAAACAGAAGTGGGATGAAATACTGCAGTTTGATATCACTGGGCTGCAGGACTGTGCAGAGTGCATGAGAGGTCTTACAGCTGACCACTGCTAGGCTTCTTTGTCATTCAAAACATAAAGTAAAAAAAATTGGAGAGAACTATATTAAAAGTGTATCTTATGACCCCAGTCAAAACACCTTATTGAGGAACTTAAGGTTTCTTCTATCATGTTATCATTTCTTTAACATAAAGAAAGCATCTTAAAATATAAGAAAGAGCTAAAATAGGAGAAGAATGTGTTTTCTGCCTAAAAGTAATGCAGTCATTCAATAATTCATTGAAACAATGTCAAATTCATGCTACCTTTCGCTTGTTCCAAATCTGCAGGTTATGTGCCAAAATAAGTTTTGTTGATTAATATGCCCACCATCCGTGTCAGACCAGCTTTATTTCCAGTAATACAGCCACCACATTCCTGCAAAACAAACTTCTATGCAAACCTCTATGCAGTGAGCACAATTTAATCCCTAAACAGAAGGGAAAAAATGTAAGGTAAATGGCAAGGAAAGACAGATAAAGAGCAATACTTCTGAGCACTCATACAACCTTTGCAAAATTAGTCATTTTAATGGGTCCGTTTTCTGTAGAGGAAGTGATTAGTCCCACTGTTCCTTTTGTGAGTGTATCTGACTGCTGGTGAGCAAATCCATCTTGCTTTCTGACTAGGGAGGAAGTAAAGGGAGAAGATTAAGAGAGAAAATGTACGAAGGAAATGCCCAGAGATGGAAATTGCAGTACGCCATCTACGTAGTGTGGCAGTTAATGTCAGGTTAGAAATCTTAGGCTTTGCAGTCAGTACCCAGCTGAAAACAGAACTTCCTTCAGTCAGAGGTCACTGGGAGTCTTAATACCAGTGCAGCTCAGAACATCCTCGAAACTATTTTCTACAGCTTTGTAGCAATCTAAAAATCAAAGCAAGGTCATTTTGATATTTTTCCAAATATCTATTTGCTGTTAAAATTGTGAATTCCAGAGCAATTCCACTCTAATTTAGAATGCAGTTTCATTACTTTTTTTTTTTTTTTTTTTTTTTTTTTAAGATTGCTGAAGCTGTTTTTAAAAAGGTGCATTATGCATTTTTAAAAACATACACAGTGTTCTGCTGTCCATGTAGAAATTAGCATACATAATAATGTACTGGATAAACTTTACAGTGACTCCTGTTGTATTTCTGTCAAAGCAATAATAACTATTTTAGACAGTAATTTAAATGTGTAGATCTCAAAGCCCTTGAGAAAAGGGATTGTAGTCTTCAACACTAGAGATTGCTGCTGATGGGGAACCTCAGGAATGGGGAGATAATGGATTCAATGAAGATCATCCAAGATGCCAAGACCAGAACTGAATCCTGCTCTCCTTGGAGCTTGGCCAGTTCTTTCCTCTCAGCCACATCTTTTCCTCTCCATGTTTAATATCTCTGAGATAATTTTGTTTGATAAGGATTTGCTGGAAGTAGTGATAGATAAAGGGAAAGTACTCTGAGGGTTGTAACAAACAAAGTCATTTGAGTTTCACTAATGTGTTCAGCACCTTGCTTTGTGTACCATTCTCTTCTTTTGCAGGCCATCAGGTCTTACAACAAATTTGTAGATTTGTAGGTCTTTAATAAATGCGTAGATTAAGTATAGACAGATTTCTTCCCCTTGCCTTCCTTCCAGAAGGTTGTGCCAGATCTTCTCTGATGCACCAGGTAGAAATTTTTTGTTGTCAGCTTACTTATAGCTGCTTTTTGGAGCATTTGTTTTCATAGCAGCATTGTACTCTAGGATAAGCCCCCTAATAAGTTTTACGTATTTCTGAGCCTGTACCTCAAAAGCCTACACTTGTTATACTAAGTAAGCTAAGCTGTAAGATACATTATTAGCCTAATGAAGACAGGTGCAAAGTGAACTTCCTTTTATGGTCTCTCATCTGTATCTAAATACTATTTAGGTTGTCCAAGTGTGATTTAAACTGTGTACTGACTCTTGGTCAAATTTAATTTCATTCAGATTTGTATCACAAATGCTTTGGCAGGGGGGTTGGACTTGATGATCTCTGAAGGTCCCTTCCAACCCCTACAATTCTGTGATTCTGTGATTTATAAAAAATACTCCTGGTTAGAACCATTTAAATGTAGGGTTTGGATTTTGGGTGATCCCCTGTTGTGCCAGGAGCTGGATTCAATGATCCTTGTGTGTCTCTTCCAAACCAGGACATTTTATGATATGTTGTATTACTGAGCTCTCTTCTTACCTTCATTGCAGGGTCACCATCATCAGCATAGTTTGGATTTTGTGAAATACGGTATTGAGCTATGATGCATTTATGTCCATGAGTACACAAACTTTGCTCCAACACATCTCGAAAAAATTTGCCATACTACAATGCATCTGTTTAAGTAAGAAATTCAGAATTCAGAAAATGCAGAGCCACAAGAAATTGTGTGTAGCCCTGTCCCCTTACTCTCAAAAGGCTAGGAATTTTTAAAGAACAGTTATATTTTAGAACAGAAAGCCAAAACTCCATCACAAATTCCTTACATCTAATATAGTGTGAACAGACCAGCAGCTCTGACTTTATCGCAGTTCTTCATTCCACCCTTGGATGAAGATGAAGATTTCCTTTTACCCTTTCTTTTCAGCATTTATTATCAGCAGTGTTGCTAAAATGAAGAATGAAGAAGGTAAAAAGACAAAGCATATCTAAAAAGCAATTTCACAAAAAAAAATACATCAAAAGATACAGCCACCTTCCTTTTAACACCACAGACTATTCGGGGATGAAGAAGAGTCTTGAATACCAATGGAGGCCAGCTTCAACAAAATGAAATAGTAAAAGCCAGATAGTAAAAGCTATGCCTCTGGAAAGCTAAGATGCTGTTACAGCAAGGCTTTCAATCAAAGATAGGATTCATCTGACATTATGTAGATATCTGTGGTGTAGGCATCTAGACTGCAGATTCCCACAGTTTAACAAGACACTCCAGGCTTACTTTGAGTCCATGGATGGAAAAATAGACACATCTAGGCTGTGATTCATTCCATCTAGATTAGGTCTAAAATAGGTCATATGAATCACATCCTATAAGTGCTTGTTTTCCTCCACTGAATGTAAGGAGAAACTTGTAGATAGATGTAGATACCTACGACTTGTAGGCCTCTGAAGTTACAGGAGATGAATCCCTCTTCAGCCAAGCTCTCTTTTTCTGGTACAAGGAATTTCAGGCAGAAAATACAGGGTGAAGAAAACCAACCAAATATAGGAAAGAAAAGTAGCAGTGCAGGTATCCACAGACATCAGCGAGTCTGAAAAAAAATTCCTAGAAATGATTGTGTTTCCTTTAGTGGGGGAGTGGGCTCTTTATAAGGGAGACCAGAAGCTGTTGGTGTGTTCATTACATTACCAAAGATTTCTTCACTGAGTTTGTCTCAGTGTCCAGAAAAAGAAACAGGTTATTTGTTATGGAATTGTTCTGCAATTCATTGTCTTGGAGTAATTAATCTCAGCAGTATTTTGAAAATATTAACACAAAGTACTGAATTTCTATTTAAACGTCTTCAGATACTCTGCAGAGATGTCATATAAAATATGTGCACAGAAGCTTAAATTTGAAGACTTTACTCCTTTTTGACCAAGAATTACATTATATTCTTGTTAGATTTCCTATCAGAAAGTAATTAATTCAGTCTTAACTTGACTTGCTGATTGGATTTATGGCTGTTTACTATGTGTTCTTTTCTACAGAACCACTTGAGGAATTTCACGTTTTCGGAACAGCCTTTTTATTGAGACCTATTTGCTCAGAGCACTCTTTTTGTCATGGTTTAGCTAATGTTTTAGATTGATTATATTTATTGACAGTGAGACTAGTCCAATTGATTGATTTTCTAAAGCATTAACTTCTAAAGCCTTCATTTAAACTGCCAAGATTTCCTCATTTACACTTGAAATCATCCTATTTACCTCTCTAGTAAAAGAGAAGTCAGACATCACATTTCTTTCTCTCAAGGAGAAAAAGAGAAGAAATGTTAGAACCATCTTATTGGCTTTCCTTTTCTGACTTACAGCTGAGGACTCTAGGAAGACAGGTGAGGGCATCCACCCTCCATGTTATCATCCAAAATGTTTGTAGAAAAAATGATACTGTACTCTTTAATCAAAAAATATTTCTTACCAATTCTCCCTCTGATTCACCACTGAACTACAGCAGAATGCTACCAGACTTAAGGCATCTCCTAGAGCATTTGTTAATCAAAGATTTCTGGTGGTTAAGAGGGAAAAACCAGATTTATAGAGGAGGTCGGATAAGCAGGCAGCGACAATAGCCAGGACAGATTGTCTGTGATGGTAATGGATGGAGTTTGGTGTCCAAAGTGGTCCTCCATTCTCTGTACTCACCATCTCAAATCTCTAGCAAAAAGCCAGAAAACTGCATGTGACTGTATAAGGAAGGAGGAAGAGCAGATTTACAAAACAAATTCAGTTTACCAACTGAAGGTACAGTGATACTGTTTTATATTTTTCAGTGTTCTGTTTCAAGCAAGCTCTCATAGGACACGGACCAATGGGCACAGAACAGTTAATTGAGAGTGAATCAGAAAGTTCACCTCATCTCATATTAAGATTATTCTGGTCGCCTCACATAGACTTCTCCAGAGTAAGATCTGTAAATTACTAAAAGGGAATGAAACAGTTGAACTATGAGGCTTTACCATTAGGATGAGATTAGATTGTTATTTTTCAGGGATATATTTTTCCTTAGTTAAAAGGTCCTGCAATAACAATTAGCTTGTGTTGCTCAAAAACTTCTATCATGAGAATTTTTTCTTAGAGTTAAGGTATCAATTACTTCATGACTTCTGTCCCGTCAACTAATAAGCCCCTTAATGTTGAATCTGAGAGACCTTTAAAGATATGATCTAGATCCTATGCACCTGTACCTAATCCAAACCGGGAAAATAAAAATAATCCCAAGGAAATTGTAGAAACCACTAGAAACAAGATCAGTGTTTCAGGTCTTTGTAATCATGATTAATACTCAATTTCAGAGATTAGGTCTCTCTTGTGTTTTCTGTACTTATTTTCTACTCCTGTCTGTGAAGAAAGCACTAGAGATGCAAGGCTAGAGCTACAAAATTGATATAAACTAACACAACTCCACTGAAATCAACAGAGTTAGAATGCTTTAAAACTACTAAGGATCTTTTCCTACACCTTTTTTAGAATGGATGTATTTATTTATATCAAAGTGTAGAGCTCAACACAGCAGTAATCTCTAAGACACAGACCTATCTATGTTTTATGATAAAGGAATTGCATTTCTTCTAGATATGATGATAAAAATCTACTATTTCTTGGAATATGGCTTGCTGGAACCTGGATAAATTGAACATACCTTATTTTGCTAGGAATTGAAGAGATGTGGTTGCAAACCTAACTAGGGAAGGAGGTTTCTGGCGTTAATGTAGTTAAATTAGCAAGACTGTGTTGGTGTCATTCAGGGGTAGATTGTGTTGTTATATTCTTTACATATTGATAAAGAAATACAAGTTTGTAATTACTACTGTGGTTGTACAAAATGCATGGATCCAGTGCAGGGTATCAGTAAATTGTCACAATGTTAGTATATTCTAAAAAATGTAATACTTTCCAATAGGCTAAGTTCAGCTCTGTCAAAAGATCTAATCCAGTCCACTGCTTGTTTCTTGTTTTTCGTTTGTTTGTTTGTTTTCATGAAGCCTGTTAGATTTGGACAGGGAGAAGATAATTTTCCCAGCTCAGAGGCTGAGTGTCTCTGGGCTTGTGTCTTTCTATCCTCTAGGGAACTCACATCATTTGACTGCACTAACTGTGCAATGACTGAAACAGAGGTGTCCTCTTATTCATGTGGTGACTGTGGTCACGTGTGTAGCTATATGATGGAGCTGCATGTCGTACACCTTGGACATAAGGGAAGCACTGGATCAGGAAAGCAAGACACAATTTTCTGTTCATTTGCAGGATGAGGAAAATATAGTCTGTTAGAATCAAAATGCTGGATGATGTTGCAAAGAAGTTCTTCTCAGCCACTGGCTTGCAGAAAGCATTGTGCTTTAAAACTAGGTTCTAATAGCATAAATTGTATAATAATATACAATACAGTAAAACATAAATTGTCTTCAGCACATCACCTACTCAGCAGCTTTGTCTACGGCTCAGCCAAGTCATGGGTTGTTGGCTTAACCAGCAAATCTTCAGCCTCTCTTGAAGAGACATTTATTTAATAGCCAGTTTTTAAGTAAATATTTACTCATTTTTAGACTTTCATGTGCATTTGCTCTTGTTATTGACACCCTTCACCTGATACAATGCTGGAAATATTTCCAGTGGTAATTATGTAGCGAAATATTTCTTTGTTGTTTCTGTTTGGATTTTATGGCCTAAGGAAATATTTAGTGTTGGCAAATGCCTGCCATTTTTGTTCAATACTTATGGTTTGTATTTAACAGGACGGTGTGAAAACTGGGCAGTTAATGCATCATAGCATTTTGCTGAAAGTGCAGGTGCAAATCCTTGCTGCAGAGTATTACTGTCTTCTCCAAGTCCACACCACCAGAAGAAAAACCCTGACGACTGTGTACACAGTACATGTGCTGCCATGGTTGGAGCTGCATGGTTGAACAGAGGTGACAGCCCTGAAATCTGAGTGGGCATTTGACTGCTAGTATGTGGCATGCTCTAGCAGACAAAAGCTCACCTGTGTGACCACAAGGGAGAAGAGTAATGAGTCTAGAAGAATCTAGACTTTCTAACTAAACTTTGAGGAATAATCAGAAACATTGCTTTGCTCAATGGGACAATCCTAAGAGAGATAGGGAATAGGGAATATTCCATAGGGAATAGGCTCAGAGAAAATAACACAGGCAAAATTGTTTGCCTGATATGAATCTTTATTTGGCACTAAAACAAAGAACACAACATAGCCCCCCAGCTTCCCAGGTCAGCACTGTGACCAGTCAGTGACAGTTACAACCTATTTGATCAGCTTTCCAAAATGGCTGCTCTCACCCTCCCATCTCCCAACCCTCCATGAAGTAGCAAGCCACCTACAATTTTATTCTGCCCTAGTTTCTTTTTTAAAACAAATCACAACACCGCCAACTTCTTTTACACAGCAGTCTCGGTCGTCTTTCACTATGCTGGTCCATCTAGCCTGTTATTTAAATTCTGCCTGGAAAAAAAATTCTTCCACAGTGCCCACACAAAGTGAGTCAACGTTCCTCTCCATTCATCTCAGAGAGACCAGAATTGCATCCAACATGTTTTCTTTATAAAAAAAAAAAGAAAATGAAAAATAGAGAAAGAAGTCTGGGTAAAAACATTGGGACATGCATACAAATCAGCTGAAAAGTTGTACAACTGTGTTTCTACAACCCTTAATCTTCCTCATTCACACCCTCCCTACTACCTAATGCATTGTGTGAGCCTAGCTGGTTAACTATTAACTTTCTTTGTGCATAACAGAATATTAAAAAAACACATTGTAATAACAATTTTTCCAGGCGATCATGCCTTTTTTCTTTCCTTTTTTTTTCCTGAGATGGATTTTTGAGTTGGACACATTGCTTGCTTTTGTGTTTCACCCCTGCTATCTGTAAGGCTTGTTTCATTTGGCCACTGTACACTTCAAAGCTCAGTGTAACTGTGTGAACCATCAACTCTGTCTTTGATTCTGATCATAGAATCATTAAGGTTGGAAAAGATCTCCAAGATCACCCAGTCCAACCACCAGCCCATCCCCACCATGCCCACTGACCATGTCCCTCAGTCCCTCAGTGCCACATTTGCATGGTTTCTGAGCATTCAGGGGTGGTGACTCCATCACTTTCTGGGACAGCTTGTTTCAGTGCATCACCACTTTATCTGACAGGAAATTTTTTTTCATACCCAACCTGATGTTTGGTGCCATTAAAGTTTTGGGGTGAGGCCTTATGGATGAGGAGTGACAAATTATTTGCAGGTTTAAAAGGTAGTATAAGACATAAGAATTCTTTTTTCAGCAGTCTTCCTTGCATTTGACCTGGAATCATCATAGAAAGCTTCCTATTGCTGAGATCAGTCTGGGCAGGTTAGCTTTCCAGGCAGTAAGAACATTCTGGGGTGCTCAGTATATGGCCTTTGCCAAGATACAGGCTGTCCCATCATGTCAGGCCATCAGCATCCTTCCAGCAGTGGCTTGGGAGTGTGCTGTGCTGGCTTTGGATACACCAAGATGTTTGCTGCTTGCAGAGGTAGAGTAGCAAGAGCTGAGCTGTGGTACATGGATTTCTGCTGCCCTTGGAAAAAGCCCCAGTACTTGCTAAGCTGAAAAAATCAAGCATTTCTCATCTGTTAATTTATTAGATGGATTTGATTAACACTGATTATTACTGACAAAATAGCGAAATGTCTTTAGATGTGAAGAACTCTCTACAAACAGGTTTACCATGCTTTTGCGCTGATACTGAGGTGCTGAGGTGAAGCATGGTTGGAGCTTGATGATCCTTGAGGTCCCTTCCAACCCAAGCCATCCTATGATTCTATGATCATCCTAGGATGTAGATTTTAAGGTTGTTACATTGATAACTAACAAAGTGAGTCAGTAAAGGCAAGGTTTCATCAAGAAGTTCTTCCCTTTTCCTTTGAAGTATGGCTCCTTTGAACCGTACTAAAATACTGTTACACCAAGCTGACAGATCCTAGTTTACGGAGTTCCTTTACTTCAACCACAATGGCTATCAAGATAGTATAACGGAGCAAACACCATAGCTTCTGGATACCTCAGAGTCATAGATCTGTAGGGGTTAGAAGGGAACTCTGGAGATCAGCTGGTCCCACTCCCTGCTGAAGTAGGTTCCTTACAGCAGGTCACACAGGAACGTTCAGATGGATCTTGAATATCTCCACAGAAGGAGGCTTCACCTGCTCTGCGGGCAGCCTGTGCCAGTGTTCAGTATTTTACAGAGAGCACTTTCACATCCATCATCTGCAGTCTCTTTTTGTAAACTGTGAACTAATAGTAACAAAAGCTAATAGACTAATTTTGCACAAACAGAACTGTGGGAACCCAGCCCATTTTGCTAGAAGTATTTGGGAAAAGTGAATGGGAATTCAAACGTGGGGATGTAACTATAGCACACTTCCCATCAAGGTTTTTTGGAAACCTTACATTCAGTTAAATTCTGCAAAACCCAGACGTGATGCTTTTTGTAGAAAGCCTCTGCAAAGGTAGCACATATAGATTCTGAATAACTCATAATAAACTCATAATTCCCTGAAATAAAAAAAGATTGTGCAACTGGTTTCCATATGATCTGAATTTTCATTCATGATCTCTATGTTTTGACAGACTTAACTTTTCTGGTATTCCAAGAAATGTGCAAAAGTTGAAGGTTTTCACAATTTGGAATAATATAATTTCAATTGCATTTCAAAACAAAAAGGAAAGTTTTAAGATGAAAACATTTTATATTTTGAAAGTACACTCACTAGCTTGCCTCTATACTGTCAAAATTATTTAATCAATTATTAAATTATTAAAAATAAATTAATGGAACTATAAAAGAATAGATAAAAGTGGTATGGACAATAGAGACACGTGAAAAGAGAGTCAACTCCACTGAATGCAAAAATGTTTTGTTAACATTTTCTGCAAGAAAGGAGAGCTGATTGCTTCACTTTCAGAGAAGAGGTGTGTGTGCTAAAGGAATCAACACGACACCTCTCTGCAAAATTCACCTCTGTGCAGAGGGCTCAATGCTACACTTTTAAAGAGTGTTTGGGGGTAAAGTTTTGCACGTCTTCTACTGAGCTGGAGGGAGGGTTTCACCCCTTCCAGGCAGAGACTTCAGGAGTGATCATCAATGAAAGATTGAGAAAACTCCCTTTACATTACCCATTTACTTCCATTCACATTACATCTAGCTCACCAGCAAACCCAAAAGGACAAGATTTGATCTTAAATGTAGTTTTGATTAGAGATTTAGTTCCTCTGAAATGCCAGCTTTCTTTGGATAACCCACCAGAGCCTTGTGTCTGTGCCTAGGTTTTGCACTGATTCTGTATGTTGGTTTTAACAATGAAGTGTGAATGAATCACAGGGAAATGATAGGTCACAGCTTAAAAAAGAAAAGAAAAGAAAAGGAAAGGAAAGGAAAGGAAAGGAAAGGAAAGGAAAGGAAAGGAAAGGAAAGGAAAGGAAAGGAAAGGAAAGGAAAGGAAAGGAAAGGAAAGGAAAGGAAAGGA
>NW_024962262.1:91720244-92024280 GCF_019238085.1 Lagopus leucura
TGTCTCAACAGAAGAATCAACATAAATCTGACATTCTTATGGAAAGCCACCTCTAGGTGGAAGTATTGACCCTGCAGATAGAGATGAGCTCATAAATATCTATGTGGCAGCAGTGATGGCAATGTTTTTTAAAGCTACTTCCTCCAGTATTTTGCTCTTGAAACTGCAATTAGGTGGGGTGCCTTGAGATTTATATATCTGAGGGCAGGTTGCAAAGCTATCCTGAGCCAGGAGTTTTCTTCTCTCTTGGCCTGGATTCAGTGGACACGGTTCAAAGCAGCACTTCAAACATCCTGGACATCTGCCTTTGGTGAAAGGAGCAGTAAAGGGAGCACTCCTGGTTTTAAATACGTGCTTATGCACATTCCCCAGCCGCAGGGCTTGCCACGTTGACCATTTTTTATCAGCGTTGAGAGCTGCATCAACATAGTCTAATGACAATTATTTAATTTAAATTGGAAAAAAAAAAAAAAGGAAAAAAGAAAAAGGAAATTACTGCTACTTCTATTCCCCTCTTTTGCGAATGAATTGTGAACTCCTGCCTCCACAGCTGAATGGGTCATGCAGAGGATTACTCCTGTACTTAGTAAGGTACTTTGAGTGCTATAGATTGTAAATGATATGTAAGACTAGGCACTGTCATCATTCCTGCTTTGTAGAGTACAGGTGTTATTCACAAGAGACCCGAAACTAGTCTTCTCAGGCTAATTTGTGCAGAGATGCTGAAGTAAGATGGACCATTTAGTTCACTTATCCAGATGATCGTGACACTTCTTCTATTCTCACTGTCTAAGCTCTTAGTTACAAACTGTGAGGGAAATTTCCAAAAGGCACAGAAATGCTGAGTTTCCCTGAAAATCTCCATGAGTTAGATATCCCAACTGCATTTTGCACTCTAAAAGTAAATAATAAATCATTATTATGCTTTTGGAGGGGGTCATCTTCTTTATCTACAATCTAATGAGGGGTCCTATTTAGTTAGATCAACAGTTTCATAAACGGCTAAGTGTTTTGAGAGTAATGCTGAACATTGTTTTTCCCATAGGTAGTTTTTATTTACCACCAAAAACATTCACATTGACTTAACATCTTTCATGGACCACTTGTTGTGCAGGGAAGAGTCTAGGAGGAAGGTGGAACTGTTGCTCGTACATCATAGAGCTCTGTGGTCATAACTCATATGTCCCTACAGGGATCATGATTGAACAATTCGTATCTGAACAAATTTACTTGTGTCTCCCACATTGGTGAATGTATAAACTCGATGCTATTGAGCACCTTTGCGTACCCCATGTAGTTGTTGATAACTACCAGAAGCTCTGTTCTGCCGTGAATTAGAAAACAAAGTAAAGCTGAAAACAGCATTTTAATGGAATAACTACAGATCAGAATTCGTGACATGGTGGAAAATCTTGTCTAAAATATATCCTGAGTTTCTAGGAAGGGCTCTGCCATTTGTGCAGCACCTTGGCAGTGTTCCCACCCATGCAGTTACTCCTCAATAGGCTCAAGCAAGGAACTGTTTCATTTCTTCAGGCTCAGAACTGACATTGCCATCATGTCCAGTCTTTCCTCTGTAGCACTGGAATACATCCTGAGAAGGTGTGTGTGTGTGAGCAACCGAGTCAATGAGAGAATCAATTTCCATCCACAACTGGTGTGCAACACTAATTAGCTCAGGCAGGCACAGTGATGTGAGTTGTTTGTTCTTTGGATGGAGATGGCCAGAGAGGAGTAGAGCGAGGGCAAGCCCAGCCAGCAAAGGCCAGCAGAGACTGGTCAGCTTTCCAAATGGGTGATGGGAATCTCTGCACACTATGTATGTTTATACATGGATATCTCTGTATCTTTCAGCATGCATCCGTTGGTATAGTTCAGTAGACTCAAAAGATCACCTTTTCCCCGTGCAGTTCTGACTGAAACTGACTATTGGTCCCATCAGAGACAAATGTAGGCACCCTGTGCAAGGCTGGAGCTGGGAAGTAACTTTTTTCACTCACACCAGATGCACAATCAACACACTGTTTTCCAGATGCTCTCTTTTTTAATTGAAGAACTAGATGCCAGGAGAAAAATAAAGTTTCTATCAGTAATGTGTTGAATATAGTCTTTCCTTCAAGCTGCAGTGGCACCAGCCTATGCAATATGTTTTATACAAGACATAACATTTTCTCATAATGTTCTCAAGTATTAAGTACAAGGAAATGGCTTCTTGTTCACAGTGTAGCTCACTGGTTGGTTACATGCGCATACAGAGGTCAAAGTCTGATCTTATTTATGCCACTGTAAACTGCAAGATTTGCTGCATTCCCTATACAGGAATATCACTTCAATGCTAGTGTTTGTTAGCATTAAGCTATTTGGATTATTGACTTCTGACTGCTTGGAATTAGTCTGGAAAACAGAGTCTTACCTTCTACCTTTTTATCTGGTTATCTGAAAGATCAGCTGCACACTTGTGTTTGTGCTTTGAATTCTGGCATCTTTCTTGCACCCGTTCTTTATTAGGGGAAAAAATCTAAATGGCAGAGCATACATCCTCCAAGCATTTCACTACACCCACACAGCTCTTTTTCTTTAAAGCCGTGGCTTATTCCAAACTGGAAAGGCAGCAGTCTAGCTAGAAGACAGGTTATGTTCAAGAGAGAAAGGAAGGAGGTGGCTGAATCATAGCAATTTAACTCTGGCTGGGTGGATGTAAATCCAGCCTCTGGTTGCTGCTATCACAAGCTTAGTATGCTTTCAGATACGGGGAACAGCATATTGTTCTAGGTAATGAAGGCTAGAGTTCAGAGCAGGATATTCATTTGCCTTTATTGCTTGCACTCCAACAGGTGCAATATTCATTGCCTCTGCTATGAGCAGTGATCTCTGGCACTACTAATGAAATATCAAATCATATTTTATTTACTTCCTTTCTTCAGCACCCATCAATAACCACACTGATAAACCCCAAACTGATGATTTAGGGGTTTCTAAGAATGCTCTCAAGTAAAAGTCAGCCATTGGTAAAGAACTTAACTTTCTGGAAGTAAAAATTTCCTTTGGGTTTTTTCTTAAAACAAATGCCACAGCACAATAAATTTGTCCTGCAACAGTCCTCGCCTTTTCTGCATGTTAAAACTGCTTCGTCTGGAAGAAGCTAGATTTATATATTTTTCCTGAGAATATCCTTGTTATACTCAGTATTCACAAAGAGCAGAAAAGACACACATCTGAGTGTCTCTTATTAACATGCTTCACTATCCTGCACGCCCAAGTCATGAAGGATGGCTCTGGCTACAGATCAGTTGTCATCGTTCTCCCAGGAGTGGACACTTATACCTGCTGTCTTGTCTTTGCTAAAACAGGCAGGGGGACGGTTCTTCTTATTATTTTTACATTTGCCTCAGAACCAGGTAGCTTCTGAGGAACACCAGCACTAGGCCAGAGTGTACTTTGCAGCAAAAACCTTCCATCTCAGTGAGCTCCATTTACAAAATTTTATTTCTTTCATATTACCATGTGAAGGAGTCTCGTGGTCACTCCCGGGGAGCACTAGGTTGGTACTGCCCACAGATGGGAGGGGACTCGCTATGTTTCATCTCCAATAGTTTTGAGGTGAGTGCCTTCTCCACACTTGGTTGGCCCAGCTGAGAAGCAGAGAACAGGATGGGAGATTACTCTTCGATGGGATATGTTGCTGCCTTTCCCATCCTTTACCTCCTGAATGTAAATTTTCCAGCTGAACGATGACAAAAGCAGGGTGGTGTTTTGGGGCTCATTTCATTTGCAGACATTGGATGTGAGAAAGGCAATGTTTTCTCCAAGGAAGTTAGCAATCTGTCTGTACCTACAGGTCTCTCTTGATTACAATTAATTAATCACTAGCACATGTCAGATATGTGCCAAGTACTCTCTGATCAGAGAAGCTCCCAGTCAAAGGACAAACATGTACAGATAGAAAAGGAAAGCCAGACAACATTTTATCCTTTATGGAGTAACTGCTGCAAGAGCAAATGTGTAGTAGTTTGATCTTTTGGGGAGTGATCTTTTAGCATGAAAACAGAGAATGTCCACTGGGATTAAAAAAGGAAACTTCATTAAGATGTTTTGCCTCCCAGCTTTTTCTTCAACAAATTTTGCTTTTCCAACCTATTCCAATCCAGCTTCTGACCAGAACTAATGTGGTAGGTAAGAGAGAAGCAACAACATTCCTTCAAGGTGCGATGGGGATAATTCACCTGAGTTACATTTCAGGATGTCTCAAGCTTTTGAAACAAGTGCCAGTTTCTTAGTGGATTTAGACCTGTCTCAGACATCTTTGTTCTGAGAACTTGCAGAAGATGGGGGATGCTGACACTTCCTCTGGTCTACCACTTTCATCTGGTCTTTCAGTTTCTCTGTCCTGGAAACAGCCTAAGAGGCTGTTAGGTGGACAGAAACACTAAAGAAAGTTAAGGATAACTTAGAAAGGAGGATAAAACCTTTGGTTAGTGACTGGATCCATTTTGACTGGCTGGAAAGAGATGGTCTGAGGCTTGCCTACAACTTCTGCTCAGAAGCAGTGTGCTCTCTTCATTGAGAGGAAAGCATTAGCAAAATATGAGATCATTTTAAATTTAATACTGCAAGGATTTTAAAGATTTATGTAGATTATCTGTATGTACTTTTGGGTGCAGAATTTCATAACCGTTGACCCAAACTGCCTTCAAAATCCCTGTGCTACTCCTCAGTGCTCCAGAGACATTTCATTAGCTCTGATTTGTCCTCTCATTGCCATACCACAGGTTCACTTTGCATGAGACTTAAGTACAGTGGGGCCTCAAGTACTTAGGCCTAAGTCCAGGTTCATAACCATTAGCTGTAGGCTCTGAGCACTTGTCCTGTAAAGTTGTTTGCAGTAGCAAAGCTCCTCACAAATTCAATGGGATTCTTGATTCTGCACGTGGAATCTCTTGGAAGGAATGCATTTTGAAAACATCTTGGTGTGCTTATGGAAGAGAAAATGAATGTTAATAATGTGATATGTAGTAAACTGAAATTTCTATGGAGATACGATCACCAGAACACCTTCTGTGGTACTTTAAGACAGTTTTCTTCCAATGAATTTATTCTACAGTAGACAACTAAATGATTTTCAGGATTTGGGTCCCAGCAAGTTGCTGAATTAGTATTTTCAAGGAGAAACATAATAAGAAACAGTAATGTAAATGTCAAAATGTTACATACTGTGGCGGCTTCTGCTTATGTGTGCTCAGACATATCCAAGCCAAGGTTCCTCTTTGCAGAGACCTCAGGGCCTGCTTATATTTTATTAATTGACTGCAGCTGACCTCTTAACTTACAATGACAATCAACATCAGTGACTACAATGTGCTTCCTCCCCTTTGAGAGCTGTCTTGCCTAAAGCTCAATAAATTGAACTAGTGACTTAAAATGACCTTAATTTCTCCAAATTAGAAGTTTCACGTCCTACATGTCCCACAGATGGAAAATGAAATAGGCTGATAAAGTGTTACACTGATGACCTTTTTTGTGACAGAAATATCAAATTTAAAGTAGTTGGTTTTTTTTTTTTTTCAATAATCAGAAGACCAGAATGAATTTAAAATCTCAGCTTAAAAGAAACTGATGTGTTTTGATGTGTTGAAACCAGACTTAACAAAAACACTGACCTTTTGGTGGCCCCAGAAAGAAAGGACAAAGATTAAATTTGCTACTTGCTTGCATGCAACTCTATTTCTATGAGTATACCAAACTCCTACAGCCTGGCATCACGAATATGTGAAACCAGCCATGTCAGTCATTCAACCGGATAGATATATTTTTGCTATCTTGGACTGCAGTTCTCCAGTGATCATATTCTGGTGCCCTGGAGGACTGCTTGTTGTATGGAAGAGATCATGAAAATCAACATTACACTTATAGTTCAATACTTTCTTTAATATTAAGGACTCCATTACAGAGTTACAGAGGGTGTCTCTCTCAGGAAAGAATTCACAACACTTTTATTTCACTTTTCCTCAGGAGAGTCAGTTTGGTGGGAACAGATGCTAAAATTGTTAATTCACCAACTGACTGCTCCTATGACTTCACAGAGACCTGCTATTATTCATATGCAATGTGCTCTTGCTTTCTTTCCCCATGCTCTGGGTTATGCACATCTGACATCAGAGCTGCAGCTGTTTTATACTGCTTGCTTTTTGTTCGGAGGCCTCACTTCTAATTACTGAAGAAGAAAAGAGATCTCTGCCACATATGCTAGAGAAGGTGAAAGGCTGCAGTCCTACACCAGCTTCACTGAGGTTATACAAAAGCTCAGTTACTTTTCATTCAGGTTCCCTGTGCACTAGTTAGGAGCAGGATGCTCTCACGTTAGACTATTTTGTTGCGTGTCAAATCAGCACAGCCCTTTATTTCTGTTCTTGAGCCTTTCCACTGTGTAGCAATAGCTGGTCGCATCAGTCTTCTGTCTGCCTGTCTTGGATGGACCTGAGATGTTCATCTCTTCAGCAGCTTGAGAGATAAAGAGCAATGGCCAGGGTCAAGTGGATGTATGGTGGTGCTTCTTCCTTGAGCATCATTAAGTACACTCAGCTATGGTTCTGACAGGATGTGGGAGGCAGACAAGAGATTGGTGTACCAGCTGCTCCAGGAGATGGGAAAGAAAAGACCTCCAGATCACCAAGGGGAGATGGCAGCACCTTACATTGGCAATGCTGCCTTGCATGAGGATTTTGGTGCTTTTGGCTAGCATCTCTAGGAAATTCCAGAAGTAGCCTCAGTTTGTGCAAAGGTACAGATCCATACAGTACAGAAAGAAGGAAAACTGGTATTTGCTAGAATTGTTTCTATCCTGGTCCTTACAGTGATCATTAATCATCTGTCTTGTGTGATTGACAGAGGAGGTCAGGAATGCATGCTTGTCCCTGTAGAGTAACACTGACCACTTGACGGGCTGAATCACGTTTCCTCCACAGTACACTGCAGGGGCCACTGCTTGCCATGCACATGGGGGGGGATGCATCAGCACTCCGTTCTACACGGGTGCCCTACACTTGTGTGCTGCCATTTGCTGTCCCTTCCTCCTGTCCACTGGGAACAGCTTCACTGCCTGTCACAAGTGTGACCAAGGGAAAAGAAGATGAAACACTAAATAGATCTTGAAAAAGAAGTAGGTTTTAAAAATGTGGAGCCATTAAGCATTCAACCTTACACATTCAAAGCAGGGTTCAGCTATTAACAATTTAAGATCCCCCTGCAAGGCATACATACCTCTGCTTCCTCTCTGCTTCTCAAGTAAGGAAACTGCAGCCTAAGCAGCATGGCTAAGTTTCAAGCTAGGTGAGTGTCAGAGGGGGAATTAGCATTCATACTCCTTAACTACCAAAACAGGTGTTTGCTCTTCAACACAACAATACCTCCAAGGTCTTGTGTTGAAGACTGAACAAAGCTAATGCAAATTTAATAACGTGCATATATATTTTATGTTTCCACTATAAGGACATGGATTCCTTAGGCTATATGATTTGGACACAGTTGAGAGCAGCACAGATGTGAAGCAAAGAAATGGTCATGTTGTAAAATCTGCAGCAGGAGAGTTTAGCCACCACTGTGAGCCTGATTCCTTTTCTGGTTTTAATAGGGGAGTTTTTCTCAGCTACCTGGATCCCAGTTTGTTGAGCTAAGCAAATGTTGATATTTTGTGCCAAGCTGTTTTGTTTGTTCTAATTTTTATATCAGAGGTCCTCACTCTTGAAAAATTACATTTCTTACATGAAATGTGTCAGTCCTTCCTGCCTCTTCTTGTACGTATGTACAGCATCATGGAACCATGGAATTATTACGATTGAGAAAGACCTATAAGATAATCTAGTCCAACCATCAGTCCACCACCACTATATGCCCACTATACGCTTGCACTGAGCTGCTTTTTCCTGTCCTGACTGGGGAACAAGGAGGAACTATTTTCACAGATTAACATAGCTGGAGAATACTTGTGAGTGCATGCGTTTATTTCTTTTTCCATGCAAGGAAGGCATTAGGCATGTGAGCATTTGCTTACATCTAAAGAGAATGAAAGCCCTCTGCTTTCTGTTGGGTGGAATGTCAGCTCTTGCTGCACAGCTGCCTCTGCACAGTGGCAGAGCAAAACGGCGACGTGTGGGTGATCCCGGCGGACGGGATGCGGGAGGAAAGGAAGCCCAGGCCGGGCGTCCCCACGCCATCTCGTGGGGAGAGGAGGTAAGCTCCGGCTCCGAGCTCCCCTCCTGCCGGCAGCGCAGCAGCTGACGGAGAAGAGCTTTCCCCGGATTCGGGACCGAACAGGAAAAGACGAATCGGTGCGGGGCGTCCAGCCAGTCTGGCGGCGGTGGCATGCAGAGCGCTCTGTCATCGGGACACCTTTGCAGAAGTAATGAACCGGTTTTTTTTTCTTTTTTTTCTTTTTTATTTATTCCTTTCCTTTGAACAAAGAGTCCTGCCGGTGTGAAGATGAAGCCAGGTTGTTACGCGTGCCCTCGCTCCGTCTTCTGTGACACGTTACTTCCGTAAACAGTTCCATTGCGTTTTGTCTCTGCCCTACAGTCAGCTCGGCTTACAGGGCCTGCTTCGTAAAGCTACTTGGTCGGGCTGTCTGTAGCAGCCACAGGGAACTGACACGCATCCTACTGAGGTTATTTGTGCTTACTGAAGCCCAGTTCCTTACTTTTATCTCTTGTTTTTAAATCCCGTAAGGCTGCTTTATGCTAAATACTGTGTATTTGGTTTTGATTCCTAAAATAGACCCCCCCGCCCCCCTTTGCAATTTGATGAGTGCTCTTATAATAAATTCATTGAAACGTTCCAAAAGGCAGCGCTTTCACAGGAACAGCGTTCAATCTCACGTAACAAAGGTCTATATTAAGATCCATAGATTGAATCTAGATAAAATGCAGTCTCCACTGCTGCTGACAGCAGGAAGATCCCCCAGTGCTGCTGTGCTGAGACACCCACTGCAGAGGGATCTGCCACCCAACTGCATTGCCTGGAGAGCAGCTGCAGGGAGGGATGTTGCTGCTCCTAAGGTAGGAGGGAGGGAAGGAGAGGAGACTTTCCTGTTTTTGGGGTTGTATGGAAAAGAAAAGAAAAAAAACCACAACTGGGTATTATTTGCCTGGGTCCTGGGTTGGAGTACTGGGTTGGCTTTGGCTACTTGCCATCTGTAGTGCAGCAGGAATCAGGGGTTGGTCTCAAAACTTTGGGCACTGTTGAACCAGCCCCACAATGTGTCACTCTACGTCCCCTCTGCTCATGGGCAGGTTGGTTGGGCAGCACCTCAAGGCTGCCTCTTTCCAGAGCAAGTGTCAGGGAAAAGGTGTTATATGGCCTGCCAAAAGTTGGTGCTGCCAGAGAAGACAAAACTGGCAAGCTCACTGGTAGGTCTGCTTGGGCCCAGGAGGAGCTTTCCTTGCGCTGCCAGGGGATTTAGCCACCAATAGAAGCCATCAGAGTTGGTCTTATCATACTCTACAGGGGCAAAATCAGTTTTGTTGGTGTTGCTAAAGCTCTCCTAGGACATGTGGTGTTCCTGTGTGATGGAAGGGCCATCCTCCTGGAGCAGGTCTGACAGTCCAGCTGGCAATGGGCATGCCCTGTAGCAGAACAGGAACCGATCACCTGGGAGAAACAGAGCAGGATGGAAGAGAACGTTTATGAATGCATGAATGCATCATGCTGTGATCCCGTTTCCAATAAAAAGTTTCCCCCAACTCATTTTTTGACATAAACTGAAGTCAAACAGGATGTGAATCTGACCTTTGAGCTTTATCCTGCTGGCATTATCCCACCACTACTCCCACCACCGACTAGCTGGTTACAGTTGAGAAGAGACTTGATTAAGCATACCTAACCCACCCTGACACAGCTAACTGCAAATACTAGTGGTTTCCTCACCACACTATTTGATTCTTGGGTCAATTACTTAGGGCAATTAAGTGGCAATTGTATGATGTAAATGTATGATTGTAAATATTAGTCTTTCAGGCAATGTTTTCTCATCCATTTTGCTGTTCGTGAGGGGGTGGAATATAACAACAACCTTATTCCCTCCCTGATACTCAGTTGTATTTGCAGCTCTGTTGTTCTGCAGCATTTCAGAGTTCTGAAGTAACATGACCATTTAGATCAGCGATCTCTGCTGTGTGGGAAATTCCTGGTTCCTTCCCAGGCTGTTTTGTGTCAGTGAATTTCCACGATCCCAGAGAATATCAGCCCTGGCTAAATGGTAATATAATCAGAAAATCTTCAAGTGCGTTTCTGGAAAGTCTGTGACAGATGTGCTGATTCCCCATCCACAGAAGAGCTGACCCTATTGCTTGCTTCTGATGTCACAATAAAGAAAATCAAATCATGCAAAGTGCTGCAAACAAAATAATTACAATCTGCAGTTACACAAATTCCTTAAGCACCTGCATAATTCAAAAGGCATGTGTCATCCCACTGGCTGCTGTACATTTGCCTGGATTTCAGTTCATTTTCCTCCACTGTGTGTTTCTGGAAGGTAAGCATCCCACTAAGTATCTGACAGTGATTTTCTGCTGTGTTGAGGCTCCTGTTGTACAGACCACCCAGGCTTTAAATGCATCACTTGCTTTGCTGCTGCCCTCGAGAGGATCACACTTCTGAAGGACTAACATCTTTTTTGGAAGGCAGACTGCATGTTGGAGTTATTCACACTGGAGTTTCTGTGAAAAACAATCACCTTTTCCCTCCTGACTGTGTTGGGCATCGCAGTGCTTTAGAGCTCTGTGTGCCACATGTTACTGCTCTGCCTGTCCCTACCTTCACCTATCAGGGATGCCCTGAATCTTGCTGTCAGTGAGCAGGGGCTGGTGTAGGGCTCTGTGGCTGTGGCAGGGATGCCCTCCTTGCTCTTGTCTTCAGGGACAATCTTCCTGAAGCACAACCAGCAAGCAGGCTCATCTCCTTTGGAACCTCCAGCCCGTGCACATGCTGCCTGGAGCTCAGGAATCTTTCAACAGCATTTCCTTCAAACCAGCAGAAATTAAGTTGAATACGCTCCTTCACTTTCTCTGACTCTTCCCAAAACATCACTGTCTAGTAAGGCTACAGGTAGCATTGCATTGCTTCCCAGAGACAAGAAGAAAGATGCATAGCTACAGCTACAGAGCTAAAAATAAGAACACCTGTAGGCAATGTAGGTGTCTCATTGCAGGACAGGGGCAAAGCACTTGCTTGGCACCTGCTGGTGGAGGTGCCCTCTGAGCAGTGCCCAGGGAGGATAGCTTTATAGGCAGGGCAGGGCAGAGCAGAGCCAAGCTGTCTGCATGTTGTGAGTGAATGAATGGAGTGAGTGCATTGCTGGCCTCATTTCTGGCTTTGCTCAAGCATCAACATGCTGCTGCTGTCCTGGGCCAGCCAGGAAAGCTGAACCTCTGCATCCCTGAAGAAAAGGATAGCAAGAAAAAAAAATTTATGGCTCCAATTGGTTAGAGGTGTAGGTATGAATTTTTCACGACAAGGTATTGGTAGCAGGGAACTGCAGGACTGGTCTGCATGAGTAGAGCCCGTCAGCTGCCCCATGTCAGAGCCATGAGCACGCTGGATGTTTCCTGGAAAGCAAATTGAAGAAAGGAACTGCAGTCCAGATGAGGCCCACAGTGGAGCAGGCTGTCCCCCTGCAGCCCACGGGCACCATGCAGGATACATATCCATGTTCAGCTACAGAGGAGTCTGTAGTGTTGGTGGATAGGGCCTGGAGGAGGTCAGTGCCCATGGAGAGCCCCCACAGGAGCACCTCAGCCCAGAGCTGTAGTATGTAGAGAATAGCTCATGGTGGGACAGGAGGGCTGGGGGATCTCCTGCCTGTGGGAAGCCCACTGGGATCAATTCAGAAAGGAGGGCATCCCCTGGGAGAGACTCATGTGGAGCAGGGGCAGAGTGGCCGTGAAGGAGTGACAGAGACAAAGCGTTCCCTGTTCTCCTGTGCTTCTCGGGGGCAGGAGTTTGAAGGTTTAAGAGTAAAGTCAAGCCTGGGAAGAAAGGGGATGAGGAAACTGCATTTTCAATTTTGTTTTTAGTTTTCACTGTCCAACTCTGTTATTAGTTGGCAATAAATTGAATTAGTATTTCGAAAACTGAGTCTGTTTTGTCTGCGATGGTAAGTGGTGAGGGGCCTCCCTGTCTAATCATAACTTTTTTCACTGCATTTTCTCCCCGTCTTGCTGAGAAGGAGCAGATGAGGTGGGTACCTGACATCCTGCCAAAGCCAACCCACCTCAGCTGCACTGCCAGACTGCTGATGTGGATGACCGAGCAGCTGGGGTAGCTCACAGCTTTTGGCTGAGGGCAGCCTGGCATCCATCCTTTCTGACGCAATACATTGCCTTCGTGGGTCACACTTAGATGACATTGGGAAAAGCGTCTCTGAGACATGGCTGAGATCTGGGGCAGGAACCAGGCAGCACCACCAACCCAGCACAACAGATCCAGCCACCTCAACAGATTTTCTTTTCCTAAAGTGCCCTGGGGAATGGGGACACAAGTGGGACCCGTCCCATTCCTCAAGGTGCAGCACCATGCCAGCCACCGGGCAGCCTGACCAAGGCTCACAAATTCTGTCCCCAAGTCTGTGTTGAAGGGCTTGAATATGACAATTGTTTCCACTGTGCAGAGGCATTTGTTCAGTAAAGAAGGCCTGGTGAAAGTTTTGTTTTTATAACTCCCATTGCTATTTTTTATGAGTGCTTATAACACTGACTGGAAAGACATCTCTGGGGTTTATGTAAAAACCAGCACTTCTTACTCAGAATTCTTAAAGAAATTTCATGTTTTTAAGCATTGGGCCTGCACACTGTGGCATGGACAAAAGTGACATTGCAACTGTTTTTACCAAGCTGCTGTGATGCCATGCTAAGACACCAGCCTACTAAACTCAGGGGTGATCCTAATTATGCTGGCACAAGGATAATTCAATTCAGATTGCTATAACAACAAACAGTGTCCATGCTCACTGTAATCACGTTAAGGCCTATACATGTAATAATTAGCATCTTTATATTTGGTAAATAGAGGTCTGCCACAGGTTAGCTTCAATGAGGACACCGCATTGTTAGAAGATGGGGCCTTTTGATGCTCTTGCAGAATGGGTATCTGGAAATAAAACTCCTCTACAAAACACAAAAGGAGGACTTCATTACCCTGCTTGCCTCTTCATCAGTTTTTGTTCCTTCTTCAAGCACAGGGAATCAAAAGAAACTACATACACCAGAAGAGGTATTTGCTCCATTTCTTTGTATACCCACATGTCACCTGACAGATTTCCCAAATCCAGGGATGCTTCTTGCAGGGCCACATCTGACAAGACACAAGCAGACTGTTTAATTATCAACCATCTCTGTGGTCCCTGGTCCCGAGGCAGACCTACCCATTATTCAAGACTGAGCAGTTCAGAAAAGTAGGAGTACTCTTCCAAAAGCAAGCTGACAGCCCTTTGCTCTGCAAGAGGCTTTGCCACTTATGTATAATCAAAGAATATTAGAATGTTATAATCACAAAATAAACAAGAGAGTTAGACAAAGTAGACTATGATTACAAAAGAGAATAAGCAGAAGGCTTACCCTATCCTGGGCTCACTCACAAAACACCAGAAGAGGCAACCCCCAGAAGAGATCCTTCCCTACTGGTAGCCAGCTCTTAAATAGGTCTAGGAGGCCTTCTAGAGTTGCCTTCACCTGTGCTCGTCTGGCTGACTCATGGCTCACCTCAGGTGATCAATCAGAGGTTCAGGCCGTGACTCAGCAGTTCCCATACACTCTTATATTAAAAAATAAAAATAAAAAAAAACCAAACACATATAGCAGACACATATTTTAAATCTTACAGAAATTTTTCAATTTTTTTTTTTTTGACAAGCCATTTGACAAAGCTATGTACGCTGCCCAGTGCTGTGGGTAAATTGAAGGGATGTCTGCTTTTTATTCACAGGCAATTGATGCTTTCCAGGGAAAAATAACCCCTCTTCATAATTGCAGGACTTTTCACACACACAAAAAAAGACATTGCCTTTGACATATTCTGTATTGTGTAACAGTGCCAGAAAAAACAGTATCCCTGTAGATTTGTTCTAAAATTGAGATACCATCTGAAACATTCCTACCTTGTGTTTTTGGTAAGCAGAAAATGCTGGTTAGTGATTTTAATAAAGTGTCATCAATTAAATTGCTCCAAATTCTCTGGTATATCTCACACAAATCTACGTTTAGGCCCACTAGACGCAACAATGACATTTCAGCTTGTTCTTGTCAGCCTGCTGTGTATATCTGCTTCAGTGCAACAAGGAGGGTCTGATCCATCAAGTTGAAGTGACAGCTCACACAGTTGTAGGGAATGGTATACATTAACATCAGCAACCTGTAGATCAGCCTGTCAGAGTCCAGAGCTCAGGAGAGTGCAAAAGTAATTACTGTACAAGGACTGCTCCAAAAGTAATGACTCCTACTTTATTATGTTGGACCACAATATCAGAGGCTGATGCTGGTTGTGTGGCAGTAGCGATTGAACCTTCCCATCAGTATTCCCTTACTTGTTGCTGTGTGACAGATGGCAGCAGAGGGACAGTTTGACAAAATGGCGTCTGATGTGGAAGCCTGTATGAAGCGAAGGTGTGTCACTGAATTCCTCCATGTGGAAAAACGGCACCCACTGGCATTCATCAACACTTGCAAAAGTTTCTGAAGACCAAACATTGGATGTGAGAACAGTGGGTGGTGGGTGCTTTGTTTCAGCAGTGGTGACAGTGACAGTGAGTCAACTGCACCGATGCAGTTTTTCACGAGTGCAGCATGCAGGCTCTTTCTCATTGATGGTATAAATGCATATGAAAATGACTATGTTGAAAAATAGTGTTTTGTAGCTGAGCATTTTCTCTACCAAATGGTGTTATCGTGCTCTTTGTTGTAGGTTTCATGGAAATAAATAGGAGGCATTACTTTTGGAGCAATCTACGTATATTTGTCTACATGATAGAGGGAACTCTTTACTTTGGGAAAAAGTACCTGAGTGAAGAGGAACCCTGAGGTCCAGCACCCTTAGGCAACTGCCCCAGAAGACATCCCAAAGCAGTGACAGGAGCCCTGGGAACGGTTGGCACCAGCTAGCCCTTCTGGGGGACAAAACAGCTGATGGGTTCATTATCATGATCCATGTTATTACTTGCTCAAATATTTAATAATGTTAGCTACTTTTTAGCTCCTTTCAGTTTGTCTTGGGGACAAAACCTGTTTGAGGGGCTTTAGGTTGTCTTTCATTTCTCCCAGAGATATCTCCCTTACCAGCACTGTGCTCCTGAAACATCTGAGTTTCTCAGGAAAGTTTGAGCGCGTTCTTATCCTGTGATCTTTGTACCCTTCTTCTTCCTTAACAAACAAACAAACAAACAACCCACCACCACAAAAACAAAAAGAAAAACAAAAACACCCACATTATTTTTAATTTGCTTAATCATTAGCCTATTGGTAGTTTTACCCCTGATGTAATAATATTGAACCACAACCCATCAAGAACCGTGATGGCCAGGCAGAGCTGACTTCTGGCACAGCTTTCTCCCATGGAAGAACATTAATAAAGCCCACTGCAGAACTCTGCTTGCCCAAGCAGCACTTGCTTAGTAAAATGTTAGTTGTTCTCTGTAAGCTGCAGAGTTTTTGGACAGAGGTGATTTTTTTGAAAAGTGTAAGTAACAGAAGCATGTAGGACATTTCTAGGAAGACCAGCCACGGGTTCCTCAACAAAGCTAAAAGAAATTCAATTTATCCCTTCCAAACTTGCCTGTATATTATATTTTTAGAACAAAATGAGGTAATATGATTTTGGCTACACTCACGACGATGCTGGTGCGTTTCTTTTTCTGGTCCTTTTAAACTAATTAGCCGAAAAAGCTCTGTAATTGCCCACTGCTACCACCAGAGGTCAGAAAACGGGCGTGGGTCATAAGCCGGGAAGTCATAGGCGTGATCGGGACTTCATCAGGTCCTGTGCACAGTGAATGTGTCGAAACGGCAGCCAGCATGTTGTGAGCCTGCTGAGCACGGTGCTGGATGGAGGAGGTTATAGGGACATACAGCCAGGTTTGGGCAGCTCGGCTGCATGGAAGGGCTGGGCTAGGGGTCAGACGTGGCAGAATGGCATTCACTCTGCCCAAACTCACTGCTTGCTGCTTAGTCAAAAATCCCTTTCTGCATATTTGGTGATTATATGCTTTGTTTGGGGGCCTGGAGTGAGCCGGATCTGAAAAGCAGATGTTATGGAAGAGATGATTTCCTGAGGCTATTGATATAAAGCTTCCTGTAGACACTGCTCTGCAATTGTTCAGCAGTAAAGTGAAATCACCCTGGTGTGGTCAGGACTCCTGTTATTAACTTGTACACTTGTGCTATCCTTTCCCTTGCCTGTTGTACAGTGATCGGGCGTGCTCCTGTCCTACTTGTTCACGCTGTGCAGTGCCCGAGGACACAGCTCAGCTCAGAGTCACTTTTGGTGAAATGAAAACCTCTCCCACTTCACAGGTGACATGAGGCCAAAGCCTTCTGCTGGTACAGAGTGCTGCCATGTCACCAAGGCATGGGAAGAGGTGAGGTTCCCCTGGCAGCACCCCTGGGAGAAGAGGAGGAGCATGAGGGGCAGTACCCAGCCTTGTGCCGGGAAGCTGAGTTGTTTGTTATGAAAGCAGCCGTGCTGGAAATCATCCTCTTCACAAACACACTCCTGGAGGGCTTGGTTGGACTCCAAGTGAGCTGGAAGCAGGTCTGGAGAGACACTGGCCCCCAGGGCTGACTGCACCCACTGAAGTGCAGAGCAACCCAAGGAGGCAGGTGGTAGGGTGGCAGATGCCATTGGTATTTCCAGTGGGTGTCCGCTGACTTGCTACTCAGCAAAATGACAAGATTTCTGCTGCTATTAAAAACTATCAACAGCTCTACTTAAAGAAAAAATTGGGAGGAAGTCCACAGGAGGATCCCCTTCTTTTTTCAGCAGGAAAGAAAGCATTGCTCTCTCGTCCTGTAACTTCAAAACTGCCTGCAGCTGTGACTGAAGTAGTTCATCATCCTTCTCCTGCAAAAGGTAGGAATGCAAATTACACATACATGTCTCACCAGAAAACTGCAGTCTGGCTCATACTTCAGTGAACGTGTTTTGTACTATTCACTAAAGATCTGCTTTCAGAAATGTCCGAAAACGTTCTATTATCATACTGACTCTCACTGCCCCTCTATTAAGGCTGCCCCTTTTCCAACAATAACTGAAATAAGCATTTCATTAAAAACGATGTCAAAATCCATTGTGGAGAGTTTTTCCTTTTGTTAAAGTTGCCTTTTGAAGAAGTTTCTTTTTGATTGCTGAAAGTTACTGACACATATGCAAACTATAGAGGGGTTTGCTTTTTTTATTTATGTATTTTTTCCTTTTCTTATACAGCAAGGGGTTTCTAAGGCAGTACTGAAATACTTGATCTCATCCTCATTATGTTCCGTAGGCAACTCAAGAAAAATCAGGACAGCAAACTTGGTTAGGCTCATTTCATAGACGCCCTCTTGCTTTTCTGCTACAAGAATTCAAGAAAAAACACTCCCCCTCATAATCATCCACCATTTTCCACAGCTGTCATCTTTTTCCCAGCCCAACAGTCTGTTGTCTCCCCTATCCCCATACAAGAAATCTATACCCATCCTTGACTCGGTTTCACAACCTACCAACCCCAGCCAGTAGGAACAGGATGGGCAACTTGTGGAGGCAGTCCCACGTGTGCCACCCATGCGATGCTCAGTGTGGAGGCTGCACGCTGGTGCCCTGGGCAACGCAGTGGAGCCTGCAGGAAGGCAAATCTGTGTTTTGGGCTTGTGTTCCTCCTCTCACCTATCCGGTGCTCCCGTAGGTAGAGCTCATTCTCTGTAAAGTGAGGAGGGTCCTTTCCTGCTAGGGAAATCATGCATTAGTGCACGATGGGTGCACGGTAGGGTGGGTGCACCTGCTGTTCGCCTTCCCTCATTTCAGTCTGGAGCTGTCATCTCCCCTGTAATTAGGTTAAGTAGCTGTTGCAAAATGAGCTGAGATGAGATGCAGGGCTGGAGCACAGAGACATCTAAGGTCAGCTGAGGTGTTTAGGCTCCAGCTGAAGGAGGAATGCTTCCCGCACATTTTCACCTTTTTAGCAAATCCTTGTGGGGAATGGCTTGCCTTTAAAGAAAACAAATTCTGTGTTACCAGAGAAAGAGCTAGAAAGCTGCTTTCAGCAGTTGGCAGACTCCTTCTTACTCAAATCAGAGAGAGATGTTTCCCTGCAGGTCTCTGTGCTGGCACTCCTGCTTAATATAGCTCCCTGCCTTTAATTTTTGTGTTGGCTAACGTGCCTTACTAAGGCTTCAAAACAAATTCTCCTGATGCATATACATGTGTGTGTGTATGTGTACATACACACATCCACTTTAGCAACTCGTTGCTTGCTCCTAGTTTGTACATATGGAAAAGAACAGCTTTGAAAGACAGACATTCCTCTCTTTGGATAAAAGACACTTGAAAAGCATGTTTCTGTGGTATTGATCTCAGGTTTTAATTGAGGAGACGATGGAGAGCTCCAAGCAGACATGCTGCCAGCGTGGCAGCCAGCAATAGTCCTGGTGCAGCTTTCCTTGGCACCAGGAAGTTCTGTGGCAGCTGAAGAGAGTAGCTGCGGGGTGTCAGCTGTGGGGAATCTGGCTCCCCAGTGATCCCAGCTCCCTGGCAATTCCATGTACAGGGAGATGAGTGCTTCACCTATCCTGCAGAAGCCCTTTTTGAGCTCTGGGACCTGTGTTAGTAGGTTCCCATATCAGTATTTCCCAGGGCATTCACACGGAGATTTGCAGCTATGTGAAGGAGAGAGGTGCTTGCTTTGGGTGGAAATACATTTCCAAGTAGTCACCATGGCAAAGGAGTTTCCAACCAGATGTTAATCTGAGATCTCACTCAGATTTTTCTAACTGTAGACATAGGATCTATGGTGCAGCCAGTCAATAGACCCAGCACCAGCTTCTGTACTGGGAGCAGTGTCCGCTAGTCCAGAACATCAGGACACAATTCTGCTGAGAAAAGGAACACCTCATAATGTACACCAGTGCTTCCTGCAGCTGAGCAATAGCATTGTGCCAGGACTTAGGAATTTCCTTGCTGGCACCTCTGCTCTCCCATTTTGACCACTAAATGAGATTAAGAGTTCACTGGTGTATTTCAGTGATGAAGCTAACCACCTGGTTTTGAGGAGACTGCAGGGAATTCGATTAGCAGAAGGCAGGGTATTGCGGAAAGAGAGGCAAAGTCAATTAAATGAACTAGGAACTTACAAAAGGAAGGTTGAAACAGGTCATGTCTACTGCTGCAGCACCACATTTAAGGCTTTACATTCAAAAGAGTCAACCTCAGCTGGCACTACTTGTGTGGCCAAATCAAGCTTACCTGTTTGCTCAAACCTTGGCCTGCCCAGCCAAGGACATTTTATAGTGGGCATGCAAAGGAGCTGGCAGGAAGAATGCTGAACAGTGTGTTTAGGAAGCTTGGTGAAGGGTGGTGGTTTTGCAAACACTGAGAATGCTCAAGTGGTAGTTACAGGGAGGTGTTTTCTGGGCTGCAGATATTGGGTAAAAATGTCATGCTGGTGCAGCTGAGTGTCTAAATAGATTTATCTAATTTTTAGCTATACAACCGTGTATTTATCACCAAAGAGAGGATAAAATAGGTACAATGTGCTATTCTGTGAAAAGTGAAGCACCTGCATTTTACTGGAAGTCACAGCCTGTAAATATCTGGGTTGCTTTCATATTCGAGGCTTTTCAAAAACAGTATCTATAAAATCTCCGAGTGTCTCAGAAACGAGCATATCGTGAGAAATCTCCGCACATTTGAAATTAAAACTCATGAGGGTCAAGGCACATGAGCAAGCAGGAAAATAAACCACAAGAAGTGGGCAATGGAAGAGAAAAGGATAGATAAAAGTGTAAAGGATGTGTCAAGTACTGGAGCTGGTTCCATGGCAAACTCCAGTTTTTGTTATAACCATCTTATAGTGAGATATTCTCACCTTGGGAGCTTCTGTTTCTCTTTGTTTGGAAACATTTATATAGCTGTGGCATAGTCATGGAAGTGTTTATAAATCCAAAGCTTCATGAATCTGCAGGAGCTGTAAATCATTTGTCATCTGCTATTTGCGGCTCTGATAAAAATGTCAATCATCCGAAGCGGCGTTTGGTTAGAGTAGCCAAATTCAGACAGAAATATACTGGAAAAGGGCTAAATTAGGACTGACAGACAAGATAATCTGCTTTCTTTGAACACATGCTTTTCCTTAAGAGCAGCCATGGTGACTTAATGTCTGAGCATTATAGATCTCAGTGGTACAGGCAAGAAGCCTCCCTTCACTTAATGCAGCTTTGCAGTCTGGTGCCAATGGCTTGCTGTTTCTTCTGCCTCTCCTTTTCTTCAAGTGCACCTGGGAACGGTGAAGTGTACTGCAGGAAGAAAAAAGGCCAAGCAGCAGTTTTGCAATCTTATGGGTGCAACTAGGGTAATATAACACATGTCCATTCCCCACCCTGTCCCAGCCCTTGTCCCAATACATTGTGATTTTTGCAACAACTTTTTGAAAAAGAAAACAAGTGGAAAGAAAAAAAAAAAGTGGTTTGTTCCCTTCCTGTTGGTGCACTTAAGGCAAACATCCCACACCATTAGGAAAGTACTGGTTATGTTGTAAATGGCAGCCCCAGAGCTGGTGTTTGAAAGGGGAGAGGGAGATGCAGAGGTCTGACTGTGATGCACTGCTGAGAGAAATAAATCAGCCCCAGATGTAGTGGGAAGGGAGGTTTCTCAGGCTGGGGAAAGGAAGACTGAGAGGGGGTCTGATAAGTGGTTATAAATATCTAAAGGGACGTGAGAGGTGAATGGATGAGACCAGGCTCTTCTCAGTGGCGTGCACTGACAGGACAAGGAGCAATGGCCTAAAACTTAGGAAACTCCTAAAACCTAGAAAGTTCCATACAAACATGGGAGAGAATTTCTTTACTGTAAGAGTGATGGAGCTCTGGCATAGCCTGCCCAGAAAGGTTGTGGAGTCTCCTTCTATGAAAATATTCAAGACACATCCAGATGCCTACCTGTGCAAGCTACTGTAGGGAACTGCTTTAGCAGGGGAGTTGCACTCGATGATCTCTTGAGGTCCTTTCCATCCCCTGCAATTCTGTGATTCTGTGTGATTTTTTGGAGGAGGCCCAGGTGGCAAAGGTCAGTGTGAGGACAGGCGGAAAGAAACCCCATAAACTTTATAAAAAAAGACAGAAATATCATATGAATCAGGAGATAACCATGGCAGTTGCTGGACTCCAGCACTTTCTCTACTTTATAAGTGAGACCTTTTTAACAAAAAAGCAGGTGTTTCTCCAATGGTCCCACCACTGTTTGGCAGCAGGAATTAGATTTTCAACATGTGGTTTACTCTGCTTTTGTGATACTGGTCATGGCTGGAGAGTAAGGTGGCAGGTCTCAGGAGAGTCTCTGCTCCATAATAGACAAATTGTAGGTTCTTACTCTCACAGCTTAACCAACAGTTGCAAATGAAATTGCAACTTCCTATCCTCCCATATCCAAACTCCATCTGTATGGTCCAAGCTACAAAGAGCCATGGATGGTAAGAGTTCTGTAGGAGCTAAGCTGCGTCATCCATACCAACTCAGTGGAAAAGTTCAGTATATTCTGGATGGGCACCATGGAAAGAGTGACAACTGCCATTCATCTTTTGGATGGCCAGTTGGACAATTTACACCTGTAGTCAGTGGGAAAGACCAAAACCACAAAATAATAAAGAGCAGCCAAAAAACCACCACCACCAAAAAATGTCCAACCCCCCCAAAAAACATAGAAGCAAGCAAACACCTACAAAAAACAACTGAAAATAAAATCAAACCATAATACCAACCAGGAAAGCAGGAAGGCAAACAAACAGACAAGTGCAAAACAAAGTTGCAGTTTTCTTCAGTATCATCTTTGGACCTTGTCTGCACTCCAGAAAGCACTCTGATGGTCACCAGTATTCCTGAGCTGTTTGTTGCAGTGCTGTGAAAAAGCACCCTGGAGTTTGTTTGTATGAGGTACAATGAAATAAATGTGGTATTTCTTGAAAATTAACTTTTCAAAGAGTTTCTGCATAATTAAAAGCAAAACGATCCACCTGTTGGTGTTCATAAAATCCCTTTGCCTTTTTTGTGTGTTTAGATCGTAGAATCATGGGATCATGGAATGGCTTGGTTTGGCAGGGACCTCAAAGCCCACCCAGTTTCAGCCCACTGTACCTGCTTCCACTCAGGGCCACATCCAGTCTGGTTTTGAATGCGTCCAGGGATGGGGCACCCACAGCTTCTCTGGGCAGCCTGTGCCAGGTCATCTGTGGTAGCCGAAATGTTAAATACACAGCAATCTAAGTCATTAGGATGTCTTAGTCCACATTGCCCCTACTTCAACCAGGTTACAGAGTAATTCCTAGCTCTCTCACTGATCCTTAAAAACCTTGAAGGTGAGACATCATGGCTTTTTCAGACAACCTTCTCAAATGCTTTGCTAGCTACAGCTCCTTCAGCAGTCAGAGGAGGGGAATGACATGCTTTCTTTGTGCCACAGATGCTATCTATGGAGATGGAGAGGGCTGGCCCCAGCCAGCAGCCCAACACACATACACACACCCACTGGCTCACCTTCCCAGCGGGAAGGGAAGAAGAAGAGTGAGAGGTCTTGTGAGTTGAGATAAAGGCAGGTGATTACTCGCTGCTGCTTGCAATTACCATTCCGGGCAAAACAGTGAACTTGGGGAATTATCTTAATTCGTTGCCAATTAACATAACATTTAATTACTCATTCAGAGCAACAAGGAAGAAAAACACTTAAACACTTAAGGGAAACACCTTTTTCTACCTTTCCCTGGCTCAGCTTCACCCCAGACACCTCTCCTCTCCTCTCGCTCATGTCTGCGCGTTATCGCTGTAGGTTACATGCTTTGGTGAGGTGACACAGAGGGTTGGGGTCAGGGTGCAATGGTTTCCTTCTGCCACTACGCGTTTCTCAGCCTCTTCCTTTGCTGCTCTTTCCTTCTCGCTCTTTTCCTGTGCATGGAGGCTGCAGTCTGTCTGGGTGAGAACCTGTTGTGGTATGGCTTTTCCACAGGCCACAAACCGTCTGGGGGTGTTACCAGCTCTTAGTGTCACAGAGAAGAGATGTCCATCGTAGTATCTCAGTTCTTAAGATGTCTTAACCTGTGAATTCCCTACACTTGAGTGGCTGGGGAGGGAGAGATGGGGGAGACTGGACTGGTTTTCTTCTTTTGAATGCTAAAATATGCTAAATATTTTATTCATATTCAGTATTCAATGCTTTTGAATGCTAAAATGTCAACATTTCTTTCCAAAAAATACCAGCTTTGTTGAAAGAATCCTGATCCATTTTCCAACCAAGCACTTTTTTTGGAGGAATCTCCATATCAAGAAGGGAAGGCTGTCAATTTACCTCCACCATTGAAGGACAGGGAAGATGAGGACTATCATGAAGTGAAGAGACTGCCTCTTCAATCTCAGAAACTGTCTACAAGCAACACTGATGGCAGCAGTCATTTCGTTATGGTTCTTCAGGGAGATGGAATGATTTTGATTTGTATTTGCTGGAAGGGTGAAGAACAGGTCTTACCATGTGAGAGTGCATGTTCCTTATGACATATTCTACTCAAGTCTTTTTTTGCCAGTTTTGAAGACACATATTCTGGTCTTCAGCTAGTTTAAATGGGTAAAGGTCCATAGCAGTCAACACATCTCTATGAAAAACTGTATTTTGGATACATGCGTAAAGAGCAGGATTAATACTAAATAAAATTGTGTCAGTGGCTCTGATTCTTTTCTAAACCCGTTTGACATAACTACTGTGATTTTGCTGGGGTTGATGGGAGACCTCAGAGTTGAGCATCTTGTACTGGCAGGGAGAAGTTGTGGTACACTGTATTCATTATAACAATGGTTGTAGGAAATACACACCCCTACAGCTTTCAGACTCAAAGGTAAAAAATTTCTCTTGGGAAACCAATTGAACATGAGGAAAGTATGATATTTGTAAGCCTATAATTACATTTTTACACAGTCCTATTTCCCTAGGGTTGAATTCACATTTATTGGATTACCAAAGTAATCCTCAGCAAAGTCACAGTGTTACATGATTTATTCCAGGTGGCCAAGGATACTTCCAGCAAAGGAAATTGTTTGATCACGTGCTTTCCTTCAATCCGTGGGAATTTTAGAAGACTCTGAAGTCAAAGTACCAACTTTTCTACTTCCTTCTACTTGAATGTCCCCTCATTGTGATAGAGTAAGCAGACTACAAGAAATTTGCCACTTTGTGAAGGAAAATATCCAAAGTGTCAGAAGTTCGACATTGTGCTCTTTATGATTTAAAAAGTCTTCACAAATTTCTAAGAAATACGGGATCAGTATTTTTGTCTTCTCATTTTCATTCTTAAAGCACTTGTGTGAGTTGTTCTCAGCTTCTGATGAACTCTACTTTGTTTTACTTACTTCAAATCTCTTTTTTATCTAGGTCTGTGATTTAATTATCAGTTTAGAAAATTAAATGCAAGGAAGACATTTAAAAAACTTACAAAATGTCAAATCACTACAATATTCCAGTATTAGTGAAATAGCATCTTTATCCCAGGAGCTGGAAAGCTGAATCACTCAGCAGCACTCATATTCAGGATGTTGTGAAGAAATAAACCTGCATCTCTGGTGCGCATAAAACACAACTCTATACTTACTGCCATATACTTCTTTGAAATTTGAGTTGAATTTCTTTGAAAATTGAGCCTTTCATGGAATACCACACTGACTGAAATTAATTTCTGTGTAGATCAGTGGTAGGATTGCAGCAGTGGTAGTCTAAAATTGCAAGCAAGAGTAAGTTTTCTGGCTGATAGACAAGGAAGGTGCGCTCATGTGTCTGACTGCTCACCAATTTTTACTCCATCTGTGTTAATCTAAAAAAAGATGTATTTACTATCGACATACAATCTGTGTCTTTTTGTACAAGATCTGTGCTCTAGTGCTCATCAATCTGAAGATCAGGGCCTGCATGGGTGCGCTCACAGTCACGCAGCAAAATCATGTCATAGAAAATCCAGTGCCTGGCTGCTTTTACTGCATCGATATGCTCATGCAGTACAGTGCAAGCACTCCCCTGACATATTTCTTCACCTCAGCTGAGCTTAGTCCCAAGAGCTCATGGTGGAAATTATGCTGACTTAACATTAAGGATGACTTTCAGGTGAGGAAGTTCTCTTGCCAGAGTCATTACTTCTGCATTTTTACCTGAAAACTCAGTTTGAACTCAAACACTTTGATCTCACAGGTGTCCACTCAGATGTGATTTTAATGTAAGGGCACAAAGATTTCTTTTAAATATTTAGAGTATTATTATCTCTTACACTATTATCTGACATTCTAAGTTATGAAGGGTGGCAGTGCAGGCAGATCAACTCTAGAAAGGAAGAGATAAAGAACACTGAACACCCCCATTTAAAGACATGTTGGCCATTAGAAAGTTATTTCAGGACTGAAGCCAACAGAAGTGTGAGGAGAGGCAAGGGAAGGGAACCAAAGGAAGGGGTGGCAAAGGAACAGTTTATGAGCAGCCACCAAGCAAATCCTGCAGAAGTGGCTTTGCACCTTGAGTTTGAGGCTATGGTGAGAGAGGCAGTGGAAGTACTGGGGTTGTGAACTGGGGCCAGTTGTCTTCAGACTACCAGAACCTCTAAGGGTGGTGATGTCATGGGGATCTACTTACCACTGAAGGCTTGGAAGTACCATGAACCCCAAACCCAGAGTGAAACCAGGAGTAATGTAACTAGCAGTCTTTTCATATAACAGTGTGCGTAATCAGTTATTTGGTATGTTGGATTTGTTTAAGTATTAGTGTTGCATCATATGCCAAGATGCTGGAAAAGCACAAGCTTTCACTGACTATTCTGTCTTTAACTTGGGAAGCTGAGCCATTAAAACATCATTGGTCTTGCATATTGGCCTGCATGATGAAACACGAATCACCAGCGTTCTCCTCCAGGAGGACCTTTCAGTATTGCTTAACCTTTCTTTTCTGAATAGAAGAGTGTAAGGGATGGCTATTGGTTTCATTTGACAGCCCAAATGACAGAGGGAGCAGTAACAAAGTGAGGAGTGGTCTTCAGATGTTCTTTCTTCTTCCTTTAACCACTGCCTCTGAAACTCAAATGAAATCGAGCTGTGTATCACAGAAGTTCAAGTTTACATAAGTCTAGTGGAAATGAAATGAATGTGATAACAGGAAGACAAATTTCTATGCTGTAGTCACAAGTATGCGAAATAAAACATGTATGGTGGTTAAAAGATGTTTTCCATTACTTCCTTTGTTCTACAAACTGCATGTGGCCAAAATTACACACATTAATTTGATTTACTTTCAAGAAGAAAGGTGTTGCATTAGCTTGTTGGGCTGAAGATCAAACTGTCCTTTCTTAGCCATTTGGTAAGCTGCTAATTGAGAACACACTTAAAACATAGTTGAGGCCCACTGGGTGGATCCTGAGCCTACAAAGCAAAGCCACAAGCTATGTGATCTCTCACTGCCCTGCTGGGGCTTTGACAAGGGCTGCTTACAAAGGATCTCTGCCAGCTCATATCTCTGAGGTTCGCTAAGCTGGGGGGTGGACAGTGGGGCTTTCTATTGGAAAACTGCCTTTCCAGTGGCATTTTTGCAAAGGCTATGATACAAGAACAGTGTACTGTGGAGCCATTATCATTCTCCTGGAAAAGCATTACCTCCGCTGGAGTCCTACCCACATCTGGCTGATTCCAGGCAGCAAAGGTTTTCCTGTACAGATTCCTGTGTGGCACAAAGGAGGACAAATCTTGTCTCTGTTACTGCCTGTCTGCTTGATTAGTTCACAGCTGAGGACTGATCATGCTGACCACAGCAGATTGTCCCCTTGTCTCCTGCCCCTGCTGCTGAGCAGCAAGCACTGAGGAGCTGAGGGTTAAGCTTTAGCCTGAGCCATGCCACAGGGAAGAAATTTGGCACCACCATCCGAGCACACATGCCTCAGTCTTTTTCCCCTGCTGCCTTTAGGGCTGCATCCTGCAGGGTACTTCAATTCCCCATGCGCACAGGCAGCTCTGGCCAGCAGAACAGAGTGTTTCTGTCACTGGGAAAGTGGCTCCAGTGCTCGATGCTGTTGAGCACATAAAATGAGATGCCTCATAGAGCATGTAGATCAAAATAAAAAGGAAGCAGCTGAGAAAGCTGGAAGGACTGACTGTTGTGTGGTTTTTTGTTTTCTGTTTTTTTTTTTTTTTTTTTAATTGATGTTATTAACTTGCCTCTTGAAGGAATCACAGCAAGGATGAGTCATCAGCACAGGGAAATGGTGCAGTGGAGAAATGTGTCTTACCTCTCTGCCTGTGACAGCATGAGGCAAGCCATGGGGACTGTCAAGGGAGAGTGAATGAGGCCGGAGGAGCAAAGGTTGCAGGCACATAGAGATGACAGCTGTGGTGACTCGAGGACTCTGCCTTGCCAGCAAGGTATTACAAGAGAGGCTAAAAGATTGGAAGCAATATTCAGAGATTTCCCTAGAAAGGAAGCAAAGAGCAGAGGGATGGATTTAAAGCAGTCCCCAGCCCTTAGTGAAAGGCAGGAGTGTGAATGTGGTGATGACATCAAGAGACAGAACAGGAGGTACCAAGTTGTGATAACTCCGTGGGGCTGTTAGCAGTGCCACAACATCCATGTAGCTGAGCACAAGCATATTAAATGATGTTCTAAGTTTCTGCAAATTTCTGCTTCGTGAGGAGAAAATACCCAACGCATTGTATCAAAACTCTCCAGAGTAAACCAACAACAAAGATCACAAGCAATAAGCACAATTTGACCTTGATACTGCTACTATACCCTCTGACTATCCCTTCAGTATTTCTATCCTTCCAGTACCTAAAGGGACTAAATAGCCTTTAGGGGTCCCTTCCAGCTCAAATGATTTTATGATTCTGTGATTCTAAGACAACAGCATAGTTCTGGAGGTTAGCTATAGTAGGATGTGAAGATTAGCTGAAGTGGGATCTGCATCTTAGTGATGTTGCAGATACATAACATAGTGGTGCATCTTATTATCTCTGAAGGGTCAACAGTAGATGCATGTGTTTGTCTTGCCACAAGGATGCTCTGCTGCATTCCTTATTGCTCATATAAATGACTGCAGTTGCATTTGAAGATGCAAACCTGGTGTCAGGTTGTAAAAAGTCAGCTGCCTTTGGAATAAAAGGAGAGTGACAGTTTGCATTACTGTCATTATTAAGGCAAGGATGCAGGCAGAACTACAGTCTGGAAAGGAAGTTAAGCCCTCCCCCATTGCAGTGGTAAATGGCCTTGAAGAAAGATAAGACAAATCTTATAAAGGTTCCTGTAATCCAGTGCTTCTACACAACACAAGAGGAAAACTGAGATTGACCCAGCCTCATAATGCCACACCAGGACAACCCCATGAAGAAGTGACCTAAGAATCTCCAGATCAATTGGTGCAAAGCTGTGTATGAAGTGCTCAGTGATGTAAACTAGTTTTACGTTTTGTGAGATTTTTGCTTTTGAGCCAGGAAAGTCAAAGCTGAATGAATCATGAACAAAACCTGGAAATTCCCCAAGTATAAGCAATCGTCACCAGGCCAAGTCACAAACCATCTGGATACTGTTGATGATTAACTGTCTCTGGACAGGAAGAACTGTCCTCCAGTCAGCAGTAGTTGTGCCTCTGATAAACCCTTGAAGCTCTGAAACACAACATCTTAGGAAAGGTGGAACCAAAATATCATTTATACTTACTGCCCCAGAATAGAACAATGATATTATATGTTACAGGTATGAGGAGGGGTGGAAGGATTTGACCACTTCAGGAAAGTAAGGGCACAGAGTGGGTATGATTGCTGTCATTAACATATAGAGGCAGGAGAAAGGAAAGGATTTGTTTAAGATGATGTGCAATGCTAGCATGAGGAAAACAGGCATCTATCCTCCATAGCTGTGCCTAGACCAGGAACTGGAGATATCAAACTCTGTTCTCTCCGCTGCCATCTACTGTGAAGATAAAATTTAATGTTCTGGGAAAGGCATCATAGGGTCTGCTGTCCGTAAGTGCATGGGGCTGTGCTGCACATCTTGGTTCCTTTGCTACTAATTTTCTGTGTCATGTCAAAACGTTATGGAGATCACATTTAAAAAAGTTGGTGACTGAAAAAATGTCAGAGAATTCTTCGTTTTTACAAGGAAATTAGGACTTTCTGAAGTGTAGTCAAGTCTTACAAGACAGAAAGACAATCTGGGTTGAAAAGGGGAGAAGCACTAGTTTGAAGTACCAGATGGCTATAGTTTTAACCTGTAGAATCTGCTGTTAAAGGGAACCAACATATAGAAAAATTGGAAAGTCAAGGAAGGTATCAGGTAAAGACACACCAACACATGGTCAGCATGTTAGTTTGCATAACTTCTCATGGGCTAGCAGGATAAACGTCCATCCTCTCAGACAGACTGGCGTTGCTGGGCCTTTTTCTAATGCATGCTTTGAACAGCGACAAAATCACTAGACTACAATGTCACCTGGATGGGTAAAAGGCCATCAGTGAATTCAAGCATGCAAAAATTTCTGAGCTACAACTCTGAAAGTGAGGGGATGTTTCTGAGCTGTAGTTTCTTGGTCTGAAAATATCTGTAAATCATAGATTCTGGTGTTCCAGGATTACAATGAGGCTTCAAAAACACCCTCACAAGAAACTGTGGCAATTTTAGGAGAAAACATTTTATTTAATGGGACAAGTCTGGAAAATTTTGCTTACTGATGGGCAGCATGCATGCAGTAACAGGCTTTGGTGCCATGACTGCAGCCCACTGCTTCCTGCTGACACACCAAGCTATAAATGTCACCTCCTGTCCCTACTATTTGTCCTTACCAGCCTATGTGAGAAAAAGGGCTCTAAGAAACATCGCTATTCACCTAAGCACAGGATCACAAGCAAAACACAGCCTTGCTCGCAAGTACCGTTCTCCATTGGTATTGCTCTTGCCTTAACAACTATGCACATGCAACAAGAGAGGGAGACTAGTTGTGTGTTGCCTTTCCATAGTCAGCTGGCAGGCTCAGGAGGCTTCAAAAGCAGTATGTTCTCACAGGAAACTTTATTTTGCTTTCCACAGGCTGTTTGGACAAAAATAGAACCAACTTCTGGCCTCTGATTTTTCCCCACAGCTAGCAGAAGCAGTGGTAGACTTCCAAGGAGCTTGCTGTTTGTATACGTAGTTTCCAAACATCACAACTCCTAGCACGAATCTGGGAGGCTGCTTTTGCGGTTTTTTCCTCTCTTGCCATATTTATTAATGTTAAGAGGAGACACACTGAGCACGTTAGCCTGAAAAAGTAGAGTTCCTAAACCAGATGACATTAATACGCAGAGTTTCTTTTTAAAAGTTTATAATGGCCATAGAGTTTGATTCGAAGAACACTGCTGACTTCAAAGACTATTGAGTGAGAGCCTTTGTATTGAATGACATTTAAGTGCTTTCCCTCCTTTTTTTCTCCTTGGTCAATTTAATGAATCTACAAAAAGCAAAACCAGCTTCCTGGTAATATAAATTCACATCCAAATGGATGACAACATTACTGATGTAAAATTTTAACAGTGGATATTCAGAGAATCCCAAAAGACAGGAAAATATAACCATAACTTTCAATCCTTTCTTCATGAGAGGAACCCAAGTTGAATATAGGATGAAGGACAAAGGCTTGAAGTTATCTTCAGGCCTTGCAATGAGCAACACTTTTTGAGGGGCAGGGCCCATGGCCTGGATGAAAGCTTTAGGAGGTGTATACGTCCATGCTGAGTTGAGTAAGGCATGGCTGAAGGTGGAGATCTGCAGGAACATCTCAAATTAGCTGGAGAAACCCAGGAGCCCTAACTTCCACTGCAACAAAGCAGGTTTCTATGCAAGTTACACCAGTGTAAATGAAGGTGCAGCATTTACAGCAAAGAAAAATAGATGTCTTTTAAAAAGATGTGATCCTCTACTGGTTTTGCCTGGAACAGGAGTTAGTTTTCTTTGCAGCAGCTTGTGTGGCCCTGTAATGAAAACAGTATTGATAACACACTGATGTTTTAGTTGTTGCTGAGCAGTGCTTGCACAGCGTCAAGGACTTTTGCATTAGTCAAAATGCCCTGCCAGCAGGGAGCTTGGGGGTGCCCAGCAGCTGGGAGGGGACACAGCCAGGACAGCTGACCCAGGCTGTCGAAGGGACATCCCATGCCATAGGACATTGTGCTCAACAATAAAAGCTGGGGGAAAGGACAAAGAGGGGGCTGACGTACAGAGAGATGGCATTTGTCTTCCTAAGAAATGTGATGGCTGAACTGCCTGATGATGGGTAGCAGTAAATGAATTCCTTGTTTAGCTCTGCCTGTGCGTGCAGATTTGCTTTACCTAGCAAATTGTCTGTATCTCAATCCACAAGTTCTTGGATTATTTCCCATCCCACTGCAGGGAGTGTGTGAGCAGCAGGGTAGTGCGAAGCTGCCTGTCAGGGCTAAAGCACATCAAGTGCATATGTGCCTCCTCCCATAGTACAAGTAACAGAAAGCTATGCTTATAGACCCCCTGTATGGAATAGAAGTACCTGTGAGCCCAAAAGACTGTCTTCATTTCCACTTTTAAGAACTAATCTCCTAGAGCTTATTACCTCTCTCTAAAAACCTTGTCTTCTAAATCCTCAGACTTTTATCACAGTGAGGAATCATTAGTTACCTTTAAGCAACACAGGCCTTTGAGAGTTTGGGCTCCCCATGTAGAGAGTGCTCTTTTTCTGTGCTATCAGTAATACGTGCAATTCTGCACAATTTAATTTCCTTTTTCAGTCATCCACTCAGGAAATAAGAACAAGTGATGCATGTGATTAATATGAGATTCCACATCTTTGGAGCAAAACGTATGTAAAAGTATAATAAATGGCTAATTATTCTCTCTGTCAATACTGAGGTCTGGGAAGGGCCAGGTAGCACCCTGCACCCTCGCCTTTATCTCCCTGCATATTCATTTCCTAAATGAAGGCGCAGTAGACAACGGGCCGTGCCTGTAAAAATCCCCATTCACAAACCCCCCAAAGCCTCGCTTCGGACCAAAAACATCTTCATTCCCTTTCCCAAACTTGCACTCTCAGAAGGTCTTTCTCAAACGCAGCGCAACGTGGAGGATGTTCCCCGACCCAAAGCCTCCTCCTCAGCAGCCCCGCTCCCTCCTCCCCGCGCCGGTGCGCACAGCAGCGGGCAGCGCCGAAGCGCAGCAAGGATTTCTGGAGCGCTCCTGCCCCCTGCTGCCCAACCGAGGCTCCAGCCGGCCCCGCACGGCCCAACTTCGTAAAAATCTTGTAAAGGAAATAATTAGGCTCATGTCATCTGTCAAAAAAAAAAAATTAAATCGGGGAAAGTACAGCAAAAATCTGCTGACATCTTCATTTCGTTCTTACTACAGATGGAAACATATTTATACATCGGATAACAGATGTTCAGAACGTAGTTCAGTGGTTCAGATACCTTCATTTTTGCTAATGCAGTTGGCATTCTGCATTAGCCCTCGTTCCACCAGCATCCTGCAGGGCTACCACCTGGAAAGGATGAGGTTGTAGGCACAGGGACCAACACTACTGCTGCTGCTCAACACTGTGCCAGGCCACCATCATCCTGTGCACTTCTTGGAATATAAACTGGAAATGGCATATTATACAACTTTGCTTTTCTAGCTGTGTTTGATTTTTATCTAACTGGCTCATGTTGCTGACAGTTTTTCTTAGGAACCTCTCCAAAAGAAAAACTTTGATTTCTCTGGTCTGCACACCAAATTGTCCCATGCTCTTTCAATGCAAAGCACGATTTGCCCCTTTCAGCATGCTAGATGTGGCTCTAAGCAGTCTGATCTAGTGGTTGGTGACTCTGCCCATGGCAAGGGGATTAAAACTAGATGACCTTTGAGGTCCTTTTCAACTCAGGCCATTCTATGATACACCAAGCTTGCTTTTTTCCCCCTACTCTTCTTCCTTGAGGCTGTGCAGGAGCTTTGAGCTAACCTACAATAAGCTAAACCTGACCCAGCAGAAACAGTTTTTGCTGACAGGGATGAGCAGTGGGTGCTTGGGGCAGCAGGGGGTTGAAGCTGCAGTATGCTGTGAGAACCATGACAGTGACCATGTAGAAAATTCATAAATGCCAGAGCCAGGAAGGGTGGAGGGAAGCAGAAAAAAAAAAAATGAAGTGGCTACTTGATATGCCAAAGCAATGAGATGATTTATAAATCTTCTGCATGTATATGATGCATATGGATGGTGCTGGGGAGGTACTCCCAACCTTGGAGAAACTGTTTTGATCTGTTTCCGGATTCATCCACGTGTATCTGTGCAAGTCACCTAATTACCTTGTCTTAATGCAGCTGTAATGCTGAAGGAAAATTGCTCTGCAGAACTCTGGCTTTACAATTATTTTCCGTAACTACAAAATCTTTATGAGCTTTGGCTACTTTTTTTCCTGTTTTTCACAAATGATCTGCGTTGGACACAGGGCTGGCTGAACCTGCCAAGCATTAAAAAGATTTTAGTTTAAATCTGGTTTAGAGATCACAGTCTGAGTTTTCAGAAAATGAGTATGGATGAAATAAAACTGTGCTGAATCACCTCTGAGCAAGTCTCATCTTGACATATTCCCCTGAAGCTCAGCAAGTTCTTAATGATGGATGCATTGCTTATCATATGGCCTGGACACACCACATTACTCACGGGATCCCTTGCCTCCCTGAGTTAGTTGTACAAATAACACTGGGCCTTTGATAGCTTTGTACTGCAATAACATGAAGATATCAGTGTAGAGAAGATCAAGGGAAGGGAGAAACAGGTGCACATATGGGGCAGGGAACGGTTACCTGGTTTCCCAGGAAGATGCATGGAAGGACTGGATAGCCAGAAAGTAAACATTTTAGAAAAAGTCCTGTGAAGAATTTACATGCTCAAGAAAGGAAAGCAACAACAATAGAAACATTAGTGTCAGAAAATGAAAATAAATGTATACTGCCTCTTTCACTGATGGTATCTTTTCATTGATATGATCCTCAAATACAAATAAAAGAAGTTGGAGAGTACATTAATATCTGAGGGATTCTACTAAGTGGAAACCTCATGAGAAAAATACAGCATGAATTCTTCACTGCACCATTAAATGCAGCAGACACTGAAGGAAGAAAAGCCACAAACAAACAAACAAACCAGAACTCAGACATTGGGGTTTGTTTGTTGTCTTTCCTCTATACCTGCAATGTCACTCTTTAGTACAACAAAGAAGCTAGAATATACAGAAAGCAGAGACACAATCAAATCTGCTGAGGAGAAGCACTAACAGTGAGACTTAGTTGCTCTGGAGACTAAGGTAAATTGGAAACACAGACCCAATGGTCCAAATGATGCTGAAGCTACTGAAGATGAACAGATGAGCAAAGGGAGCAGCTCTGGTGCGTCAGATACTTTCCTATCAAAAGCATAACCACCAAGCATAGGCTGAAAGTAGTGAGCCCAGAATACACCAACACAGCCTCCTCATGGGCTCAGCAGTGCATTGGGAACCACAGGTGCAGGCACTGACAGCTGTGCAGAACTAGCAGCAAATGGACAGGGTTGAAAACAGATTTAAATCTCTCTTTGCTATTTGCAAATATTCCTGACTAAATCACAGAATAGCAAAAGCTGGAAGGAATTCACATGGATCTTAAAGTCCAGCTCCCAGCTTCACACAGCACCACCCAAAATCCAAACCCTATGTCTGAAAACAGTGCCCAAACACTTCTTGATCTCTGTCAGCTCGAGGCTGTGCCCACTGCCCTGGGCAGCCTGTTCCAGGGCCCTACCTCCCTCTGGTGAAAACCCGTTCCTAACCTCTACCTGACCCTCCCCTGACACAGCTCCATGTTTCTGTTACCAGGTAAAAGTGAGAACAAATCTTGAAAAGATAATAGTGAGAGGACATCACTTCTAAAGGTAAGGAGGGGAACTGGGCTACAGAATTTATAATCAGCACATCTGAAAAATGTGCTGCAGCATCAGAAACTTACATCAGCAAATAATTGCAGAGCCTGCTATGGATCTTCAGATGCGCAGACGGAGACAGAGAGAACGGTCCTCTTTCCTTCCTTAAACTGCTTACTCTCCACTGAAGCAGCTGATTCAGCCCATCCAGAAACATGACAGAGACTGATCACTTCAAACCACTGTTAGCAAACACTAAAATTAGTGCAACTAAAAATTTCTGCTCAAAAGTAGAACATTATAAGGTTAATGGGCTATATATGTAATTCTTCATAGAAAGAACCAGTTTTGTTTCCACTGCATCCCTGTGCTAAATAAAAATCTAAAAATGTTCTACCTCCATATATTGAGAGATACTTACGATTATTGAATGGGTTTTGACAGACCTGAGCAAAATCAACTAGTTCAGGTCTGCCAATGAATAGCCACCTTAAAAGAAGCATTTCTGTGTGAATTGCTTGTTACCTTTCAAAGAGCAACTATTTGGGAGACCAAATAACTGATGAGAGATGCTACAGCGCTTTCTAGGAGCTGCTGCATTGTTCTGAAGGAGCCTTTGTTTCTTTCCTAGTGGCATTTGTAGGAGGAAAGAGAAAAATACTTCTTTTTCTTCCAAAATGAGGTCTTGCATTCACTGCCATCAGTGTGATGCTCAGGGTTTTGTCTCTGCCTTCGTACCACAGGGCCTGCTGCTCCTTTAGCAGGCAGCTGCAGTGTTTCTGGCTGAAAGCTGGGTTCCTAAGATGCAGTCACTTGGGCTCTCACAGCAGTGAATCAAGCCTTTGTGTACAGACTCCAGTGCTCAATGTAATAAGATTGAAATGCTTAAAGGGACTTGTGAAAGAAGGATCACACAGCAGCACCTGAACAAACCATGTACTGGGCAAAACATCCAGTGGATATCTGAGCATCAGGATGGCTCAACCCTGAAAGGTCAAGCATCACATTGGTAAGGTGCCAGATTGCCATAATGTGCTGCTTTCAAAAGCTGTAGGCCTAAAGTGCTGTTTCTTTTCAAAGAAATAGGGAAAAGAAGAAACTGAGGAGGGGGACTGAAATCGTGCTTTTCTTTGCAAATCAACTCACATCTCAACTAGGACACAGCCAAACAACCATAACATGGCCTTGGTTTTACTGCAGTCAATGTACTTAGTTTGCCATGCAATGTACCTTATTTCTGATGGATATCAGCTCTGGAAATGTTTTTCTTCAGTACCAAAAAACATTAAAGATATTCTTCCTTGCTTTTTGCAGGAAACCTTTCATAGCTTTGTGGAATGGCTCTTCAGCTTATCACCTTGAGGTGCAAAGGAAAAAAAAGCACATTTTATAAGCCTCACAACCAATAAAATGTAGGTTACCCTTTTTAAAATGTGCAGTTAATAGCAGGGAAGGAGTCTGGAGCTATGGCCTCTTCAGAGCAGAGGGCTCTTGATGGAGCAGTTGTTCATTTATTTTTTTAATATTATATCAGCTTTTCATTAAGCTGAACTCTATTTTTCGTATTATTGGGAAAGCTCATATGTTACATACACTTCCATGCAAATATTTACATTTCTAGTTGTAAAATGTCAAGTAGAAATGTGTGTTCTCATTTCATTCAGTAAGTGTTTTTGATAAAGGGCATATTTCTCTCACTGGAGATGGGGTCACTGAAGAACAAAACTCTCTAGCTTCTTTTTCCTCAGTATCTTTGAAGACTTATGTCCTACCTTTACTGCCTAAAGCATTTCCTCCTCTGGGGATCATAGAGAGTCAACTGAAGCCATTAAGACACTTCTAAAGTGAAGTCATAAATTTGTATCAGACTTTTGTGGCGGTCTCAAAGTTAGCAGGAGACCAGAAGGTTATCTTGATACAGCACAAGCCACTGGTATAGGCAAGCAATTTTCTTTATATACTGCAACAGCTTTCCTGTGCTGGTGTGAGAAGTATGTGACAGGTGGCCAATACAAAAATCAAAGGTCACTACGTCCTGCTAATTCTGTGTTATCCTTCTACACTGTTTGGAGGTGACAAAGCCACTCTCCTGCCTCTGTTCAGTGCAACGCAGAACCTTACACGTAGACTTGATTATCAAAGAAAATGAAGCTCACATGGTTTCTGGATTTGAAGATCAGCGCATAGAGGAGGACTTAAGATCACAGGGAGAAAGAAACAAGACATCATTTAAGATACCATTATGCACACTCAGAAAGGATGCACCACATCTTTTTAATGATATAGAAGATCTTCAGAAGGTAATATTGTAGTCAAACTAGGATAGCTCAGTTTTCAGTGATGTATAACTTCTCTTTAAACTAAAACTATTATCTACAAGCAGTTCTGTATTTCATGGAAAGGAGATGGGGTGCATAGTGAACTGAATGAGCTGAAGAATAGCCAGATAAACATGGAGGAAAAAGGAAATCCTTAGATTCAGGTACCCAGATGTGGGACATACAACAGTTTTTTAAGCAACAAAGAAAGGCTTTAAGTGAAAATAGTGACTGCAATCAGACAGCTTTTTCCCACTACCCAGATTGATATTTTGTCATGTTACTTACCTGTGATTTTAGGACTCTTTTTTGTTAAGGACTCCTTCCCACAATTTATCTACTACTTTTGCAGTCAAGGTTAATTCCCTAAGCATCAATCAAATGCACTGCATTAAGTACATAAAAAAAAAACAAGGAACAGAGAAAAAATTCTTTAAAAAAATATTTTACTATACTACTTGTTATACTTTTACGCCACTCTAAAGAGCACTTAAACCACTGTTGTTCTTTTTACCAACTTCTTTTTATCACTATTATCTGTGGCAACTCAGCTGGGCTTCTGCCTTGATTGTGTGATGTGAGCACAGGTTTAACTCATTTCTTTGACAGACCAGATGCTACCCTTGGATAAATTCCTTGATAAATCAGACTGCTAGAGAAAGAATGAGTAAGCTCTCTGTCATAATTTTGTTTGAAGATTAGCGTGTGAGTTTGGGAGCTGTTAAGTTACAGGCAGCAGGACTGATTTAGAATTCCCTCATCCTCTTACAAGAGGCAGATGTGAAGATAGTAGTTGAAGAGGGTTCATGGCTCCATCTGAGTATGGAAAGTCATAGAATTGCTCAGGTTGGAAAAGACCTTCAAGATCATCAAGTCCAACCACAACCTAACCATACTATTCTAACTTTAACAACCCTCCACTAAATCATGTCCCTGAGCACCACATCCAAATGTTTTTTAAACACAATTGGGGATGGTCACTCAAGCACCTCCCTGGGTGGGAGCCTATTCCAGTGCTTAATAATCCTTTTTGTGAAGAAGTTTTTCCTGATATCCAACGTAAATTTACCCTGGCACAAGTTGAGGCCATTTCCCCTCGTCTTGTCACCAGTGAGAAGAGACCAAATCCATTCTTACTGCAATCACCCTTTACATATTTGAAGAGAGCAATAAGATCTCCCCTCAGTCTTCTCTTCCCCAGACTAAACAGCCCCAGTTCTTTCAGTCTCTTCTCTTAGGGCATACTCTCCAAGCCCTTCACAAGCCTTGTTGCCCTTTTGTGGACCTTCTCCATTACCTCAATGTCCTTTCTGTACTGAGGTGCCCAAAACTGAGCACAGTACTTGAGGTGAGGCCTCACCAGCGCTGAGCACAGGGGCAGGATTACTTCCCTAGTCCTGCTCACTACACCATTCCTGGTACAAGCCAGGATGCCATTGGCCTTCTTGGCCACCTGGGCACACTGCTGGCTCATATTCAGCTGACAGTCCATCAATACACTAAGGTCCCTTTCCGTCAGGCAGCTTTCTAGCACTTTTCCCCAAGCCTGTAGGGTTGCCTGGGGTCATTGTGACCAAAATGCAGGACCTGACTCTTGGCTCTATTGAAACTCATACAGTTTACCTTCAGTCTATCTGGGTCCCTCTGTAGTGCCTTTCTCTTCTCTGGCAGATCAACAAGGCGTCGTTTGCAAACTTACTGAGGGTGCACTCAATCCCTTCACCAAGATCATTGATAAGGTGTTGAATAGGAGCAGCCCCAGCACCAAGCCCTGGGGGATACCACTCATGGCTGGCCACCAACTGGGTTTAATGCCATTGACCACTACTCTTTGGGTCCGGACATCCAGCTGGTGTTTCACCCAGCGGAGCATACGTCCATCCACACTATGGGCAGCCAGCTTCTCCAAGAAGATGTTGTGGGGGACAGTGTCAAAGGCTTTACTGAAGTATGGGTAGACCACATTGACAGCCTTACCTTCATCCACTAAGCGGGTCCAAGGTTTATTGGAGAGGAAGCCCAAGAAGGACTGTGATGTTTCACTCTGTTGACAGTTGTGTGACTTATGTTCCAGGGTTGGAACATGGCTTGTGCATTTATTTGAAATTTGCATTGTGTAAATCTCAGAGACAGTTTTGGGAGAAAAAACAAGTAGGCAACCCTCTCTCTGTTCATATGAACATTCTGCTAGGTTGAAAAAATCGCATTTCTCTTCTTGTTTTCTTTTTTCTTCTTTTTCTCCTGTCTCCACTCAGGATGTTCTAGGGTACAAACAGGATCCTTTTTAACATCACAGTGAAACAACAAGCTATTTCACATCATTTGTGCATCAGCATAATAACCAGAAAAAGGCTATAGGGCTCTAAAGGACCTTAAAAGCATGAATTTTTATTTATTTATTTTTTTTTTTATAGGTATATCAGCATCTCATGATGCAGATCAGAACCACTTAGCTACATTTCTTAATACCTTGCCTGGTTCTGCCACACCATGCAGTGGAAAAGCCAAGGACTAGACGTGCTGTATTTGAGAAGTTTGAAACTTTCTGCTCTGCAAGGATATTGACTGTGTGTATGCTCAGTGATGTTTGTAGCTATCTGTTAAGGTCGCCTAGTTTTGTAAAGTGCTATAGCTAGTGCTATGGCTATCTTTGTGGTAGTGCTTGCCATCTAGATGCCTAATGGACTATGTATGTAGCTCATATGGATATTTTCAGATTTATGTACAGGAATGATTTTGAATGCATGCAGCTACGAAAAACCAGAGCAAGCAATGAGGTAAAGCAGGAGAAAGGGAGATAAGAGTGTCTGAGATGGCCTTACCAAGGGCTGGTAATTCATTAAAACAGAATGTCTCCAAGCAAAAAAAATTCCTCCACTAAGCTCAGTACTTTATGAGTTTGCCCCAACAAAGAGCCTATTTAGGATGCTCTTTAAAACCATGAAGATTTGCAATCATTTATGTCAATAAGGAGCAATATTTCTAAAATTTCTAATCTTCAAAGACTGGCAACTACATCTACAAATTGTTGTGGCATCTGGAGAAATGTTTTCAAAAAGCAGCAGAAAATTTTAGTATGCTCACTGTAAGGGGTCTTGTCACACCAACTGACCTCTTTTACCCTTCAGCTCTATTTTCTAGTTGCTAATTATTGAGGCACGGGCTGGGAGGGAAGAGAGGAGGAGAAGTAGGCAGTGAAGCCACCTCTACATGTAGAAAAGCTGTGATTTTTTCCTTCTAATCCCAGTTTTCCCTTCTTTCCCATGTCCTGCAATGAACCTTCAGTGCTGGACTTGCATCTTCAACCTCCCACTTGCAGTGAATCACCACCTTGCCATGACAGCAGATGTTGATTCTACTTGATTGTTTTATTATTGTTGTATTATTGTTTATTGCCATGCTCAGAGACAGAAAGCTTACCCCAGAGAGCTGCACAACCACAGCTTGGGTGACTGTTGGAATCAGCTTAGTGCTTAGATCACAGATGTGGCTGTTTCCATGGGCTCTGGTCCCCTTCTCATCCTGAATGGTGTTGTTGTCTGCAGACTGTCCCAATGCTGTGGTAGAATGAAGAGGTATGGGACAGAATAGAGGTGGTCCTTTCTGCAAGTATCTGGAACAATCCTGTGGTAGGGATTTGGGCCATTCAAGTTACAGGGAGTTAAAATTTAAGACTTTTACTGTCCCTTAAGGATGCCTCCATTAGCGTGTACCAATCTGATGTAACACATCAGAATCTAGTTTATCCAGACAGCTGAATTGTGTAGCCATGATTCACACCTGAGGTAAATGCAGGTTGTGCATATAAAAGATCTGCATACATCTAGCTTTGAAATTCATGTGTCTGTCTTTGAAAGCATTTACAGGAGCTGGCTGACTCAAAGTGTAATTACCTTTTTTTTGGGTATAAATTCCTCTTAACCTCTATGCCCTGGAAAAACAGCAGCACAAGTGGTTTCTGGGACTGTTGTTTTTCCTTGATGGTCCCCAGGGTATGAACAAGAACTTGTGTGTTATTTTCCCCAAGCTAGTGGCAGACATTAGAAAATTGAATTTAACGTTCAAGTATGCCAGGCATAAAAGTGCTTTGCATATCTCACAGTAAACCTAAATGAAAGGAAGTTCTAAGAAGGCAGATAGCCATTTTTCAATTATATATGACAAATGCGCCATTTCTGATAGCCTTGTCAGTAAAAACCAAGAGCTGGAAATGCCAGGCTGTTCAGTGAAGCAGGATCAACACGCCTAATACTGTGCAGGATCACTAATAGCTTCCACATCTTCCAAAACAATCAGCCTTGATTGTTCTTCGGAATGCATTCCTCCAAACTTCATCCCGCTAATTGCATATATTTTAGTGTTGACAAATGTTAAAAATAAGATGACTGCAAGCACGAGGACTGTGAAAAGAATGTCCAGTAGCCTTAATGTCATGAGGCTGTTCGTGACAAAGCTATTAACAAAATATGCAAGCTACAATTCAAAGGAAAGTGTGCTCTTATTTTACTCATGCAACTTAGCGTGGAAAAGATGAAATTATGTTCGTGAGACATATTGTTCAAGGCAATGAGTTAATGTGAGTGACTCTTCTAGAGAGAATTTATTTCATCTCCGAAAGTAAAATATCACAACATGTGATAACTTCCGAGGCCCCATCTGCAGTACTGCATCCAGGCTTGGGGCCCCCAGTACAGGAAGGATGTGGAGCTCTTGGAGCAGGTCCAGAGGAGGGCCACTAAGATGATCAGAGGGCTGGAGCACCTCTCCTATGAGGAAAGGTTGAGGGAACTGGGCTTGTTTAGCTTGGAGAAGAAAAGGCTCTGGAAAGACCTCATTGTAGCCTTCCAGTACTTAAAGGGAGCACATAAACAGGAGGGGGAACAACTGTTTACAAGGGTGGGTAGTGATAGGACAAGGAGGAATGGTTTTAAACTGAGACAAGGGAGGTTTAGGTTAGATATTAGGAGGAAGTTTTTCACACAGAGGTGGTGACGCACTGAACAGGTTGCCCAAGGAGGCTGTGGATGCCCCATCCCTAGAGGCATTCAAGGCCAGGCTGGATGTGGCTCTGGGCAGCCTGGTCTGCTGGTTGGCAACACTGCACATAACAGGGGGGTTGAAACTAGATGATCATTGCGGTCCTTTTCAACCCAGGCCATTCTATGATTCTATGAACATATAGGTTTTCAGAAGTTTGAGGGTCATATTCCTCCTTCAAAGACTTACACATGCCTAGACCTGAAATAAAAGCAGAAGTTGTCTGTTACAGATAAGTCTTGGGATGTATGAAGAAAGACACTGTGTACACAGAATTTTCTTCATCTATTTAACTTTCCCTTAAGTGATTTAACATAGCAAATAAAGACAGCTAAATATCTTTCATAAGCATAGTCAGTGTTCTCGTATTAAAGAACTGAGTGAGAACCAGCACTGTAACAAAGCTATCTCTCTTAAGAATTAAACAGTGAGAATGCTCAGGTAAAACTTTAAAAGTAACTGATCATTAAAAAATTCTTCTGCTTGCATTTATTTAATTTAACAGCTGGGAAGAGCCGTAATCTGAAGAAGATTTGTAATCAATTCTTCAAAAAAGCATGTGTCAAACTTAGCACTCAGAACTGGAGGTGTACGAAGGGATTTTAAACTGCGTGATTAAACCATGCTGGACTGTTTGTACTTTATTCTCACTGGGAAGTGATGGAGTCTCATATCGTGATTTTTAGAAAAATGAATACAATAAAGAAATGAATTAGGAGTTTGCATTCCTGTCTCAGTTTTCTCACCACCTTGGAGTTTTTGGGCTAATAATTCACTACTGTGGGGTGGTCTGGAATCCTTCTGAGGTCTCCTGAACTGTGCAGACCTTTCTCCACAGCTATGGGCTTAAAGCTTGGCCAGTAGCATCTTTGCTGAAAAGGAAAGTCCAAGAGCATCTTTGCTAGTATCTTCTTCCTCTCTCCCATTAAATGTTTGCTGTTTGTGCGAAGCTATATATTGCCATCTCTACATCTTTTTTTTTTTTTTTTTTTTTTTTGCCAGCTGTCTAATCTCTAGATGGAAAACAGAAGATTTTGCTGCAAGTGAATACAATTATAAAGACAAATGGTGTTGCATCTGGGAGAGACAGAGCACATCTTCGTTAACATCTACATTAAATAATACAGCAATTTCCTTACTTATCAGCCACATCTGTGCATTCAACTTCCACAGACTTGCAAAGACTCCCAGCAGATTACTTCTGATGAAAGCCTCTATTCCAAACACATTTAACATGAGCATAGCACGCCATCTGACTAGGGTGTTAGGAGAAATAGTTCAGTGTATACTGTGCCTGTTATGATGATTTCATTAAAAAACAGTTTTGCAATATTTTTTAGGCCTTTAACAATAAGAAACCTTGCCACTGCAGAGGGCCATTGTTTATGGATCTCAAGCATCTTGCAAACACCAAATTTCACATCTTGAAGAACATTTCCTTGCATAAAGGACACAGATAAATGAGAAAGTCAAGTGGCAAGCTGGCGATGGAAGGAAGAGCCAGCAGTTCTGTAAGTTCCATTGTGTGCAGAAACTGCTGGGCAATGGGCCCACCATACCCCAGATGAATACTCTAAAAGCAGCTTTCCCCACTGCCATTTTGTCTCTTTGTACTGCACTGGCTGGAAGCTGTAGTGCAGCTCTCATGATTTCTGCATGCTGCAGACAAGTTTTCGGAAATTTGGAAGGATGGATCTATGCCTTGTGAAGATGTGGCTGGCTGGTGAGCATATACGGCACTCCAATAAGAACCCATCACTCTTTCCATCCTGCCTAACCACCCTGCATCTCCTTATAACCTCTAAGCTTCCAGGCCTTCCATCTCCCTCTAGCTCACTGGGCTCAGGAAGAACATGGCCCTGGAGTGTTGTGTGGCATGCAACAATATGACCCTGAAAAATTAGTAGTTGAAATGAAAAAAAGCAACTTTTATTCACAGATTTTGCAAAAATAAATCACAACTAATATAATATATTGTACTATTTATATATAATGTTATAGATAATTGATTTTTATTTTAGTATATAAGATAGTAATATTATATTATAAAATAATATTTTATATATTATAAAACAATGAAAAACATAATAATATTTTTCCAAGTCACTTTCATTTACAGTAAGCTGCAATTACATCATGCTCATTCTTAGTATCTGAACAGCAGCTAAAATCACTGGCTCTCCTCAACTTATTCCCACGGAAAATGTCAGAAGGATCTAATTATCTGAATGAATTGAACTTTCACTGAAGCTCTCCTTCTTATCTGCACAAGAGTTGAGCTAGGCGTTGTATTTGCTGGAGGTAGGAGTTTGTACATTTCATTCTCTTCCTGGAAAAGATGCTCAGATATACATACCCCCTGCATTATCAAGCCTTAGGTGAAAAGGCTGAGGAACTGTGTGGCACTGGATGAAGGATTTCTTGCAGTGCCTCAGCTGGTTTTAAGGATTTGGATGATGAGTTCTGGGTTTACAGCACTTCAACCTAGGACTCAATGACCTGTCAAGCTGCAGATGGTCCTGTGCATTTCTACAGGGAGCTGCTTATTTCTTTTCACTATGAAAGAAATATGTTTGCCTGTCTATGCTGCAAGTCTTGCGGAACACAGACTACTACAAAAGCAAAAAACACACAGTACATTTCCCTACCCTTGGGAAGGGTCAACTCTATCTATTGAAAAAGGTCCAGAAGATAGGCAATAACTTTTAAATATTAAAGACAAATCGTGTCCTCTGTTAATGCCAGCACTGAGCAACGAGACTGAGCAGTGATTGTAGGAAAGTTATCTACAAAGAATTTACAAATGCTGCTGAGGTAAAGTCACCCAGAGAAACAAAAGTTATACAAGGAAGAAAATGTCAGAAGATCTCATTCTAAAACATTTGCAAATGGATTTATCAGGCACTCATTTCTAACAGGAGCATTGGAAGCAGCGTGATCTGCATTGCAGAGCTGTCCTGCTGTTTGTACCACTGCTTACAGCATTTTTAGCACTTAGAGATTTTAAAATGGGAATGGGCATATGTCATTGTTATCAGTTCTTCTTTATAACTCAGATCAGAGAATCTTCCCTTTCCAACAGTGGTGGCAATGCTGAAGATCTTTGGTGTCTCTATTGACTCAGACCGTGGGCTGGAACCTAAAAGACTCTTCATCACCATTTATCTGATCCTCCCAGATTTTTGGTCTAATGAGAAGTGACTCTCTTTTTCTAAGAAAAGAAAGTGATTGCAACCTCCTTCTTTGTCTCTCTTGATGGGCAGAAACATCAGCCCTGCACTCCTTGTGTTCTCTTAGTTATATTGCAGAACACAAGCACTGGGCTTGTGTCACCTACCCCAGTTTTACATTAGTGTCTCTCACTCGTTCCTGTGGACTTGCCCTGGCACAGGCTGCAGAATGAGACATGAATTCTCCAAACACCCCTGCTTGTATTTAAATCCCTTTGGTTCACACATGCATATAACTGCTGAAGATGAGAATCTGTGATCCATCTGTATCTCAGCCCTAGACTGAAGTGGGGAATATAGAAGTTGGCTTAGTCCATTAAATGCCCTGGAAAAAAATAGAAGCTGAATGTCACTTGGAAAAGAGCAAGCAAAAGGACGTAAATAGCCTGACAATTCAGGTGTCTGTTTCCTCTAAATCTGTATTTGACATGAAAGTAGATTACGCTCTAACTAATTTGATAAAAGCACAGACTGGCAAAGTTTACTTAGATGAGAGCATTGTAGATCTGTCCTTTGTTTTTTAATTTTAACACACGTAGCAAATGCACAGAACATTCCTCCGTTGAATATCATGACTTTACTCAGCAGATTCACCTTGAATAGACCATCAGTAGTGGTAAGTGCATGGAATCTGAAAATTAGACAGCTGCTGTGCTGAGTGTAGTTACATTATTTTATTTGAGCTTTTTCTCTAGCGCTTTATTCAGTCACAGCATTACCAATTGATCCTTTCCACCTAGCATTCCTTTGGACAGAAAAGATGCTTCTGAAAATCTGACAATTCCTTTGGTACTCCAAATATCAAAGATCAAGGATTTATATATTATATCAAGTGATTAGATACTGCAGATGGGAGACAAAGTTAAATATCAAATTTTCCCCTATCCTTGATTGCCTATGACCTCCCTCAGCTGTAGTTCTTTCTCTAGCAGTGCCACAGTTTTATATCCAATATTAAACTGCTTAACATAATATACAGTCCTTGAGCTTTGATGCTTGTTCTGAGAAGTACCAGTGGATGTGCCAGTGATTTTGATGAGCTGAGATAGTTTACAATCATTTGCCAAGAAGGATTGTTTGTTAAAGTAATTTTGGTGCGCAGGGGTATAAGACAGATAACTGAAATGTTATCACTTACCATGTACAGTATTCTACCTATCAGTTTAAAGTGACTTCTTAATTTGTCTTCCAGTTGTAAAGATGTTGAGCAGTGTTGTATTGCTCTTCCTCCCCTGACAACTGGGAGATTATAAAATTGTCATTTCTTCCACTGAGCAATTATTCTCTGTCATTTAAAAATTCCAAACAGAAAACAGCAAATAAGTCAGATGTTTGTCTCAGTTTTTCCTAAGTGTAGAAGATCCCTAGCAAAAGCCGTGGACAGTGCAGGGAGCACTGCAGCTATTTAAACCACCACTGTCTAATGTTGGACTTTCTGTTTGCCCTGGCCTCTCATCCAGCTGGAGCACTGGAGCACTTGCAAAGCTTTCAGCACATACTGACACCATGTTGAAGCCTTCCTCCCTTTTACTATATGCTTCTCTAAACCAGCACCCTGTCCCCTGGTGGGTCTAGGGTGCCTCAATGCAACCAAAGCCTCCATGGGCCCCACAGCCCTGTGCTCCTGAGCAGCCTCCAGCAAACACCTGATCTCCAAGCCTGGCTCCCAATCCTAGCACCCAAACACCCAAAACAGTGGTCAAGATCCATCTCCCTGATGTGCGGCCACTACAAGGTGATTGCTGGGAACCTCCCTGCCTCTCCATGCTGCTTTAGGGACACTGGAGAGAGCAGGTGGCTCACCTCACTGCAAGGAGCAGCCGAGGGATTTGCCTGGACTGCTGCATTCCTCCTGGAGTCCAGCAGATGGTAACATCATCATGCATATGGGCTCAGCTCTTATCTAGGGAGCCTGAAATGAGAGCTCGTGCTTATTCAAATGCACTGCAATGCCCTACACAGAGTTAAAAGAAAATTTCAAGCAAATTCTAGCTTTCGGGACTGCACAGCTACTCTGAATCTGATCAGGACTCCTTTGAAGTTGTACAGAGCAGTTTTCTTCTGAATGTCCATTTATTAGTTTTATCATTCGTTAAGGTATTAATCTCTAGTCTGAGCGACAGCTTTAGTTTTCAACCAGAAAGTCTGACATTACACAGGGATCGTGACCGCTTAAAGCCACAAAAGGCAACCAGAGAACCGATCAGGACAGGAAACGGGCCTGGGGGAAATGTTTGTTTACTCCCCTGCCTGCTTACTCCCCTTCATTTTCTTCAAAACTTCTGAAACAGCATGTGCACTTTTTTTTCTTTTATATATTCATCTACTTCTTAAAGCAACAACAAAAACAACAACAACAAAAAGGTATTTTCAAGCATTTAGGTTTTTTCTGATGAGATCAATTCTTTATTAGAATCAGAGACACAGAATCAGGAAGATTATTACAAAACAAGAATGGAACCTGTTTCAGAATAATTTCTTCAATTTCATCTCCCTCTTTTGCTCTTCCTCCCTTCACCATATTACGGAAGATGTGAAAGGATTCCTTAGGGACAGCATGCCATTGCAATAGTGGGGAACTAATTGCTATTGGGGTGAGGATGAAACATCAAGTTGTCGGGAGCACAGAGAGGCTGCATGAGTTCTAGCCCAGGCTCACTGTGATGCTCTTGAGTATCCATGTGGTTTTACCTGAAACAGTTAACCATTTAGAATATGTGCCCTTGAGCATGTGACTTGAAAGTGTTAGCAGAACTGCAGGATGCATACATGTTTTTAATATAAGATTTATTCACTAAGCACTAAGTGAGTTCTCAGTCAAAGCTGTTTTGTATGCATTGCAATCCTGTGACCGGGACATGCATGGGTGCATGCCTCACATGCACAAAAAATAAAATGTGCAAAGTGATTTTACTTCTGGTCATTTTGGTCAAATTGCCATTTTATGCCTAGAAGAAATGCATTAACAAGTTTGACTATCTCTTCTTGATAGCATTCTAAACTATACATGTTAAATCCTGGGATTTAATGCTATTAGTATAATGTAACCCTCTTTTATATTTTACTTTCTGTAGCTTCTTATCTATCAGTGTAATTTATTTAACAGAGCTTGTAAGTTTGGCAGTAATATCATCTCTGTCTTTAGCTAAATAAGAAGGCATCATTATGAGGAATCCCATATGATTCATTTTTAGCCTGTTTTTGCTTGCTCTTTTTGCCCTGTAGTAGGGTGAGTTTCATTTTGTTTTCTTACACCACATATACTCTTCCTTACACTGTGACCTGTCAGGGACTCACTGCCATTTGCCTGGACAAGGTTACATGAATGTTTGATTAGGAGTAGATGGTTTTTTACTTCCTCACAACTTCCTAGCCTACCACAAATGAGTCTGCAGTTGTGGATTGTGCCCTGACCCTGAGACTCCTTTCTGAATTCCTCAGGATGCAATGGCTGAGGTTCCCACTGGCCCACACACTGCAAAACCCACCAGCTTTTGCACAGCTTTCCAGCCAAGAAAATTTTAAGAAGATGAAGGGCAATACAATCATACCACAGTGATAACTCAAAGTACAAGTAGTGAAGATGAAAGCAAACTTCATTCAGGTGTGTGGAATGTGGAACTCAATGTGTTCATTGCTGGCATGAAGGCTGCATTCCTATTTAAATGTTTGATCTTGCAAACTTTTATAACTCTGTGCACAAATCTTTGCTGATGAATGATGACAGAGCCTTTCACTCGGCATTTGATAATTAATTTCAATTGTAGCAGAAAATAATTGTTCTGTTCAAGCATACCGGGATGTGCTTACTCTGTCCCTATTGACTACATTAGAATAGGCAACTCAACCACATCTGATTTTAGCACAGGCCACAAACTTTATGACTGACTCGCTATTCAGCCACTTCTTAGTCCTAAAGTATAGGCCTCCAGTGTGTTGCAATAGCAGTGTTTTCCCATTTCATAAATCACTCAGGTATTGATTGGTTTCTTGGAAGAATCTGGGAATCTCTAGGAATGCTACTTTGAGAAGCACGTTGTAGCCACTCTATTCTGCACAAAAGGATTAAAAATTGAGATACAAGATTTTGATTGTGAAACAGATTGAGAAAAGAAAAATACACGAATTTATGTTTTGTCTGCACTCAGGATATGTTCTAAATAAATGGTTCAAATACAGGCAGAATTTTCAAAGAAAATTTGATGATTCAGAAAAACTTGTCATACTGGTTCTCTGCTTATCTACAAGTTTCAGGGACCATCTAGCTCTGCTTAAAAGGAGTCCTGAGTCAAAAGACATGTATCACTTGGGCAAAATATTGTTCTGCTTCATAAGTGACCCTCAGAGAAAGTAAATGTTATTTGCATTCTGGAATGTCCTTTTGTTTTTGCTTTCATTAGGAAAGTCTTAAAAGGATTACATTACCCAGTTTGCTGGGGACATAATGGTCTAAATGACAGTTCAAAACAGCCCTTCCTAAAATAATCAGGACTCAGATCTGTTTCTAAATCCTGCAAAATAGCAGAGAAAAATTTAGTAGGTGTATTGTATTGCATGAAGCTTTTCTATACTTAATTCTCACAGGGGCAGTCTTTCTATCTTCAGGGAAAGTGAATGAACATACCAAAATATCTCTATAGTAATGAAAGAAATCTCATTGTGCCACTAGAGATTGAAGCTGCATGGCCCTGTGGGTAATAAATTGCTACTATTCAGACTCATGAGAGCATCAAGGAAAGCTGATGCAGAGTACTCTAATGACCATTATAACTGAGAGTAGTGAAAAAGACTGTTATTTAAGTACATTTCAGAATGTTCCGTAAATTGGGCAAAGGTACAGCTGTGCTTATGCTCTGAGACAGCCTGTGGTTTTATGCAGTCTGGCAGACTTTGCTCTTTGAATTCAGGATTTATCTCTGTGAGCTAAATGCTCTTAGTATTTATGGCCGCTGTTTGTAAGGGAAGATGCAAAATCAGGGAGAAGTGACTGTTCACACAGGCTCCAGCTGGATAGCACAAGCTTTGGGAGGTTTAGGCAGAGACAACTGAGGGGAGAGTCCTGCAGCCATTCAACACTGCACTAAGTTAGCCTCTCAAAAGCTCCTACTTGTATCTTGCATCAAACATGACTCCTATGAAACCAGCAATTTTTCCTGGATTTTTAAGAAGAATCTTTGAGGCTGAGTGACAATACTTCATGGACAATTACATGGCCAAGGAGAACCACGTTTTTTGCTCATAGGACCTTATGGACGACGCAGTCCAGACTCTCCTCTCCATTGTAAGTAATTCAGGTATGTTCTGGATATACTCCTACTCCAGTTTGTAGGCTGCTGTGTTTACAGAAACATTTGAGTGTTCATATAAACCTATTTGATAGAAAGCAAGGAAAGCAAAGCACAAAGTTTCCTTGCTTTGCCATGTGTGCAGTGAAATTTATGGCACATTGCAGCATCTGATGCACGGACTCAGATGTGAAATCATTTATTACAAGTTCTCATATTATATACCTTCACAAGTTTTCTTTTTCTAGCTTTCCCATCCGCCCCTACAACTTTCCCATCCACATTTACATGTCAACAGAGCATCCTACAAACACTCTTCTTCAACCGTTCATGAAGGCACTTATCCAATCAGAGCTGTGAGACATTCTTTCTTCTTCTTCTAGAGGTGTCCTTGGTTCTCATGCTGTTTATCTTGCCCCACAGCTGCTGCTCTGAACAGTTTTTCTTGTATTCCCACAGCACGTTGTCAGCCAGTCATTACAATATGTCCTTGCATTGGGATTTCCAGCTTGAGGTAGATCAACAGCACTCATACTTTTTTTTGGCTGGGTCCCCGATGGTTGATTTTGCCTTTAGACTACTTGTGCTTTTTGGGTCTAACTGAGTCTTTTTATTGAGTACAGTATTCCAAGTATTAAATTTTTTGTTTTAAGAGACTCTTGAAGATAATGCAGAGCCAAGCACTACATCTATTTAAATTGGTATATCACCCGGCAGGTACATTGTGATCAAGTAACTAAAGAAAACAACTTGCGGTAAGCGAGCAACCAGCAGCATTTGGACAGCCAACAGTGCAACAAATCATCTGTATGAGCCTTGTGTTCAGCATATGGGGTCATATCTGCACTATCCAGGAACCATCTAATCACAGTCTGTTTGAGATATAGTAAATAAATGTGGGCATCTTAGCTAATGAGTTAGCCACGGGGAAAATAAACCACATGAAATACAGTTAATTGCTTATATTAGTGACCTTCCTAGACAATAAAATATTGAGTCAGGAGTCAAGAATTTATCATAACAACATCATTGCTGCCTGTCAGAAATGTCTGAAGGGGACACTTCACTGGACTAGAGGTAGAATATTGCTGCAAAGACAGTTATTACATAGCTGTTTGCTAACATACTTTCCCGAATACGTTTCCAATAATTGGGGATAATCCATCCTGTCTTTGTCAGGCAAAATGGAGATTTTTTCTTGAATGAAGCTCACAAAAGCTAACAGAAAGGCAAGTGTTTTTCTACAGAGGGGCTCTACCAAATACTGGTTGTGCTCAAAGCATCATCAAATAATTATAAAGAGGAAAGAATGAACTAGACTTAGACTCCCAGTCACTACTTTGAGTTTTCAATACTATTTGATTACTCAGAAGCTGCACAGAGTAACTCATTAACTCACAATCTCTTGCTTTTTCTACTTTTACATATCTGTGAATAACAACCTCATTGAAGTTAACAATGAGATGACTAATTAAGGCTGTGTAGCATTTATTAATAGGTCAATTTCCTTATTAGTGTGGAGGCTGATGTAAACAATTCTACAGAGCTTTTTAATGTTTCCAAACCTTCTTGGCTATTTACTTCTCATGGTATTATCATCTCTGTATGACTCCTGAACCCAGAAGAAATTGGAGAAAGCAGCTGAAGATAGGCTGAACATGCAGCAGGTCAAAGAAGGTTCTGATCAAGCATTTATCTTTCTAGGTTAGTGTTCAGTTGTACTTCTTTGATTCTTTGTGTACTTATGACCATTTGAAATGATTCCAAAGCATGAGATCTTGAAGTAACAGAGTAATTTCATTTAGACATGACAACATAGGTCAGAAGTTTAGATGAGTGATAACTGTAGTAGAAGTATGTGCTAAGTGCTGTCACCCGCTCAGTTTGCAGGCTGGAGATCTAGCACACTGGCATGAAAATTGCTTGGTTTTTGTACCAAACAAAACAACTTATCTCTACTGACTAAAAAAAAAAAAAAGTGCAAAATAAAATCTCTGTCATTCAAATGCTATTCCTTCGTGTATTTGGAGTGCTTAGTCCGTGTATTACTTACTTTGTCAAGTGGTCAATCACTCTTCTGAAGTCTTTTATTGGCCCACACTGCTCAAAATGTCTAGTTTTCCCACTTCCTACATTAATTTCAGACAGGCTAAAATCAATTTGTGGTGTGTTTTGACATTTCATTTGTGAGCATGTTTAGTGACTATGCTGGTAGGAAAAGAGCACGACAAAATAAAAGACACAAGTGAATGGAAAGATTAAATATTGTTAAAACTATTGTCAATATTCTGTGGAATTAAGATTTCAGAGCTGTGGAGAGTTCATATTAATGCATAGTGTCTTATAAGCTCTATTGGCTAAACATTCTCTGAGATGATTCTGTAGGAAATCTATTAATTAACTTCCTACTTATCTGACAATGAAGTTCAAAGAAATTAAAAAAAAAAACATGCTTAAAAATACAGAATTACAAATTACTTGATTTCTGAAATATACTTGTTAAATATACATATTCTTGCTACATTTAATTACATATCCTTTTTAAAAATTCAGAATTTAAATAGATCCAAATTAGTTCTGCTTGTTTTAAGAAAGGAGCTCAACTTTTGCTTTATACAGGCTTGAATAATTCTTCTGAAACCAATGAGACTAAGAGTTTTAGTTTACAGCTGCTGAAGTAACTGGAAACTGGATCTAAGGTTGAAGGACTAGAAATTCCGGCATCACTAGCACTGAATGAAAGCTGAAAAGCTTTTAGTGTGGAAGTCTTGAATGCCACCTACTAAGGTGTGTCTTGCATTTTTCACCTTGATGCTCCATTCTGGAAGCGCACATCTCCTTCTTTCTTTAGATCATACAGAGACCTGGGCCACCAACACCTGCGTTCAATATCTAAATGCACCTAATGACAATAGCATTAATAAACCTCCAATCGTTTCTACATTTTCTCTGGGAAAATGAAGGCACGCAGCTAGGAGTATGACACCTTGACGTATAAGATACATGAACTATTCAGGTTCCCAGGTGAGAGAAACAACAAAGTAGCTCTCACAGTCACAGCTAGAGCCCTTTTGGACTGACTGTGAAATCAGGCACTCTCTCCAGCAGTGTAGGAATATGTTGGCACAAGGCTGACATCCATGCTGAGCATCTGAGGTACAAACAACTATCACTGGCTGCAAATTGGCTGAAAGGTCCAGAAGGCTAAGGTGAAGGTCAACCAGCAGTCATTCAGTCCATGCAGGGCCACATGCTAGTAAGTTACGTACCAAGACTTCCATTTTTCCAAGCACAGACAGTAGGATTTAATGAAGACTGCAGAGGTCTGAAAAATAACATACCAGTTGGCAGATGCTGGACATGAAAGTAAGATGGGATAAGAGAACATATTCCTGAAATTGTCACTGCTCATGTTTTGATTGTGTTACAAAGGAAATCATTTGCCCAGTTTTGAAATATGCATTCAAACTTCTGTTCTATCAAACACACATCAGTATGTTGCCACCTGTTCCAGTCATGGTTGATAATGAACAGTATGCAGAGATAATACACTCGTCTGGCCTTGTAAATGTGTCGCAGAGGAAAATCAAAAATAGGTAATGCAAGTCAAATTTGGATGGATAGTCTTATTACAGTCAATGCTAAATCCTGTGCTCTTAATTACTTTGTTGCCTGAATTGGAAACCCTTCAAATAACTGCTGGGGGGATGGGGGGGGGGGGGGGGGGGGAGGAGAGGGAGGGAAGAACAGAGCTTCTTAGGGCTTCTTGACAATTGAGAGCTAAAGAATATAATTTTGTCACAAGATCTATCAGTTAGCTACTGATGACAGTAAATCTCCGCATAGATCAATCAGAGAGGTAATAGAAAATGAAAGTAAGGGTTGGCACATACACTAAAGATTTAAACCTGACAGTGCCATGACTAAAGGATAAAGCAAGCAAGACACCACTGAGATCCCACTGAAATCAGCAGGAGCCTCCAATTTATCTGCAGGACTGCAGGGTAGGCCTTGATATAGCTTTTAATAATTAGGAAGGCAAAAGCATCAATTAAGGCCAGGAAAGGGGTTGACTTTAAGCATGTACTAATGCCTTTGACATATATGCTTAAGTGTTTTGAATACCAGCTTATTTTCTGGCTGAAAGCTGGAATTTTTCTAATAGCTTCCAAAACCTTTTGACTGAGGGAATTTCTCTTTCATGTCCGCATGGAGCAAACATGGGCTTATGATGTTCTCTAAACTTTAGAGTGGAAATTCCTACTTAACAAGTTCTTCTGCATATTTAAGAAATTGAAGCTGTAGGTGTCTCTGCTGGAATGACTGTGAAATGCTGTAAATCAGCAAGATATGAGAGAATAATATGCACATCTCACACTCTGATTTCTGCCCATTGGGCTCTTACTTGGTTGACTCTGTAAGGAATCTCTGCCAAATGAGTTTGCTCCAAACAGGCTCTTGGGCTGTTATCTTACCATGGCATTTCATTACCAATCATGTTAGAAGAGAGATGAATCATTGTAAGGGCTCATTGTGCTTACATATTTCCCAGTTTATCAAGACTCCATATGGTTCTCCTAGGTAGGAGTAACGTGAAACTCGCAAATGCCTCTTCTTTCTTCCAGTATTGCTCTTTTGAGAAGCAAGTACTTACAGCCATAGTATCTGAGAAGCAGTTAGCTGTTGGTCTCTAATCATCTTGCAGCTACAAAGAGTTCCATTCATCTCAAACCAGGTGCATGCTATATAACATACAGATGAAGTGATTTTTATATCACATATATACAGCAGATAACCCAGACACATGAAAAATACCAGATACAAGTAAATCAAGGCTGGATTAAAATAATCCAGTTTTATAACTGGTTTGTATTACTATTATTACTGCTCTCCCCTGAGCAAACTGCAAGGTACTAAAATCATGCTTTCAGATGCTTCAGCTGGTAGTAGAGCTGATCTGACCAGAAACTGGCTGCAATCCGTGTTACTGAAATCCAACTACTGATGCAATTTTCTCTGAAGATCAAGGATCATCAGTTCTGAATTCAGGAAATCACTGCTTATCACTTGGGATGTTAAACACAGCACAGCAATCAAGTACAATGATAATTACAAAGGGAGATTCTCATATCATATAACTTAGGAGCAAAGTTAGGTAACCACGTCATTTAGCGAGTATGCAAAGAAAGACTAATTCTCTCAACAGATAATTCAAAATTCAAATTCAAAAGTAAATAAATTGAGAAGCTTAAAATAGCTGATGCAAACATATCAATAGCTCTCCACGGCTGTAATTTCCCTTGCACTTTAACCAGTTATGATATTTCTCTCTACCTTCTTGTACAAAGATGTTGTGTGATCTTGCAGCAGACTGCAGGATTTCCATTACACCCCATAGTACTGTAGGCTTCTTTTGCCTGGTTCCCACTGGGAGGCTCATCCTTTGGTAGCAGAGGAATCCTACAAATGCATGTTATGTGTTATTCAGACAATATGATTACATCTTTGTTCCCTGATTTTGCCAAAAAGGGGTAGGGTATGGAGTTAATATAGTAAGTCCCTGATATCAAAATACTTAGAAGTTTTCATATTCCTGAAATGCTTGCAATATTATTAATATTTTTCTTATCCAAGACTTTAGTTTGTGAGGCTGATACTCTATGTGCCCACAGTTTTTGCCCACAGTATTATCTCATGAGTTTTAGGAAGAATTAAGCCAAATGAAGAAGAAAAGACATTCAGAAACATTTATTTGTACACACCCATTGGTACTCAATTCTTGAAAGAATCATAGAATGGTTTGAGGTGGAAGGGATCATTAAAGGCCATCTAGTCCAACTCCCCTGCAATGAACAGAAACACCAGCAGCTAGATCAGGTTGTTCAGAGTCCCATCCAACCTGACCTTGAATGTCCTCAAGTCATTCATCACTTCTCTGGGCAACATGTTCCAGTGCTTCGCTACCCTTATAATAAAAAACTTCTTCCTTATAGCCAGTCTAAATCTCCCCTCTTCCAGTTTAGAGCCATTTGCCTTTGTCCTGTCACAACAGACCCTGCTAAAGATTGTCTCCTTCTTTCTCACAGCTTCCCCTTTAAATACTGAAATGCCATACCATGTTCTCCACAGAGCCTTCTCTTCTCCAGGCTGAACAGCTCCAGCTCTCTTAGCCTGTCCTCATAGGAGAGGTGTTTTATCCCTTGGATCATTTTTGTGGGCCTCCTCTGAACACGCTCCCATAGGTGTATGCTTCTCCTGTACTGAGGACTCCACATCTGGATGCAGTACTTCAGGTGAGGTCTCACCAGCACAGAGTAGAGGATCAGGATTAACTTCCTTGACCTGCTGGCTACACATAAAGGCCCAATTCTTTTCTGACAGATGCCAAAGACAGAATTGCCATTAACTGCAATTTTGTGAGACAGGAGGTCTTCAATTACAAAAACACAGCTTTCATGAATGTAGGTGAAAATTGGAAAAGAGAATTGGAAGGCACCATGAAATGTCACCTACAGCAGCCCACTGGACATTTATCTGAACTTTTAAGAACTCTCCTGATGGATCGTTCTCAAGCAGACTATTCCATCACTTTACTGTCTTTAACTGAACTACCCAAAGTCTTGCCAGAATCTATTTTTGCTACAAAGCCCACTGTTTTTTGTCTTATCCACTATGGATGCAGAAAACAAAGTGCCGCCTTCTTCTCTGCAGCAGCCTTTTATGTATTTGAAAACTATTACCATGTCTCTGCTTCATTTTCTCTTCCACAGATTGCACAGAGCCAATTAGTTCAATCTTTCATTGCAGGTCATGTTTTCTAGTTCTCTGATCATTCTCACACTGAATAATAAAAGCTCTGTGAAAGGAAAAAAGCATCAAAATTATTGTACTGGTTATAATTATTATTAAAATTAATGATTCAATCACAATGCATTTTATTTGGGCTATTGCTAATCTAACTTTTCTTTTAATGTTTAATAATGTGTACACAGATATATCCTTCCAGACTGTGCTTCTGTGCTAGGATGGCTCACTGCCTTTGTGAATTGTATTTCAGGAAATAAAAGAAAGCCTTGCAAACTAAAAATATGTGCTCCCAGAGCTGGGGAATGCAGACATCCTCTCTTTCTTACTATATCATTGCCAGCACTCCTGTGATAAGAACAGATACTTGCCTGAAGCTCTGTATCTCTACCAATGCACAGGTCTGCAACAGAGATGAAACCACCTTTAGTCAGACCATAATTCCTCGTCCCATTGACAACAGCCCCAGTCTCTGATTGCCTTGCAGCTTCTACCTCAAATCCCCAGTAACTACACTGTCCCTCTGGTTCCTGCTTATTTCCTCAGCCCCTTGGGTCACCATAGAATCAGTGACTGAAGTACAGTGGATGGGAGGGTTGAATTTAAGTTACAACGTCAGCCTTTCTTTGCTGATGGAGCTGCCATCTGAATGGCCTTCCTTTGAGTGGAGGTTTCATATACAGCATATGAAATGAAAAACCACAGGAACAACACTTCTGAAGTGTTTCTGTATGTAGAACTGGCAGAAGTTTGCTTAGACTAGAAGTTTCAGTGATAATCTGACATTGTTACCAAATGTAAATACAAGGGCAGTCCTGAGGGGCTGTTTTCAGAAAGAAGCCCCAGTTACTGTGTCTTCCAGTTGAGTAGCATCTAACAATAAAACTATTTAGTACAATCTTCCTCATATGTATCATGTACAAGACACTCTGTCTGCAATGAATGCAAAAAGGAACTTCAGTATGCTTCCCAAATCATGTGATCCTAAGCAAAGGTAAAGAGAATCTGATTATTACCCAAGAGCTATAGATAGGAATATCCCACAAAGAGTTAATTCAATTTCAAGATGAAAACTTTACATGCAACTTGCTCTCTTAAGAGGTGCGTGATTCTCTTTCACTCAAAGACTCAAAGAAGAAAAGAAAGGGAGGATAAAAGCTGCTAGAAAGCTGTGCAATTTAGGGGAGAAAAGAGAGGAACAAAACCAGGGGAGAAAAAGGAGGAACAAAAGGAACTCACTCCAAAAAGGAGAGTAAAGCACATCCACTAAAGAGGAAAGAAAAGCTGGTATCAAAAGAGGTTTTCAGCCAGAAGCATCCAGCAGCCAGGCACTGCAGGTGATATCAGCACCAAGAACTCTCTGTAGAGAGAGAGATTCTTGCAGGACATGCTACTGGTGTAGGGGTTATGAGACAAAGTGTGATTTCACAAGACTGAACTTCAGAGAGATTCTTTGAGAACCAGGATTCAAGCTGTTTTCCACTTGCTGAATGAAGCTTGGTGATCTGTTTTGCCTTTTGGGTCTCTCCCTCTCTCTTTAATTTACCTGTTATTTTTGGACTCACGCTTCAGTAAGTTCTAACAATTAAAATAGATCTAGCTGTTAATATTAGGTACAGTCATTTTGAATTTTGCATACAGGAAAGAATGTTTCCTGTAGTGAGTTCTTATCTTTATGTAAGAACTCAAGACCACTTGAATGGCCTTCTAGGGGAGACTAAAGAGAAATGAAATATGATCAGAATTGTATGGAGTTTTCTAGTTTCTTATTTCCCTCATACAATAAATTATGAATTAACATCTTTGAGTTCCCTAGGTAATGCATCTCCGAACATCCCCCAAGGGGTGCTCAGCATCTTAATGTGCCCAATGGCGATGTCACATCTGTGGGTCGCTGTCATCAGGATCAATTATTCATAGTCTGTTGTGCAGATGCTTTCTTTTCCTGAGCTGTGGCCTTGCCTATCCAATGGGCTCTGTTTGGAGGAGGGCTTGTTTCCCCCTGGTGTACCGTGTGCCTTTGCCTTCGCAGAACCCCAGGACTCCACCAGCTCCCTGTGTTCTCAAGGCAGCCCCAGATACTTGAGCTGTTCGTGAAGCACAGGGCCTGCTGGTCATTGGCCTTCAGAAAGGAAGAGCTAAGCCACAGTGCAAAGCCAGGGGAGAGGAGGACTGATTGCCTAAGACCACTCACAGTGTGGGAGCTCCCCATTTCCAAGTGCAAGACATCAAGATGTTTAAGAGGCTGCTGCTAGCTTGATGTACTGTAATGTTAACAAAGCCAAGGAGCTCTACGAGCTGAAGAATTAATAAAACAGAATTTCCAGTGGATTTGTTTCAGTTGCTTGAACAATAGAACTGCAAGACCTAAGTCCTCCTCCTGATATTAGGTGCTCCAGTAATTATAAAATTGGTGCTGCCCTCTCTTGCAGTCCTCCCATCATGGGGTGCCTTGGTGGCAACACACAGGATGCTGGACACCACTTAGAAGTCAGTGGAGAGTATCAAAATCATTTGGGAAAACAGTGTGACTACTGGAGTCCGGTCCCAAAGCCCTGCCAGTGGCTTTCTTGTGAAAAGGGGAGACAGGGAACTGTTTTGTAAACTTCCACCCCCTCTTATATTTGACTGAAATCTGCCAACTGGTTTGCAAATCATGGTGGAATGGGGAATGGAAAAGCAAACAGACAGTCGTGCACAGACTGGCTGATAGATAGGCTTTGTTTTCTTAAAAACCAAACTAGAAAATGTGCTTAAGGTATCTACAGGTACTGCACTGACCTTGAGCTTGCTCACTTCATTAATTTCATGATTTTATCACTGCATTTTCCAATTAAAAAAATTCTCCTCCCCCTTCCTGGGCAAAAATTCTTTTCCCTCCCTCTTTCGCCCTTTGCATATCTCCCCATTTCTTTTAATTCTCTTAATCCTTGGTGTGATAATAGGTAAGGAAACATTCCCAGACAAAAGTCTGATATTTTAATTTTGATAACCTCTCTGAATAGAGAGGTTTGTGTAGGATGGAGATTAATGAAAGAAATGAACAATTCACTCATGTCACCAGGTAAAGTTAAGAAGCAGATAACCCTCAGGGAAGGAAATGGTTGAAAAGGGGAATAAGTAATAACACATTTTAATTTTTCATGCATCTCTACCCACAGAATCCTCTCTTTAATGGAAGGAAAACCCAAACTGTGAGCAAAGAGAAGATGAAGAAGAAACAGCTGCCTTATTCTTTGACTGGGTGTACACAGGGGAGGGGCTCTGGGGGCTGGCCTGTGGAAAGCTGCAGCCTAGGGCTTGTTTTTTGACACATTTTTGCCATTCTTTCCAAGGAGGCCGGTAAGCTGCACAGGCTCTTAGCCCCAATATACTTATCATGCATTTTCATGCTGGAATTATTCTTAACTCTTTGGATATAGCTGGCGGCCTTTACTGATCTCCTCCCACCACCTTGCTCAAATTGTATTACAATAAGGACTTACTGAAATGACTGAAGGAGTCACAGAAAAGGAGCTTGCTCCTTGGCTTTTCATCTAGTGAAATAAGCTCCTAAAACTGTTTCTGAAGTGTTTCCCGAGTGACAACAATGCTTTGTCAAATGGCTTGAGAACCCACTTTCAACATTTTCTGAATGAACACGTAGTCCAAGACAGCTGCTGGAGAGGAGAAAAAGGCTGCCTGGAAGCATGGAGGAGGCAGGAATGACTGAAAATATGCAACTACTTTACATATATTACGTAATAAAAATGCTAAATTGCAATAAGAAAACTGAAATGACTTCATATGGGAGCACTTGGGGTTTTTTCTCATTAGGATGCCTTCCTGTCATTGTTTGCAAGAGGAAGCTGCAAGGATATACTCACAAGGAAGGCACAGAAATCCCTATTTCAACCAGTGGATTTGGGCTCTTGAGATAGAGGACAATGTTTAGATGGTGATGTTGGCCATCACTAAGTACAGCACTAGATAGGAATAAGAATGATCATTGCTTGTTGAGTAGGTCAGACACTGGATTAATTCCAGTCACTCCTAATTATGAGTTCAAATATGATCTTTCCTGTTTCCAGAAAGTCCAGAAGGCAAGCAACCCACTTCTCAGTCATGCCAACTTGTCTGTTGTCGCCTTCTCGGTAGACCAGCCCTTTGCAATCAACTCCCTACAGGCAGTGCTGGTCACACCAGGGCTGCTCAACCCTGGCCATGCAGCCTCATGCTGCCTGCAGCTCAGGCAAGTCTTGACATCTCATGCTGTGCTTTCTCATGTGTAACACAGTTGTAGGTACACGCTGACCCCATTTACCTGTTTGCTTGCTGTTGTGTTGACCTTGTGCATTCAACTCACTAAATTTGTGGCTGTGCTTGAGCAATAACAGACTAAACAGAAATCTCAAGCACCTGCCTGTCTACACCCACACACTTACAAAAAATAATAACAGAAAAAACAATTATTCAACTCAATTCACATTCTAATATACAAAAACTACACCTGAGCCACTGACCAGTATTACCTTGATGTCATTTTGCCACAAGCCTTTATCAGCATCAGAGATCCAGTGGCAGAACAGATTTTTGTACAGCATATTCTGGAAATGCTGCCAGGCTCTGGGTTCCCCTCATGCATCTTGAAACCTCCTCGTATCTCAAACACGACATACTGTCAGAAGACTTGTTGCGCAGCAACAGATGCTTTCCTGACTACATACATGTTTTTGATCTAAACTTCTGCTCCGTTCATCTGTAATTCTTCTCTTGTAGCCAGGTTTGTGAATTCATCTCAATTTTATGACAACATAGGAATTTGGAAAAGGTCCTGTGCAGAAATTGTCTGCAGTGACTGCTGACTGCCATGACATGTAGTGTGTAAAACAATCAGTCTCCATCTTAAATGCTATACGTTTTGCTTCAGTCTTCCTTTTGAAGACTGTTCCCAAACTTCTCCCTTTTTGTGACTGGAAATCTTCTGATCTGCAGTGTGAGTTCATTCAAAGGCAAGCAGCTGCTGCTTAATTTTTCCAGGTTTATCCGTTTCCTTACACACTTCATCTGTCTCCCTGGTGCTTAACTACCGGGTGTATTTACAGAAGGCAACAGGATCTCACCCTGGCGCTGTTTTACTCCTCTTTCCTGCTCCTCTTCCTCTTGTTCTTAGTTCAATTCATGCTTGCTGTGGACAAAGTGACAACTGGGATACAGGCACTGTTCTCAGGAGAGGCTGCTCTGCACACACAAAGTCCACCTCTGTTTGGCAAAAAAAAGGGCTTTAGCTTGCTTTATCACCCCTTCTTCATGCAGAAGGAAAGGCTTATGCTTGATACCAAATCCAAGGGATGACTTCGTGATGAGATTCATAACGCAGACTTATACCTCTCCACCCTCTTCAAATATCAAGGTGCTTCCAAATTTTGAAGAACTACAGTAGTGATTCCATAACCTGGGTAACAGGACAGTGACCCAAAGACTACGTTTCAGGGTCATTTAAAAGGTGACTAAAACCGGCAGACTGAGTGCTGGTGGGCTTAGATTTGATTTATCCATGCAGGCATCCACAGAAAAACATACAAGCTTCCCCAAACACAAAAAAGATTGCAAGCAGCTCTCTTTAAGGATTAATGCAAACTGAAGATCATTGCTTCTATTTAGGTTTCAATCAAATATCTAGCTTTCTCTAGAAAAAGTTTGTGTGACAAATATTCCTTTCTTGTCTCTGGGTGGTATTGAAAAAGTATTTGCTTATACGTACAACTGCTGCTCTGTGAGTATAACTGCCCCATCATTACACAGACTAGTCAAAAGTCTGTGTCAAAAAGTCAAACTATTCCTATAGGAAAACATGCTCTTTGAAACTATACAGTAATAATAAGTACATCTTACAGCAAGACTGCAGCGTTAAGCCCTGGACTGGCAAAATATTGCTCCATCAATGTTACGCACTGTGGGTTGTCTGATAGAAGCTCAGTAGTGCTGTCTGTGCTGCGAGATGCTAAGCAGACAGAAAAGGCTTTATGGGACCAGGGGTCACCAGAACACCATGGGCTATAGCTGTGCTCCCTCAAGGGCAAGTAAGTGAACAGCTAATAACTTTGCCTCTGCGATAAGGGTCTGTTTGTCTAAGGATGTGTCTAGAATGGTTTTGGGGACTGATGTTTTATCTGTTTGGAGTCCAAGAGAGCTGAAGGGCAGCTACCTCTCAGCATCATGCATTAGCACGGCACTTTCAGGAACAAGTATACTCTGCCACATGGCCATTTTTTGCTTTCAGTGTGCTGCATGGGTTTGCTCTGATAAGAAGAGGAGAAAGGCCACAGGAGGTCAGACTAGAGCTTCATCTGGACTACAGCATCCCGGCTTTGCTGCTGTCCAATTACACAGGGAAAGCATGTGAAGAAATTACCACTCTAAACTGAATCACATCTGACAAAGAACATCTGATAATATTCAGGTGATTTCTGACAAGACACATCCAAAACATCATACTTAATAATGATTGAATGTGAATTAATGAGTCTAAATATTTGCAATCAAATACGTACAATGGATTTTTATATCCTGTGGCAGTGCGTTGTTCAGTTTTCCTTGGCAGCACAAGTCATTCTTTGACTTCTTTTTTTTTTCCACAAAGCTAAAAATATATTGCTATTTCTTCCTTGAAGCTTTCAGAGTCAAACTATGTGAGACCACAGACAAGAATTCCCCTGTCTATAATCCTACAAACCAATTGCCTTTGTGGCTACTGCCTGTCCTGTCTTGCATCTGCCCTGTGACTGAATGCATCAGTCATATTTTGCCAACATGCCTCCATGCAAATGTCTGGTTCATAAACATCTTTGTCTTGGTAGGTGCTGGAATGTGACAGTATCAGACAAAAACTAAGCCACATCCAGTAGCGGCATTACTTTGTGGTATTCCTCTGAGAATGGAATAAATTGTACTTTTAATGTTGACAGATTTTATGCATGTTATTGATTCATTCTTCCCTTTCTTTTAATTGAAAAAATCTTCTAGCCCTTAGGAAGAAGGCATCATACACATTCCAGCACCCACAATAAACTTGTATACAGGCGTTTCACAGTTTTCCTTTATTCCTGTTATTGTTCAAATATGGTTTCTCTACATGCTGTTGAGCTGATTGCACACAAACGGAAGAAAAATTCTACAGCAGTCTGGAGATAGCAAGTCACAGAAAAGGAACCTCTGCTAGGCCCATTAAAGCTATTAAAGGAGACTCAGAAGACAGGTCAAAAGTCAACCCATCAGTTCAGAGGTTTTCTTCCATTTTCTGTCTTCCTTTATTTCATTTTGTTCCTTCTTTCCTTTATCTCTTCCTTCCTCCCTTCTTTTTTTTTTTTCCTTCTTTTCTTTCCCAGAGTCATTAAGGTTGGAAAAGACCTCTGAGATTGTCTAGCCCAACTGTCCACCTACCATCAATGTTGCCTACCAAGTCTTGTGAGGAAAGCTGAGACCTGAGGGGAAACCCGTACAACTGAAAGGACGCTGTGGCAAGGTGGAGATCAGCCTCTGTCATGTAATCATGATTGAATAGAAACATTAGATATACAGAAATATTAGAATATACATAGAAATACTATGATCATGTAATGGTCATAGGATGAGAGAGAACAATGTCCAGTTGTACCAGGCTTGGTACAACAAAAAACCAGTTGATTATTAGGAAAAAAAAAATAAAAATTCTCTGAAAAATAGTGGCCAGACATTGAAATGGACTGCTCTGGGAGGTGATGAAGTCACCATCTCATTTTCTTCCTTCTTTTTCCCCACTAGACTTCACTGCTCTTCACCTTGATGCAAATGAGCTCTAAAGATATGAAGTGACCCAGACTAGCTCCTTGGTCAGTGTAGAGGGTGTTTATTCATCTTCATGACAAATGTGCTTCAGTAGCCTCATTATTAGAAAAGAGAAAAGGTGTGCTTGGCACTCCTGGGGCATTCACATTAGATATAATTCTCTTATTACTGTTGGCCTTAAAGTACCTTAGTATGACAAGATCTGAGCCAGTGTCATCCTTTTTTATTTAAATTTAATTTACAAAAAATAATGCTCTTCTTGCTCCATTTCTTCCCATTCCTTTTATTTTCCTCCCTTGTTCATTTTTCTGTATCACTTCAAAGTTAGTTCCTTTACCAATGTCATTCCTTCCACAGTCCCATACTTCACCTCTATAAAGCACAGAAAAAAAAGTTATCCATTCATTCTATATGGTCATGCCTTTTTAGCTACTTATTCCAGTTAGAATTAAGACTTTGCAAATTGAGTTGCACTGTCATTTAGCAGATGTCATTCAAGGCTTCAGAGACAGGCAAAAGTTTTTTGTCTCCACTGTTTATTTTCTTTCAGCTTCACTTTTACCTCAGCAGTTTCTATATCCTTCTAGCATGAACATCTTGAGTACACATCATGAGACTTTTTTTACCCCTTTGTTTCTGGTATCAGTATTTCATAGACACTGATGTCCTCTCTTCAATTCTCAAGTTGTGAGAGCAAGCTGTGACTCTAATATGTAGGACAGTGGTATGTGGTTTAATTCCTGTAGACCCATACTCAAAGTACCACAGTCTGTGATAGTGAATGGCTGGTGAAACTCAGAAAGCTGTGTTAAATTTTACACACCCTCAAAGAGCAGCTGTGACCAGCTGAAGTTGTTCTGCTTCAACATAGCTGAGCAGCTGCCTCTCTGCTCTTTTAGTTTTTGTGAAGACTAATTATTTTTATTTATTTATTTTTTTTTCCTCCTTACTAAACCAATATGTTCTTTCCCACTCAATAGCTGCCTTTCTCTGCTTGGAGAATAATACTTGCTCACAGACCCAACAGGTACATTCAAGGCATCACAGCAAAGTCTTCATCAAGCTCTAGCCACCTCGAAGCAGGGCCTTTTTCTTGGAACCCTGAGCGCAAACATTGGAGGCAGAGAGAGTCATAGTTTTAGGTGTCCTTAAATTCCTCTCAGAAGTGAGTATGCCAGCAATTTGCCCTTTACCAGCCCCATCAATGAGATCTTCGCAGTACTATTTGGAGCTCTGAAAAAATCTCACTGCACAAAAATTATAGACTTCACAATACAAATTCACAGATTTCTGACAGAAACATAACTGGTTCTTATTATGAAGGTAATATACACCCCCAGAATGTCATAGAAAGAAATTCACATCTTGAAGTTCAGGTGATAAGGCAGCCAAACATGATTGTTGTTAGCTGTTTAAAAAAAAAAAAAAAAGTTAGTGATGAAGCTATGCAGCTAATATATTAATGCATATGTATATGGCTGATTATGTATTATTACTACAATTAAGGAATATTACCAATGGAATACAATGTTATGACAGTGTAATGTTCTCTGAACTGCTCTCTTGGCAGATATAAAAAATAAATGAAAAATCTGTAGAGAGAAAGAACATGAATTGCACAATGGATGAATTTGGCCCACCTTTCTCTCTAGCATAACACAGTTGGCTCTGGATTGCAGACTGGATCACTTACTTATACCACCATATCATCTATTTTCTGTCTATTTCTATTTTCATCTGTATTCTGTCTGCAGTCCCAGTTGCCATAGCTTACAGTGTCACAGTCCAAAAGTGAAAAACCTGGACTTTGCTGAGGTTAACATGGATGGTTATTTTTTTCTCCTCTGCAAGAGTTCTTAGCTCCCTAAAACAGTAATTAAAAGCAGCAGAAACACCTCAATGTGGGTTTTGTTGCAACCCCTCCTGAACTACCATGCCTAGAAATGAATCATGCATTAGTAAACTACTGAAGTGGTTTAAATGACCAGAGCTCCCAAAGGTACTTAATACCATGTGAAAATCTTATTGTGACTCAGCAGAGCCCCTCAGGCTTCTACAAGAAGAGCCACTCCTGTGAGGCCAGGCTGAGTCTGAGACCCTGAAGGGAAGCAAGCACATCTGGCCAAGGTTGATTTTTTTGCAAGTCTGTGCCCAGATGTTTGAGGGGGTGGCAGCTCTGAAGATGCTGTGAGCAAAGGTAAAAAGAAATAAAGAATAATTGCTTTGCAGACTTTCTAATCCCAGCATGTCCACATGTAGGGTAAATCAATCGCTACTGGAAAAGCACCATGGCTCAGAGCTAAGCTCATTTACACCAACTACTGATCTGTCTGTTAAAATCTCCGCATTCTGAAAATTGCTTTTTCTTAACCAGAACGATTTATTCAGACAGGTGACTACATCAGGGTAGAGAGTGGCTGTAGGAGAGTAGCAATGAACCCCTACTGGCTTCTAATAACAGCATTATGTTAATAGTTATTAAACGAGGTGAAAATAAGCTAACAGGAAGCAACTGAGGAAAACTTAGAGGAAAGTGTCCGAGTTTAGTGAGTCACATCATTAAAATGCTGCAAGAGATAGTGATCGTCTGCAGGTCACAAACACATTTAGCCAAACTCCAAACTGCAGAGAAGATAAGCAGTTTCCCTCCTCTTCCATGCTTAGACACACAAGGGGAATTTCTTTAAAAGAAAAGCATAAAGTTCCATTTGAGTGAGTTCAAGCTAAAAATCTAACCCAAGGCCTTGCTTAGCTACAGTTACATTTTGTAGCAACTTGATAATGATACAGTCTTCTGGATAATTATTTTATTTGCACAAGGATATTTTAAGCTCTAAAGAAACATTAAAAAAAATAAAAAAAAAAAAAAGCAGAAAAATTCAGTTTTCAGGATTGCCAATTGCTGAGGATATGTAGGTTTTCCAGATCTGCTTTCCACTCTATTCTTATTTGTTTTATTCATAGTGTGTAATTCTGAAAGTCTTTAATATACAGCACAGCATGGCTGGAAGAGACTGTTGCTACAGAAGTCAGTGCTGTTACTGTCCAATGGACATAAGTAATCCTTACAGTCCAGAAGCGGTTGTGGCAATGCATATTCAGACAAGTTGGAGGCACCAGGAATAAGAGGAAAGGACAGAAAAATGAATCAGACCTGCTGCTACGGAACACTGCATCAGGCATACATATAGCTCCCTGTTGGCTTATTTGGCAGTCTCTTACTGAGCAGCATAAGCAACAGGTTACAGAGATCTTTGTACACAGTTGGTCCTCTCATGTTTTTCAGATCCAGCTCATAGGCTTCTACAAGGATCCCAAGCCAATGGAAGGAAATCTTTCTGTTGGCTGTCCAAATGTTCTCCATAGTCTCCTTGGCTATAGATCTTAAAACTACAAAGCAAAAGCATTATATGAACAATCTAAATAACCCACAGAGGCTTTTATCAAGTAGAAGTTTTGTTCTACTTCATCTTTTAAATGTAGTAGTGGGATCCTGAGTGGGTTAAGCTGCCACTAACTCCTACAATTGGGCCAGTAAGACCAGTACCATTAGTTCAAATCATTTATCCCATGGCATTTGTAACACAATGGAAAGCATAATGATTACAGCAGAGAAGCAAGATCCTAGGCCACAGCAAGTGAAGATCTACACAAACACAACAGCAGTGAATGTAGAAATAAGAGAAAGAAGGTACTTACCTTCAGAAGGCCTATGAGACCCACAGGTAAGCAGAGATTCCCAGATGGATGCCCTTGCCTCCATTGCTAACCCTTAAATGAAGACTGGGAAGAGGCGGATCCTGGATCCAAGCCTTCCAGTCACTCAGGTGACCTGCATGCATCAAAGCACCCTTGGGTTGGCCCTGTCTTCCTACCAGGTGCTCAATCACTGGTTCAAGCTGTGACTCAGTGTTTCCATTACAGCATTTTAGAGAAAATTCCCTTCAGAAGCTCTTTTTCCTTCTCCCTTCTTGCTTTTCTTTTCTCCCTTTTCCTCTCCTTTCCTCCTCTATGCTCTGGCCTCCATGAAGACCTTTCATTTTCTTACATGTTCTGCAGATTCTTCTAAGATAATGGTTCACATTTTTCTTTTTGAGGGTGTGCATACAGGAGCTCATCAAGATTTATGGTGTGGTCCTTGTTGACCTTTTCCACAGCTCTCTACTATGTCAGATCAATACATTCATGCAAGAAAATAATAACCTATTCTTTTTGGACAGGAACTCCACACTGGTGATCAGGTTCCTATCACACTGGTTATTTGTTCATTAAATACACACCAGTGATACTTATACTTCAGTGCAAGAATCATTTCAAGAATGTACAGGCTTCTGTGATAGTCTCGAGAAGCTGAAGGAAAGTGGGCCTGCAGCATGAACCCAAACATGACTTAAGATGTTTTAGTTGTTGGAGTTTCTTGCCTTTAAACACAGCCTCACCTGTCCAGAGAAGCCATTTCACATACCTGATAAAGCAGAAGTCGAAGTAGAGAGGTAAGCACTGATATCTCTTAAACAGTAATCACTCACTCTGGATAGCAAACCTGAGAAGATGACAAAGAAATCCTAAGTTCTGACCATCTTATTCCTAGACCATGCTGTTGCTTTTGAATAGAAAGCCCTCCCAGAAGGTAATGTGGCAACTGACCACAAAGTGTCCCTTGTCCTAGCGCAGAGAAAGCAGAGAAGGCACACCAGACTGTGACTCTGGCTTGTTTATACTGGATGAGCACAGCTCAGGATAAAACTAGTGGCCATTCTGCAGCATGTAGACTTATGGTCTTCTACGGATGGGCATGTTCTCAAAAGTTGTCTCCAGCTGTGGGGATCCCAACTCTGGGGAGAGCCTGAATCATATCTTAGAATGTCTGCCTTTTTTTTTTTTTTTTTTTTTTTAAATAAAATAGTGTCCAAAGACATCATCACTGAAGAATAAGACTTTGCCTATACATTAATAACTGCTCTGGACTCAGTAGAGTCTCTTGTGCAGGATCAGTTTGCCTAATCAGATTCCAAATCTTCTGTGTTATCATAATTGAAGTCTATCTACACATCAAGGTGTTTCTCCACTGTTAAAACTCAGCTTCCCTTCTTCCTTTCTCTCTCTGCAATTAGGTGGGAATGATCAGTCTTCCTGATTGCCCTTTAAAAGCTGCACAGATCAAAAGTACTCAAACTGTTAGAAAAATTGCATGTCCTTCAGAACAAAAATGAGAAGTTCTGAAGCTTACAGTCAACTGGTATGAAAGCAGATTATTCTAAAGGGCTTTAATTGCAGCTGCCTATTAGAAATAAGTAAGAGATCTTGGGGAAATGGGAAGAGAGGTGATCCAGAAAAAGAAGAGAAAGATGCTAAGCGAATACTTTTTCACCCCTTACCTATGAGAAAAAGACTCACAGACATAATTTCAAAATTTCTAACAGACAGGGAGAGTGTTTATAAAGAGTGTTTAAACAGAGCCTTCTTCCATCTCCGTGATCATTGTGGCTGCATTTTAGCTGGTTAGGTGCTTTAATCCAAGCTTTATGTCATGATGAAATCACACTGGACTCCATGGGGCACATCTGTACTACTCAGTGGCACAAAGATTCAGGCTTCCTGCTGAAAAGCTGACAACATGCTATGAAAAACTAATTCAACTCTCTAAAACAGAACTGTCACCCCTGCCAGGGACAGCTGCATACCATGCTTCAGATAAAAGACAGCAGAGAGATTTCCCAGGTTATTTGATGAGCTTCTTGAAGGGTTTGGGGGAAGTATCACTGGGATATAACACTCCCTGGAGTGGGTTGCTTACAGACCGAAGTGCTGACAAGAGGAAGTTGTCATTGCTGAAGAGGTGCTTTACAAAATGATGGAAGGCAATATGTAGCAACACAAGTAAATGATTGCAAACATTCAGAATCTGGCTAGGTGAAACTAGTTAGTTAACAAAGCCAGTGCTGGGCTGATAGCCATGGGAAAAAGACATTTTCATGGATCACACATTATGTGCCAATGGCAACAATGATAAAAGGATCATGTCATAGCCAAGCACCTGCCACATTAAAAATATGGTTTTCAGGAAATTAACATTCAGAATGAGGTAGCTGGACTACACACTATTGAAAACTCAAATACAGTGATGATCCGAATGAAAATATATGTGATCATGAAAGCAGTATTGAGGAAGAAAAATCTGTCATGGTGGCATCTTTTAGAACCTGCTAGCGTTCTAATGATTGATCTGGATGTTTATGGAGAAAAGGATTATTTTGATGTCCAAAGTTTGTTTTTACATTTTGGATATTCTAAAAAGAAAAGATGATTTTAAACCTTAGTTTTGTATAATAAATATGAACTGTAGTCTGCAAAAGCCAGTGAGAGCATTTCCAGAACATTCATACCATAGAGGTTAGCTTTGGGAGCCTGGGAAGAGAAGATGTTTGTAGATAACATCTTCCTTCTCACTGTGCTAGGGAAAGGAAAATGCAGTCAGGGAATGTCCTACTCCAAACTCTTCACGTGACTTTCCATGCTCATTTTAGCGAAGGCAGCTTTCGCAAAGGCCCTGCTAACATTCCCTTTTTGGAGTAGCTGATGATACGACATCAAGAACTGACTAGGGAGAATCAGTGCACCACGCAGCAGAGCTGAGATTGTTACCCAAGAAAAACATTAGCTTTCTCCTTTATGACAGAATTATTTACAGCTGAAGAGCTCATTTTAGCTGTATTTTTTTCTGTAAAGCAGATAATATTCAATCACCTGCTGAGTTATAGTTTAAAATACGGTTAAGTCTTTATTATGCAGGGTGGTGAACTCAATTCTCTTGTGTAAAGGAGTTGAACACCCATTGACTACAGTGAGCACAGTTCAGACAATACTGGAAAATGTTTTCATTTAATACGAATTGAAAAGTGATTAAATACTTGACTGTTACAATGCATTCACATGAGTTCATATCATGCTGCATTCTCCCATTGCAAATACTTGTTTTATAAATTATTTCAACTGGAATAACACGGGAACAGCTCAAATGTGTCATATGAGGTTAACTTTTCATATTTATTTTCAAAATGCTTTTAACCAGCCTACTCATTTTATTTCAGAAATTTACAGGCAGGATATGTGCTTTCTCAATAAGCATTTCATAAAGACCTTTACTCTCAGGATTTCAGTGAATATTATTTTAGTAGGGAACAGTGAGATATCAGTGCAACTCTGCTATGGAAGGATTAAGATATTTTTCCTTCACATGGAATCCTTTTCTTCCAGTGAGCCTTCATACCATCAGTACTGATGATCAATATATGGCTTTAGAAAAAAAATATATATCTAAAGACTTAGATCCCTTACTATCTGTTATGAATCCAGTATTATGCAAGGTGAATAACTGAATGTTATATTTCAAGGTATTAGGCTAGGTCCTGGCAGGGTAAGATGTCTAGAGTTAAGATTTAGCCCTATTCAGTATTGGGCTGGTTGAGACTTGAATTTGGTAAGCAGTGCTGACAGGTCAGACATCAGCTCTAGGTTTCCCCATCTGATTTTTGGATTGTTCTTAAGGAGAACTATTTCATTACAAGAGAAGTTTCAGATGCTGAGGTCTACTGGAGATAAATGTTATTTTTGCTTGTTTCCATGTTCCTTTCTTTTTGAATTGTGTGAGAGCTTCCTGCACCAATTCTACACCTTAGGGGATTCCTGTAGCATACAATGCTTGAGCCTGTACCACCACATTTGCAGAAGTCTCTACACCACCTTCTAAGGATGAATATATAGCAAACAAAGGCCGGTGAACAAAATGTAGAGTTGGTTCAGTAGCAAAAAAAAAATAAATACAGAAATTACCTGTATGTAGATTGTTAGAAACAAATGTGGACTAAAATATTAGTATTATCTGAATAACTCTGCTCTGCAGAAATTTTGTCTGAACGGAGAAAACTTTGGTGGAAGGAGACTTTAATATCTGATTTGATTGGAAGGGCACATATAAAATGAGCAGCTGGCCCTGGTGATTTTATTTGTAATTTCATGGATAGCATTAGCCAGAAAATGTCAGAGGAAATTCCATATTTTTTCATCTGTGTATTTTGCCTCAGGCTCTATCTATGGAAGTGATCACTAGTGTATACGCAATTAATTTTTTAAGGTTCAACAATTTGCAATAGAAGAGAAAAAAACCTGTGCTCTCACAGAGGCACTAGGTTAGCAGAAAAATGACTGACTGAAAGACAACTCTTATCCTGGTACTGCAATGCAATTGCTAGCAGTCTCAAAACTACATAGGTAAGTTTTTGTCAACAAAATGCCAGAGCAATGTCTTCTGGGACAAAAACACATTATTCATGTTGCCAAAAGTCTATTTTCTGTTAATTTGGAAACATGGGTAACCAAAACAGAGCTCCCTACGTTATCCTGTTTTCGAAGAGAAAACTTCAGATTGGAAGTTTTTAATTAATTGAAAGAGGACAAAGTTATTTGGACTTTATCTCAACTTTGATCAGGCCAAACGAGTGAAGAGATGGTACATACTTGTCCACATGATCTCTACATCTTCAAGAGAGGCATAAATTAGTTTGGCTTGTGGTCTTGGCTAGAGTGTTTGGTACGTTCTGCTTCCCATTGTTAAGAGTTACTTGGATATCTGATAACTTCAATCCCTCTGAACTTTGGGTATGGAGACAGAGATATCAGGGGTATCTGGTTAAGACAGGTTTTTCCCTGTTTGCATCACTGATATCTATCTGATACAGAGGGACATTAATTCTTGTAAGGGAGAAAGCATGCTTCTGACAACTTGATCACTACCCTGACCCTTTCCAGGGTACAGTTGGCTCTTTGGGCTGACAGGACACACTGCTGACTCACATTCAACTCTGCCATCTACCAAAACCACATGTCGCTTTCTGCGCGGTTGCTCTCCAGCCTCTTTTCCCCTAGTCTGCACATATAGCCAGAACTGTCCCATTCCAGATGCAGAATCTGGCACTTGCTCTTGCTGAACTTCATGCAGTTGGTGATTGCTCAGTCCTTTAATTTCTCAAGATCTCTCTGCAAGGCTTCTCCACCCTCACGGGAGTCAACAGCTCCTCCTGTACATAAAGAAAGCCATTTTGTTAGCACTCAAGCTTTTAAAAAGTCTTAGTACTCCAGATAAATACTAAAATATTTAGAAAGCTCTGGCTGAAAACTAGAGGTGAGGGAAAAGAGAAAGAGAAGAATATCAGCATGATAGGACTTGAAAGACTTTTTTCAAGTTAAGAAATATGATTTCCTTCTGGGACCCAGAAGGTGCAAATACAGGAGAAAAAGAAATATTTTAGCTTCAGATTATGCAGGCACTGGGGATTATGGTAATTAGTTCCTCTACTAACAGAAAAGTAAAATCTCCTAGCTGGAACTCAGACATACTGTCTCACAATTTAGGGGAGATTAAGTATTGCTTTAATTTGAAGACCCACAGAGAAGCCAGGTGGACGGAATATAATTACTCATAGGATATCAAAGACAGTTATCTACCTCTGAAAAACATCACAATGCTCTCTTTAATAGCTATGAACAGATAGGATCTTGTTTTTCATCTGCAACTTGGATTTCAAATATATTCATGACTTTTTCCAGTGTACTGTATACACTCGGTAAGGGCAATTTTTGGAATGAAGATTGAAATTTCAGGGATAGCTCTTGCTATCATGTAAAAAAAGTAATTTCTAAACTGTGGAGAAGATCATCCTTTAATATCTCAAGACATGAGCCCTCAAAACCTGATGCATAAATCTTGCTCTCATTTGTTTGAAGGGATCTGTACTGGATTGTCTTATGCATGCTTCCTGCATCAGAACAAGACTGAATTTTGCTACACCTAAATCATCCCCAAAGAATTTTATTTATTCTGATTTATTACTGAAATGGCTTTTCCTGTAGCAGAAAGTATGATAAAATCACAGTGAAAAAAACAAAAAAAAGCAGGCAAGATCAGCTTATCAGTAACATTGCTGATTTGCTGGTCAGATCATGCATGTCTCTCATCTTTCAATGAGTGTGATAACAGTGCTTCGGGATCATGATTATTAGGTGAAAATGTGCACAGAGCCCACCTTGGCTTGGCACAATCTCATGAAATGAGGCCCAGCCTAAGCAGTCCTTTTCCTCAGATTTTGAAATCTGAACAGGAAATCTCACTAGTGACCTTTATCTACTTCTCAGGTCCCCATTTCACATGGTTGAAAAGCATTGTCTAGGAGAGAGAACTGAACTACTCAGATGGCCGTGTGCCTGTAGATACCCACATGAGTACTTTGGACAGTGAACTGAGTGGTGACTGTGATACTTATGAAGGAATAAGAGAAATGGGAGCAGGCAAGGAGAGTCTGAAAAGATGAACTGTTCTGAAATTGTGGAAACAAGATTCCACCTCCACAAGTACAAAATAGTGATGGATTTAATTAGCAAAAGCTTGGTAATATCTGAGGTTGAATAGAACAGGGCTCTGTGAAATCCAGTAGGAGTTTAGCATTATGAATTCTGCATTAAAATTATTGATGGAGATAGAAATATTTAAAATGGAAACCTGCTTCATGTTGGAGTACATAGAAAACCAGAACTGGATTTTAAAGCCATTCATTCATTGTTATTTTGTTTATATACATTTACCACTTAAAAATTTTCTTGTGAGAAAACTCCACCTATCATTTCAAAAGTTGGCAAAAAACTTCCTTGTCTATGCTGATCCTTATAGAAGATCCCATTCCATGTGGCATTTAAGTATATCTGTAAGTGTTTAGCTAGATAAGGACTGCAGCTTTCATGTTCTTTGCAAATATTATATTCTACGCATGAGCTTACTTTTTGTGATTCATTCCCTCTGTAAAAATAAATTACAAGCCTTCAGATGGGATTTATTCTGGATTTCAGAGATAAATGTGTGCACATATTTATAGATTAGGTTTGTATATGTCTCTGCATTTATATATTCACATTATTGATCAAACTGCATTGTTTGCTGCCTGTTGACAATTCCAGTCAAATGCAAGAGTTTGGTTTTGTCCAGAAATCTTTTGAGCACAAGTGATACTATATGTGCCCTACTTGAAAAAATGCGTAACAGAAGAAATCCTTTCTATCAGCTTTGGGATCTTTCTATTCTTTAATAAAGGGCAGGACATTAAATTATTGTTTTCAACAGCCTCAGGACTGTTTTTCATTTTGCTGATCTTCATTTTGCAAAGATTGTCTTTCTCTGACTACTAAATTATCCTTTGGTTTGTGGAAGAAATGCATAATGTGTATAAAATGTTGCAATGGAATTCTTGAAAAGCCACTCTCAAATTATTTTTATCCCTTCATCTGGAGCTAAGGCATGAACTGATTTTGCTTCTTTTTCTTGACCAATGAGGTCAGCATCCTTCGATCTTAAGAGAAAACCAATAAATTGTGCTCACTTTAAATTCATGGTTGATGAGATGCAGTGATGTGGAGTCAAATAAATATACCCTGCAGGTTTTCCTGCAGTTGTTGTATTTGCCATTTAGCTGTTCAGGGTTAGACAGAGTGACCTGGAGTAATAACTGTGTATCAGAAAGTTGCAGGTCCTCTTTTGCTCCACTTTGTGTTATGTTTATCCTTTTGTATGTGTGGAAGTAGATTGTTATATTCTCTGCTTGTCTTACGAAAGCGCATTTCCCTTTAGTGATGTGGCATGATTTTTTTTTTTAAGCAGTGAATGAAATGACCCTGCATGTTTACAAAGAGCTAATTGCCAAGTACTACATGTCCTGCTTCCACCAAGCTGGCGGACAGGAGCTGATCCAGAGGCCAGCATAGCTTCATGGTAGCAACTATGCCAGAGTGCCTTCTTTCAGCCTCTCAGCCCCTCTGCCCAGACAGCAGAGATGGACCTCATCCCTGATTCATAGGCATATTGACGGGAAAGCACCCCATGTCTTTCCCCTTCACACCAACTCACTTGACTTCAGCAGGTCTGAAAAGAACAATGAGTGGGAACACACTCCAGAGAGAGCCACTAAAAAAAAATCTGGGTGTGCAGAACACATAGACAAGGCATTGAGCTGAAGATGAGTTGAAACAGGTGCTGCTTCAAACCTCAAAAGCTACATATTTAGCTCAAGTTAGCTGTAACCATAACGATCAACAGACAGTGCTGTGGAGTATAATTCATTCCACCATTCTCTTACACATGTCTAAAAGAGACCTTTCCAAATACAAATTATCACAATTACTTCTTCATGGCTTTAGCAGAACTCAGAACATGATTCTAGGTGGTGAGGGAAGATGAATATGCTGTCTGTAGCCTCAAAGCACCTGTCTAGTAGATAGATAAGTAATATTTTCTGCTGTCCATTATGGTACATTAAAGATTTTAAGAGAGAGCTGAAGGACACGAAATGGCAATGGTAGGTTTTTGACTGAAAGCAGTAAGAGAGTCATAACAGGTTAAGATATCAATGAGCATAGATAAGGAAGATGCTGGTGGTGGCAGAGCGACATGACTGCAGGGCAGGTGTGAACAAACACAATCACATGTGGCAGAGAGAAAATGGGCAGCCTTTAAAAGCTCCTCCTCAATAATTATATTTGGAGAGTGAGAACCAATGTGGGGATGAACACATCACAGCAGCGAATCATAGGATAGCAGTAACAGATTGTTAAGTGAACCTCAGGGAACTGCAGAGTTTTGGGACTAAAGCATTGGTAGCACGTGAAAGGGGGGGGCAGATTAGTAACAAAAACTGAGCACATGGAACAAGAAAAATTCAGACTCCACTTGGATATACGGATCAAAAGCAGAAACTGGGTAAAAGCTTGAATCAATCTTTTTAACACCTGCTTGTGTACAAAACCTAAGATGTGACATATATAACAAACACTTTAATTAAGAGAGGAGAGACAACTAGCAACAAAGAAATTAATGACATCCCCAAATATGGGTGAAGTACATTCCCGTAGATTGGTGGATGTTTCGTAAATTAGAGGCCATCTCTGGTGCTGCTATTTCAAGCAAAGCCTTTTGATCCAACAGAAGGCAAATCTTCTACATTAATGGGAGTAGGTTGAGGACATACACTGAGTGACAAAAACCCAGTGTGTGACCTGATAGCCTCAAATACCTGTAGTGAGAGCAATATACAGGGCTAGATTCAAATAGTAGTATTTCTTACCTAGCTGCTATGAGTACAAATGCATATAGCAAGTGCTGAGCATTGGAGAGTGTACGTGATCCCAAGTGAAGTAGCTGTGTCATATCAATGCTCTAACAGAGCAAGAACAGGAGAGATGTGTTTAAAAACAAAATCTACATCATTAAGCCTCAACAACATATTCTTAGGATTAACCAGGCTCTACTCATTCATTTACAGGCATAAATGCACATCTACCACTACTTTTGCAGTGCAGCAGGCATAGGGTCACGAGTCATAAACAGTATATGTTCTTCCCCTGGTAAGACCAGTCTTGAATTGGAAGGACAGTGCAGCAAAGTCACAGGATGAGTTCTTATCTAAAAATATGTCCTCTGCTCTGAATTTAGTCAGGACACAAGCAAAGACAAGTGAGTCAAATATACAGTGTATGAAAAACCAGTTCAATTGCCAAGTGTAAATTGTGAGTAATGTCCTATCTGTTATCAGTTGATTCACTCAGAGAACTTTCTCTTTGTTTAAAAACCACTGTGACTGTCCCAGCTAATATCAGAGCAATGGCATTTCTCCTGATGACCTTAGATTTGGTTTGATAAGCTCTTCCATCACAGAAAGCAACTGTGGAACAGCAGCCAAACTTGGGCACAGCTTTATGAAAAAGCAGACATCACCATCAATATTCTGATCTTGTTTCACTTGCTCACAGTAGGATCCATAAATTGATCTTAATCATCTTTAACTGCAAAATACATTTTGACAGTGGCTTGTGTCCAACTTTGGAAGCTACTCAATTTCTGACATTTTGGAATCTATCACTTAGATATCCTATCCTGAATTTTGATAGCAGAGAAAAGACCTCTGCTAAAGGAAAGACAGATAATTGATGCAAATAAGTCTTAACAGCAGCAAAGATATCTTCCTGGTATATGACTTGTGTGTGTGGCATAGGCAGCAAGGACAGGTTGGGAAACTGTTGCATCTGCCAACTAAGAAACAAACTGCCTCACCAAATGTGGCTCTATATAAAGTTGCTTAAATTGTGTGTACGTCTGTCCAGAGCAGACAGCCAGCCCAAAGAGAGCTAGCTGTCACTGATGGGTGCATCAGAGAGCTCTGCTTCAAGGTGAGGGCAACTCTCCAGACCTTTGGAGAGACGTTGCAGATGAGGACAATTGTGGCCAGGAAGCAGAGGCAGCAGAAATGCGAAGAATGGCTTACAGCGATAGGGCTGCATGACAGTCTGAATGGCTCACAGCAATAGGGCTGCATGACATTCTTAAAATGACCCAAGTTTGCCCACTCCCTCCCTAGGCTCCAACTGCTGCAGTACATTTTACCTGGGATACATGCAGAACTCCAGGTAGACATGCTTCAAGAGTTCTCACATGGAGAAGAGGTAGAAGAGATAGAAGTGCAATATATTCAGTGAAACATTGAAAAAGAAGAGCAAGGGGATTTGATGTTGATGTCTCCAGGCAAGGGCAATAGATAATTTTGATGAGTGGTTGTAACCACATAGCAAAACTAAACTGTGATCAGTAATTTGATGGTATGGTGAAACATTATGTCTGTAGAGGAGAACTGGTGCCCGCAATCATTTCATAAGTAGAGACAAGCCTTGAAACCACTCAGGACATTTTGCAGATAGGCAGAGATTTAACCAAAGACAAGGACGGATCCTGGATTCACTCGGTGTGATTAAGTGCAGGTTTGTGTATTATCTGTTGCAAAGAATATCTGTGGCTGTGAAAGATCACTGGTAGAGAGGCACATGAAATGTCAGATGCTGCTTTCAGGGAGTTGAGCAAGATCTATTGCCTGGTGATAATTAACTATCTATCAATAAGAATAAGATAAGAACTCTGGGAAACCAACATGAGGAAGAAGTTGTTCAAAGGAGAAAAGCAAGTTATTAGAAGGAGCAAATATACTGGAAAATTTACAGGAAATAGGTAGCACATATGAAGGTGGTGGAAGGTGGGTAAGAAGAGTTGCAAGCATCTAGCTGGAGGCTAAAAAGTGAAAAAATGCTGAAAACTTCACAAATAGGCTAAGTTCACTGTGCTGCACTGACAAAACTTGACACAGAATTTGTCTCTACTGCATTTAATTGTCCAGCAGCAGGAATTTAAAAATATTTAAAAGTAAGTTTGACAACAGAAAAAAAAAAAAAAAAGGAAGAAAAAATAAACAAGTCAGTTTTCTACACGTACATCAAACTCCAGTAGTCCTAATCTCATCCCCTGCCGGACACCTGCCCATCATGCTTCTCCAGGCAAGAAGGAGCACTTACGAGCAGATATACCTCCCCATCCAAACTGCTGCTCTTCCAAGTGACTAGTCTTCTATTAACTGCTGGGAAACATGGTGTTTCATTGGACTTTCTGCTTAATTTGCTTTGAAATTGTCCATAGCTGCTTCTCTTCTTCTGCATGATTCCTTAAGTGCCTTCATTGAGCATATTTTAGGCCCAATTACAGGGAATTACACTGAATTACAATGCTGGATCACTACGTAGTGAAAAAAGTGAAAAAAAACCCAAACCACCAACAAAACAACTATTGCTTTTCCCTAAAACAAACTAGGGCATGAGTAGAGTGGTATCCTTTTCTGCAATGGCTTCTCTTTCTTGGTGCTGCTAAATTTAGATGATGTGATCTGAGTTTTAGGTCCTCAGTTCAGCAGTAGCAGTAGCAGAGCTGCTTGCAGGTAGAGATGTGACAGCAAAGACAGGAGTGCAGGAAAGAGAAGCTTGGGGTGCCAGGGTTGACAGGATGCAGGATGTCTAAGTTTTGCAGGTATTTTCTTGATTCTTTTGATTCTGTAGTCATTAGAAGCTGGTAGAAGTGACAAGGAAGTCATTAGAAGCAGTGGAATCACAGCTCTGATGTTTGTTAAGGATAAATTTCCAATCTCAGTGAGGATGAAGAAATGGCTGGAATAAGATACATATGCTGTCTAGCATAAAAACTGAAATGGAGCCTCATATCCGGACAGCAAGGTGCCTACTCTCAGCTATCCAGTTAGCAAATGATTGCAGGCTTTTTCTTGTGTGAAGACAATCATGTAAGGGACATGGAGGAATCACAGTCATATAAACACAGAATCATAGAAATGTTTGAATGTGTAAGGGACCCTTAAAAGTATCTAGTCCAATTCTCCTGCAACAAACAGGGACATCTGGTCAGGGTTTTTAGGCCTGGCAAAAGTGGGAAGCAGCTCTCTATATTGTTTTAAAGACAAAGCATGGAAGAGCACAGCAGAGACTATGAATGTGAAGAAAGAGGGAAAAAGTCTTTAAGACGACCTACACGATGGCATTTTATTAACACTGCAACACATCAGCAGAACCAGAGTTCTGATGATAGAATTTGTGCTTATGTCAGCTACACAGATTATGTTGTCAGAAATCACCATTTTTCCTGGTACTTCTGTAATTCTCAAGTGTCAAAAGCATAAGGAAGCTTGTGGTGCTTCAGGAAAAAAAGGTAATGCAAGCGTTTCCTATGAGTAATGTCCCACCTAGGGCTTTCTCCAGGGCTGGATTAGATTAAATCTTTTGCTTTCCCCTTCCATGGAAGCTCACTCGGTGTCTAAGCAGTTACAACGCAGGGCCTCTCCCAGCCCAGCTTTGTAGGGGAGCTAGCAATGCCTTCCTGTGGTCCAGCCCTGGACCTACCACCATTTCCAGTGTGCAGCTTTAAACTCCAGCCTTGTTCTTTCACATGCAGTTTTCTTGAAACAGGCCCCATGATGCTAATAGTACTGCAAAACCTCATTCTTGCTCTTGCTCATGCCCTCTGTCCATGCAAGGCCACCTCATTCACAGTGGTGGTAGCATAGCCTGGCTCTACAGCTCTCTGGGAGTTTCCAAAGCAAAAACCAGGCTGCCTAACATCAGCTGAGGCTTCAGGACAGCCTTTGCTTAAAGAGGCCTCGGGATTGAAATGTCTGTAAACTGCTGTTTACACTGTGGTAATGCAAGGTCTTCTATGGGATTTATTTGCTATCAGGTTTTAACTATGTGAGGTGAGGACGCCATGCAGTTAATTTCTATTCCCTGTACGGAGAGCCAGCTCTGTTCATCTCACACATGCCGATGAGAGACCAGCCTGAATCAAGTTTGTTTTAGCTGTTAAGTCACATTTCTCAATTGTTTAAATAGTTCAGACAGGATTTGCACAGTAACATTTTAGCTTTTTATAGCTGTCAAGAAGCAATACAAATAATTACTATGTTCCCTGGTGGGTTTTATCTGATTAAAGTGACATGTCTGCTTATGCAAGATATTTGAAAAGAGACATTCAATAAAGTCAGTAACATTTAATTTCCCTTCTCCTCCTCTTTTTTCTTTTTTTAAGCTACACTTGGTATTTACTTTAATGTCATTTTTTGAGGTATGTTTGTTTGTATTTTTTTTTTAAAGAGTTTACAGAATGGAACAATTTAGCAGAATACTTTATAGACTTGCAATGAAATATTTCTTCACATGATTGCAAGGTACTAATGTACTTTGTCTATGCTATGCACTACCATGCCTGTCTGCCATGACTGCTGCGGAAATACTGCTCGAGTTGAGGGGAGTCAAGATGGAAGCCACAATTTTCTCCACATTCAAACAGGAGCTGTTGAAGAAACTAGGACTTAATCTGGAAGATGCCTGTGGTGCGATCACCTTGGTGCCTTACATTGCAGAAGCCTTTTGTAGGAGGTTTTAGTGGTACAAAATCCCCTATGATTATACATTCCTGATTACAACTTTTTAGTGTTTCATCTGTTATCCATCTTAGTATGCAGAGATATTTCCTGCAGAAGTCTTGATGCTGTTCCACATTTCAGGGTTTGGCTCACTGGCACATAGATGGTAAAAGCAAAGAGTTTAAGTTTCATTCTTATCTTTGATTCTTAACTCATTTAGACAATGAGTTTTCAGGTCCTGTAGTACAGGTTTTGCACCAGACTCTTGCAAGAAATATTAATTCAGCCATCTCTCTTAATTGGTCTCTTGGGCTTGTGTTCTTTAGAAGGTCAGGTTGTTACAGTGGTATTTTTCACTGCGTGATACAGGGATTTTTTAGGTTATGAACACCAGGAAGCAAAACTGAGCCTATTAAAGTCTCAAGCAAGATGGAGCAGCTAAGAGTTCCATACTTGCTGTCAGTAATATCTGGTGTTGATATCACAGAATCACAGAATCACAGAATTGTAGGGGTTGGAAGGGACCTCCAGAGATCATCGAGTCCAACCCCCCTGCCAAAGCAGGTTCCCTACCGCAGGTTGCACAGGTAGGCATCCAGGCAGGTCTTGAACATCTCCAGAGAAGGAGACTCCACCACCTCCCTGGGCAGCCTGTTCCAGTGCTCCGTCACCTCACTCTAAAGAAGTTCTTGTGCACATTTGTGTGGAACTTCCTGTGCTGCAGTTTCCAGCCGTTTCCCCTTGTCCTGTCTCCACTCACTACTGAAAAGAGTCCGGCCTCGCCGTTCTGCCCCCCATATGAGTGGCATAGCAAGTGCTGGCTAATATATTTTGTCTTAGACAAAAATGCAAAAATGGCAGGCTTTATGTCTGCCCTGGGGAGCCTTGAGTCAGAAGTTCCTTTACTAAGGGAAGCTTTGGCAAGGCTAGGCATATGACAGCCTGCCTCTGGAGCCAGAAGAGATGGGAGCATCCTCGCTCTGTGCAGAGGGCAGATGTCTGCAGTACCAGTACTGGTATTACTGTGTCCCTAGTGCTCCCTATCTCATGGAAGCTCTCAACACAGCCCTTGCCTTTTAGTGAGACTCTGCTCCTTTAAACTGATAGAAAATACTGCCTGGTTCTCATCCTCTCTACCCAGCTATTAAAATAGTCAGCAAATCCCCAGCTTCTTTTGTGCTTTATTTCCTTCTTTTTTATGGTTTCGGTTTAGATGTGACATTTCCCTCAGTTTTGGGAGACTGCTGAAGATATTTTGCACCATTTTAAAGCTGTCACTGGTCTGCGTTTAGATTTCTGTGCAGATTATGTGAGACGAGTGAGGTTACATGTTTTATAGTTTCTTTCTTCCCAAGCACGGCACTGTGTTGTGAATCCTATAAGGCAATACATTGATATCTTGCTTGTAAAAATGATTCTATGAAATGCAGCTTCTTATATTACTTCATCGTTACTAATGTTCATCGATTTCTACTAAAAGTTCTTCACATGCCCTAAAACACTGCATGGAAAGACACAAAAATCTACAGCAAAAATGAAAAACAATATTTCTTTTTATCAACACTGCATTTCTCTGAATCTGATTCTTGATTACACTGAGGCCATCTTAAGCTGTTCCAGAGAGTAAAAATAGCAAAAAAACCTCAAAGGAATTTTAGGTATAATTTGTTCCTTCTTTAAGAATGATATTCCCTGTCAGTGTAATAAGAAATGGTATTGGTTTCAATGAGAATCTTCCTCTACTCTTGCAGATTTGAGGATATTTAGGAAAGGGCAAATAATGCTGAGGATATTCAATACTGATTTATATGCCACTGGTTTTAAATCTGTACATCAAAATGCAAAATACTTCTCATTGGCCTATTCTAATAATTCTACACAACCAAAGGGAGAACACAGGAGAGCTTCAGAACAGTGATAATAAGCAACTGCAGAAACATTTATCACTCCTGATGGCAAAGATTAAAAAAACTCACCATTTATTTCAAAGAGATAAGTATGACACCTTAACAATTCTGTCTTTTTCTTCCTGCACACATTTTCATTTCAAGCTCTGACAATATTAAGGAAGAAATTTATTGGAGTTCATCACACAGCCTGAATCCTGTGGAGCCAAGGTATTTATAATGATGCCAAAGTGACAGTGTCAACAATGATTTAAATCATTTAGTCACCATGATAAACATTGTGTTATCCTAAAATTTAAGGGATGGACTGGAAGCATAAGGCTCTCCCAATATGAAAACAAAGTCAATGGCAAATGGTTTGCATTCATAAAACCCATCATTACCCAAAATAAAAGATTGGATGAGAGGAACTAACAATGAAGCTGTAATATCCACAAGACTCATGATATGTCATGAGCCAATGAGATAAAGATAGATGTTCTGTGTGAACACAGAACCTACTTTTACACCCAAAGAAGTCAGCACTGCATATGACAGTGAATAGCTACAGCAGAATAGGATGAAGTACAGACAGGACATTTTTTGTCTTTCAGACAGCAACTGTTCTGACCATTATTTTTGTTGATAAAGGTTTGATGTAGATTGAATCTTGATCAACTTTCCAGATGTAGCTTAGGATAAACTGGAGAGAAAGATGTAGAAATGGAGAAAAAAAATTCAGATTTCTATCCACAACTTCTGAACTTTATATATAGGTAGAAAGAGATGCAAGAGAATGAGAAAAGGGAGGAGATGTTGCTCGAGACGCTTGAAAGAGAATGAGCTAATTGAATTGAAAATAATCAGAGAAACAAACAAGACAAAAAAAATATAAAAAAGAAAGGAACCTCAAAGATAGACTTAAATTCAGAAGTAATCTCTGGAGGATTAAATAAAAAAGACATTGGGAAGACAAAGCAATTAGGCCTCCGACTCAGTTTATAACATACAAGAAGGTCCTTCTGAAGAACATCATGTCAGGATCTGAGAAAGTAGGAGAAAAGCACAGTGGTAAAGTGTCCTCAGAAACCTTAGAGACCTAATGGACATACTATGGTATGCTCAGTCTGTGCAGCCTTCCTCTTGTTCTCACATACCCAAAGTCTCAATTTTCTTTCTTTCCTTCCTTACCAGCTAAGTTTTTCACTCAACACCGTCTGAACGGTCTCTCATCAAATCATGTTGCTCGGGCACCTCTCACCTGATCACAACACACTGTACCAAAATCTTCCTACGTAGAACCTCGTAGAACCATAGTAGTCCTCACTACTATGATTCTTGTTTCTAATTTGCAATTTTTAAAAACTGTTGATTTTCATACATTTCTGAATTGGTCATTTCTGTTCAGCTTTCAAAGATGATAAAAAAAGTCTTCATGCACTGAACAAGCAGTAGGAAATTTTGTTACAAAGATGTTCGTCAGAAAATTTCTCATCCTCCTACAAGATCCTTCCAAGCTCTCCAAGGCCAAAGCGTCTTAAATATTTCCTCCCTTTCATCAAATTAGCAATTAAACTCACCTCACCTTGGAAAGGTAATTTTCCATCAATTTCGTGTGCAGCTGCCCAAAGTGTGATAGAAAATGCCCTTCAGCAATTTTCATACTTCAGCCAGTTAGTTGTGATTCTGAAAGAAAAAAAAGAAAAAGAAATTACTGGTGACAAGGCTGATATGAAAAGCATTTATAAATGTACTTATAACATGGAGCTGGATTTTGTAAGACTGAAAATAAGTAGTTATTTCCACCTAACTTTTTTAGGTTGAAAACGAGCAATTAAATACAGTTGAAAGGTGTTGGTTGAATTTGGAATGAAGTCAGATTGCACAGAAATAACATAAGAAAAACAAACGGCTGTAGAGAAGTTATTCTGAGTGCATTTTCATTATGCTTGGGTACATATATGTGTGCTTGCACAAGCCTGCAGTGTGTATTCACTGTCACACACATGTTTTCATGTAGTCTTGCTGTTGTGGTCTCAGCCTCCCTTGAAGAGAGGGATGACTGCATTGGTGGCACAGAGGAGGTTGTGAAGCAGCTTAGGTAGGTGATCATGAGTCATGCTCAGTGGTTTAACAGAACTTTCTACATCTTCCTCCAAATAAATAAAAACAAAATTATTTTCAAGTCTGCAGCTGATCTGTAAGGTTGTATTCAGAAACATTTACTAACAGTGGTTCAGCTCAGGTGAGTTGCCTTGGGAACATTAGAGAAGAGCCTTTTGTTTTTGCATGACCATAAATATGCCTTCTGCTTTAAGGGTATAATCCTTTAAAGATTTAGCCCATGGGAAGAACTTTAACACAGAAGAATTCCTTTAAGTGGAACTGTATGCTACAGTGAGCAAAAAAAATATAATGTCGTCTATTTTTAAAACCAAAACCACGGCTTTTGCAAAATTATTTTACTTATTAAGAAATTATTTTAGTCATTAAAAATTACTTGCTGTGTTGGGGAAAATGTGGCAGAAGATTATAAAGAGGACTTTTAAAAACAAACAAACAAACAATGGACCATTCTGTTTAAACTTCTTTCAGATGAAATGTTATAATTTTCATCTTTCAAAATATCAGTTGAATTTTGAGTGGACAGGCACAAAATGAAAACTCAGCTGTCAGCAAAAGCTCTTGTGGAGGCAGCAGTGAATGACAAAAAATGGGTCTAACTCTCGGGCTTTTTTGTCCTACTTTATGCCTTTCTTAGGTACCCAAGAAGAGCAACCAGAAAAATCATAAAGTTAGCAATGTTTGTCTTCCCCCATCAGCAGGCTGTCAGATATGCTGGGGTGGGCAGGGCCCTGCTGTGACTGAGAGATGCTCTGTTAGTAATCAGCCCCTCAGGAGGGAATCTTTTTGCTCTCCGGCTGAGGAAGTGCTGGAATGTGCATCCAAACAGCCAAAGCCACATGTTGAATGAAACAACCAAGCCTGCCAAGGAACAAAGAGCATCTATCTGAATTGGGTGCTTATGGTCTCCTATACGGGTTTCTCTGTGCTGTGTACTTCTGTTTAGGTACTACCAGAGTTTAAAAATCTGACTCATGCAGCTTTATTTGTCAGGGTAGATGGAGAAGGACGGGAAAAAGATTAGTTTTAGAGCTGGCTTATCCTGAGATGATAGCTCTTTGAAATGTCAGCGCTATTGATGATGGGCCTCCTTCACCCACGTAATTAAAAACATCTACTGAAATGTCAGTGCTGCCACCCAATGATCTGATGAACGGCTCTGACTGGGAGGCATTCTGACACAGCACAGTCAAACTGTTGGGATACTGTGCTATTTGTCACATGTCCCCTTGGTCCAGAGGTGACAAAAAACTATTGAAGACAAGGACAGTTAGTCAGCATTTTATAAAATGATTAGTCTCTGTGTCTAATTGTACTTAGCTAATACGTAGTGGATTCACACGATCTTTTCCCACAATTCCCAATTTGACCTGTCCTACTGCCTAAACCTTGCTTTCTTAGGTCTGAGCAAGTGACTGGCAAAGGAGACTGTCTCTTTGTTTCAAATTGGGCTTTATTTACTGAAGATACAGAAACCTGTTCACTGACACTCAGCAATCTCTTACTCCTTGAGGACTATATTTAAATTTCCTCTTGTACTCAAGTTATAACTTGAATTATACTTTGCCTTACTGTTCTGCCATAGGAAGACTAACGTAAACTGTCCTGAAGAGAAGAACTCCCTACTGAATATCAGAAAGTATACAAAGCTTGATATACAGTTCAGGAAAAGTACGTCATGAATCTCTCCAGTCATGTTGTGCATCTATCAAAAAAAAAAAGAAAAAGTAAAAAGTAAAAAAAAAGTAGAGAAAAAATAGCTTTTAGTTTAGCCTGGCAAGAAGTCTTCCAGGAAATGAAAATCTTATAACTGCTGCTGCTTGTCAAAGACCTCATGAAAAAGAAATGGAAGAAAGTCACCAAAGGAAACTTGAGATGAGTTGTGGGACCCACTGCTCGTTTTCTTTTTCCTTTGCTCTTCAAGGGAATTGCTTTCACCAAGCAGTGTAAAATATCAGTGAGCTGCAGACAGCTTTCTTCTGGAATTTGTGACAGACTGTTGTAGAACAGTGTGAGATTCCATTATTATGTAAAAGATCTGCTTTCAGAGATAGCTCATAACACTGTGGGCCTATGCTGCAAGAATGAATGAGCCATTTCAGCTGTCAGTCTCAATAATTACTACACCTTCTAGTATTACTGTTTGTGGAGACCAGAGCATTTTTTCTTAAGCTTTTATTTAAAAAAAATGCAACCCCTTGCCCAAGCTCACAAACCCTAGGATGAAATACGTGCAGATTTTTCTTCCCTCAAAAGAAATGTACAATTTGAGTTTTGATCTTCTGCAGCTCTGGGTGAAATATTCTCACTTTCATATCAGAAAACATAGAGGTGTAAGAAGAGTTCCTCTCTACTTCTGTTGGACAGCTATAGTTCTCAGAGGCTTTCTAGACTAGATGAGAGAACTATTGTGCTAGACATCACTAAACATAGAGCAAGAGACTGCGTCTACAGTTAAGAGATTATTTTCTACACAGGGAAGCTGCATAAAGAGAGGCCAAAGGAAAGTGTTGCTAACTATACTGCATAAAGAAGGAGAAGATATACTAATAATAACTCCTGAAACTCCTCATGTGGGTTGAAACTTCTTGAACATTCCTTGTAAGCAATTGGGGTGATCTTGTTTCATGTGTTGGAAACTGCTTACAGCTAAGGCTGAAGACCCCTAGCACAAGTTACTAACTTGGTAGAATAAATGAAGAGAAACATTACAGTAATAATTTTTTGGTCCTTCTTATGGATATTACTATCACACAGAACCTATTCCCATCAGTTTAGACGTATTTCCTTTTCTTGCTGCAGTTGGAAAAAGCACTTATTTGTCTCTGTGCTTCTAACAGTTTGTATTCCAAACACCTGAATTTTGAAACTGGCAAAAAAGGATCAAAAATTTCCTTCCTTTTCTTTCTTGATTAAAATACTTATCTTACATATTCCCTTAATTCTAGCAAAGCAGCTGAGTCGTTCAACACAGGAAGATCTTAGAAGTTTTTATATAGAAAATATCTTGGTGACAGTATTGTGTGGATTTGAGTCAATTAATGTTAGTAAAAAGTTTTTGAAAAAAACAACAACCCAAAAATAAACACAATAAGCCAAATCACAAACCACAGCCCCGCTTTTTAAATTATCAGAACTGCATTTGTAAATAAATCAGGAAAACAAAGGAACCGAGGGTATGGAAGTGTGGTAAAGGCACAGAGTGCTTTTTTTTTTTTCTTTTTGGCTAGATTAGAAAAGCACATCACTTATGCTAAAACTGTATTCCTCTCTGTTTTCAGCAATGCTTTATTCAGGGTCGGATTCATTTATGCTCCAACTCCTTTAGTTTCGTAGAACAGCTGACGTTGGAAGGTAACTCAAATCTGATGCCCTACTCAAGTAAGGACACCAGAGTGGGCTGCTGAGGTTATATCTAGGTTTCTTCTGAAGATTTCCAAGGAGAGAGGCTACACAACACCCCTGGAGGTTTTGAGCTTATAGGAATATTTATTGCAAATACACTGAGCATCTTAACTTTTCCAAAAGCACTTCATAACCACAGATATTTTAATAAACACAGACTTACACATATACTTTTGATTAGACTCTAGCAAAACAAAATATAAAGTAGTATAAGCAAAGGAGTTGCCATAAAGCTAGATATGAATAAACCTTCTTTCACTGTAACTGAGGTATTGACACATGGTTTATAAGTAAGCCTTGATGCCCCTTTGATCATATTTTTCAAGCTTTTATAATTTTTTTTTTTTTCTGCCAGTCATCCAGGAACATAACTTTGAACCAGCGCTTTATAACCAAACTTTCTCTTATTGTCCACTCAAGAGGAGCAGACACAAGTGAAAAGACTGAATAGAATCTGCTTGGGGAAAATGTACGGAAGGTGAGATAGTGAAAAAGAGGAAGATTATACTAATAGGAATTACAGACGTAGTGAATGAATAGGTACAGTACTGATATGTTCAAGGAACCATAACAAAACCATTCTTTTTTTCTTTATGTATTGAAATCCATTATAGGCTATTTGTATTATGTGAGTAATAGGTTCTCAGGATGATGCATAACATGGAGGTCTTTTGGACACCTTATTTCTGCTCATCTTTACATTGCTTCAATTTCCAGTAGCAAGTGACTATCACCCCTGTGGCCACTGCAGTGGTGTTTGTACAGAAAAACAAGATTTGAGACAAAATAAAAACAAACAAAAAAACCCAAACAAAACCCTTTATATTTAGGTTTCTAAATAGATTCTAATAGATAATTCAACTTTCTAAAGAGCCATTCCAACAGCTGAATAAAGAAGAGAACATCTCAAACCAGAGACTTTTCCTAGACTATCTGCATGTACTAACATAGCCTTCAGAAATATAAATAACAAAGATTTGCAGTGTTGCTAAGTGCTAAGCTGAAGGAAGAATATATTACGTGTGTTTTTTCAAGTCCCTGCAATGTGTAGACATTTAGGTAAATGAGAATGCATTTAGAGTAATGAACTGTATCTCAAAGAAATAGATTTAGACATTTAGACACCTAATAGGGAAGAGTGACTTGAACGGAATGAAAGCAAGAGTGCTTGTAGTAAGACAGATGAAAGTATGAGGATAAGGAACCAGTGAACTCTAATCTCGACGTTGTATTGCTCCTTCCAAAGCCCAAACAATGGTGGAGAAAAAGCTCACTATGGTGATGTCAGCTGGAAATTATAAGTACATCTGGACACTGAAGAAATACCAATGTACTGGTTGTTATTTGACTTCCTCTGAAACAGAACAGGAACCATCCTTTCTCTTCAGTCAGAATACAACTCTTTAAGTGGTTTTCTCTGGCACCGGGGATCACAAATCATTACTGAACTTCTGTGCTTTTGGCATTCTATTTCCGTGTTTCAGGGAAATTCAGCTGGCAATTTCTTCATCCATGCCTTTATTTAACTTGTAGCTGGTGTTTCCTGTTGCCTGAAGTACAGATCTTACTCATCAAATCATCTCTTTGTTACCATTTGTGAACATAAGAAAGAATAATTTATGGCATTCATGTATAATCCTACATTTAACAATTCCTTGAGGGTTTAGGGCTTTTCTCTCTATTGCTTTAAAGAGAAAAAAATCTCATAGGCTCATGTCATAATTGAAAACTCCCTACTTTCAATATAGAGTAAAGCATATGCAGGAATGAATGCCTTCAATTCATGTAAACTCAGCCCTTTTTCACTGTTACCATCCATTAGCTGCCAAAACTGAAAACACTACAGAAAAAGTTTGATTTCATAATCAAATATCTGTACAAAACCCATTTCCTCTTGCATAGCTTTTACACTTATATTTAAAAGAACTGCCCATGGCTGGGAAGTTCCGCCTCATTTAGAGACAGGAGTTAAAAGGGCCTACTGTGAGATACAGGGCAAAGTAGTATTAACAGATCTGGGTGAACTTCAGGTGTCTAACAGCAAGAAGATAGCATACCCCTTGTGCATGTGCCAAAATGAGTCCAGGGACAGGTTAGCCCACTCTAAGTCTGGTCTCACGTGTGCAGTCAGGCCACCACAGGGTGCTTACAGCAGGCTCTCATGTGAAGGGCCTCCAGGAAGGGTCCAGGTTTTGGTGTATCCTGGTGTGGCTCTGGTGGAGCGATACCAGCTTACACCATGTCCAGTAGACACTGGTGAACATGGGCTGTTGGAATCTTTGAAAAATGACAGGAAATAACTGAGGGCTCATCCAGCAATTAAAGGAGTGATCAACTAGCTTTGGATTCAGAGAGATATACTGGAGACATGTTTCTTTTATTTCCTTGATAGAGCTACAGCTGGGGAAGAGCCATTAGGTTAAACATCAATTTTGTAACATTAGTGTATTGCACTTGGTCCTCCTAGAAAAAAAACAACAAAACAGCTTTACTAACTGCTATACAAGAAGGAACTAATTAGTTCTTATAACAACTTCTCCAAGGGAGAATGTATGAATCTCATCTCTCTTTGCAATCAGGGAAATTCAGGTGTTGGGAGCAATTTGCCCACTGCCTGTCAGGATACCAACTAGAAAGGAATAGAATGAGCTAGCAGTGAGTGGTGAATCTATCCAACAGGGGACAGAAATGACCTCTTCCATGGGAGGATTGGCTGCCTAGTGTCATTCCTCTTTTTTTTCCTGTGGGGATGCTGTTAGTCTCACTATATGACAAGTCACTGTAACTTCACAGGTATGAGAAAGACAATACATAACTAAAGCATAAAACAGGAAGAAAAGGTCAATGTGGGGCAGAACCCCCTGAGACACGTCTTTCAATAACTCACTCTTTTCTTTCGCATGTGCTCTATCTTCAGATGTTAAAATAAGGAGGTTGCCACTCATTCCTTATATTCTTTCCTTCATTCAGGTCTCTGGTTCCCTACTCAATTTTCTCAGTTAAGTGTAAGCAAAAGCACCTAGCACTGAGAGCTCCTGCTGCAGACAAAGTGCTGTTATTCTGCTTCTACAAGCTGCTGCTCATGCTGAGCTCTGCAGGGGAATAGGCTGCATGTGCACTGAGAGAAAGAGCAAAAGAAAATGCCAAGCAAAATTAACTTAATCAGGGAAAATGTTGCCTTCCTGGATGTTTCTAAGAGTCTCCCTGCTGCATTTTATTGCCCAGAAGAAGAAATTAGCTGTACAGTGTGGAAATTTGCAGGGAACTATAACAATACAAAGACAGAAACTGAGTGGTCACAAAGGTTTTTGCTACAACATGAAAGAGGAGTGAGACAAAGAGATACCTTCTTCTGAAAGGTATCTCTCTTGCTGCTGATAGGTATGTCTTGGAATGGAAAGAAAAGTTACTGCTCTGTGCAGTTGGCTGTACCAGGAAAGCCCAGTGCCATCTAACTGAGAGAGAAGGTAGGAGCAAAGGAGCTTGCTGAGAGGGCTGCATATTGGCAAGTGTTTTTGTCAGCCCTCCAGAAAATCTTCATAGTGGTGTTTCATACTTCTAAAAAATGTTTGACAGTGGTTTTGGCAAAAGGAAGTTGCTGTCTTTTACTGTGCATTGTATGATAAAGGAGGAGTCCTTTATCTTCTTTCTGCTTGAGGGAGAAACACAGGAAAAAGGAGAAAAAATAAAAATAAAATTAATTTGACCTAAAATACATTTCTGAATTTCATTCTGAATTTCGATAATTTTTTGTCCTTCATCAGTGACTGCTATTGGCACTGGTGCTTGAATTACTTAATTCCATGTGGATTAGGGTATCTCACATTTTGTTTAACTCATCCTGATGAGATTCAACTTCAAAGGAATAAAATTATGACAGTTATACCAACAGCAGCCGAGCTGCTGAAGATCAGAGATAAATTGTCATTTTCTTCCATCAAAATGTCAGTAAAGTTTGCCATTTTCTGTGTAATGCTCACCCTGTGATGGGTCAAAGCAGAGGGCTTGGACTCAAAGAGTTTTTCCCTTTATCAGTGGGAGTAGATATTACAGGGGATATTTTTTCTAACGCTAGTGGGCCAATTTATTTTGGTGGAAGTTAACAACAGGAACAATTGTTAAACAAAATGGATAAACAGCAAGACCTTGACTCTTGGAAGCATACTTCAAACTTTAAACAAATCATTAGTCAAGCTATTTGCAGATATTTTCTTTCGTGTTCTAGTGCATCTGTCCCTTAAATAATAGTTTGAAAGCCCTTGAGAGCAAGCCAGAACAAGATTTCACTAGAAATCATGCATGTCATTACAACTATTTTTCTTCAGAATAGGTTCACCCCATTTAAAATGTTGATCAATCTAATACTGCTTCCACTGAAAAGCTTATGTTAGCATCTAGCAATTGAAAAAGCAGAAGAAAATAAATTTTAAAGGCAGTGTATTTTGAAGAAAGCAGTGTGTGACCTCACCTTAAATCCTTCCCTGGCCTATCCTTATTGCATGTCATAAGCTTCTTCAATGATATAACTACGAGAGAGACAAGATGGACAGAAGAGGAGAGGAGGAGGAGGAGAAGGAAGAGGAAAATCATGAAAGATATTTAAAGCAACTCTGGCCAAAGGGAGAATGGGGTTATCCAAGATGCAATACAGAAGTGTGTATGTTGCTCAGGGACAGAAGCAGTGTTGCTAAAGGGCATCTGTTACCTTGAGCACCTCTAGCACCTATGGGTGCTTTAATATCATTGACTATTTACATCCTCTTTTTTTCCCTTTATTTTAAAATTTATTTTTCTTTTCTTTTCTTTTTTTTTTTGGCAATCAGCTGGTTTTAGCTGCCCAATAAGCAGGACTTTGGCTATCCCATACCTTCTACAGGTCTCTTTGCCTTTCAGAGTACCCTTTCCATGCTCAAGAACTTTGCTTAACAGCTTAAAATCAAGTTTGTTTTATCACGGACTCTCAAAGGTGGTGTTTCTTCAAATTTATGTGGACTGAAAAATGTGTCCCATACAAAAACAAATGCTCCATACATATGCCTCTGTACACATTGAGGAAATACTAATACCCTTAGCCATCAAGGATTCAATTGCTGGGGGGGATGAGAGTGAAAATCTGACATCACTACTTCCAAACCTAAATAGCTGCTAGTTAATGGTGGGGACATGCTGTGCTTTGAAGTGGGCAAAGCATATTCCTGTGGAAAGTTATTTAAATCTGGGATGTTAAAGCCAGTAATATATTTTTTTCAAATGGCTTGTGGTGTCTCAGTGTAATAGACTACTATTTGCTACACTGTTGCTCATGAAATATTGTTAGCAGGGTGCAGATCATTCATCCATTAACACCCCATGAAGTCACCTTGAATCCCATGTTTCCAGAACAGTGGAAAAGACCTCTATTTCACAGATGAAAAATATGCCGTTTAGATGCTATTACAGTGCCAGGTAGAGAATGTAGTTATTTCAACAATGCTCTCCTAGCTACCAACATTTTTCAGCTTTAAGATTTCATCTGGAAGAAATGCAAATACCTCTCCAGCTGATCTGAACATACAATATGCCAGAAATTAATATGACCCTTTGACTCTTTGTTGGTAGTTCACTATGAAGATATTTTTAAGGTATGTACTATAAATACACTGGTTGCTCTAAAATATATTATCTCTTTATTTCCATGGAAACTACAACAGATACAAACAGCATAATAATGCTGTTTGATAGAGCAAATTCTCAGCTACAAAACACTATTCCTGAACATAGTTGCTACCATTAGCTATGCATTCTCACCAGCGATGAACAAGAGCTTGCGTGCTGTGCTCGTAAACATCCGCACCAGTGGAGTTGACCCACTGCAGCTGTCACCACCATTGAAACGCACTGCCCACCACCTCGTTGTGCTCACATCCACAGTTATGGTCTCCATAAACATTCAGCAAGTGTCAATGAATGTCAGTGGGTGCCATTTTTCCTGCATGGAGGAATTCAGTGACATCTTCGCTTCATACGCACTCCCAAGTCAGATGTCATTTTGTCAGACTGCCCCTCTGCTGCCATCTGTCACAGGCAGCAATACGTAAGGGAACACTGGTGGGAAGGTTCAGCCTCTATAGTCATACTGCCAATATCTGCCTCTGACATCTTGGGTCAGCATAATAAAACAGGAGTCGTTGCTTTCAGAGTAGCACTCATATTTTTGTATATGTTATAACACGCACCTTATTTATCCACCCACACTGGAGTCTGAAGGAAAATCTTTAACTGTCATGATTTGCTGCAGGTACAATAAAGCAATCAAGTGCAAGTTCAAGAGAAGCAAATCCTTGATGTTAAAGTGTTTCTAAAGCAATCCATTTTGAGAATTTTCCTACTCATCTAGTTTGGAAGCTCATGTCAGGGGAAAGATGGACAGTTTTGAACTTTGGTGTCCGAGAGCTCATGGACAAAATACTGATGGTCTATCAGTTCAGATTTGTCTGTAATTGAAATACTCCTTTCCCTTGCCCTTCTTCCCTCCACCCAGAGGAACTTATTGACAGTATTAACATTTATACAGTATTATCTTGAATTTCAACTTGCTGTTGTGGGGAGAGTGGAATGGGGCTAGTTCACACATCTGCTTTGAGCTACTGTGTATGTCTGCTTTTCCATGGATGCAGGAAGATTGAACTAGTTCAGATAGGCTTCCTCCACAATCAAATGCTTCATTTTCAGACTATGAAAAATTAAAGTTGTCAGAAACAGATGGTCCTGTAGAGGTGAATGCACTGGCACTGAGTTCACAGTGCCATCTAATTTCAAGACGGGAGAGAAGTAACCAATTTTATGGCTGCGGTTTTTTACTACAAACTAGATGCAAGATCAGACAGAAAGAGTCAAATACTGAATGACTGAAAGAAAAAAACAAAGGTCTTTCTTCAGGTAGAACTACATGAAACTTTGGAAGCCTTCCCTTCCCACTGAAAATGTTCACAGCTTTTGAAGTTCCAAACAATTTCAAGAATGAAATCTGAATTTTTATATCAGCTGCGAGACACAGTGTGCGAAAGAATGATCATTAGTCCAGGTTTTTCTGTCTGGCTTTTATTGCTTTACCTTTTTTTTTTTGCAAATACCCTCTTCTCTTGATGGTAACTGCCCTGTGAAACACTTGGGACAATTGGCATTAGCCATATAGCTAGTGGTTGGCTGTTCTGATGCCACCAATACATTTGAGGGAGATACTGGGAGCTAGGATTAGCCTCATGTACTTCACAAAACATTTAGATAGGAGCAAGAGATGGGTTTGAGGAAAGCCAGGGGTCTGTGGTTGACAAGGTTGGATGAAAGCACTAAAAGTGGATTTCTAGGAAACATGACCCAGCAGAAAAAATAAAAACAAGAGATTACAACATTGAAAAGATGTCACAATAAATCACCAAATATTCCACAAGTTGCTGCCTTGGGAGTAAGAAAAGTAAATAGGAGCTTAAACTACAGCAAGTGAGGCTGATAAAAAAAAATGAGAAACACTGAGTGTTAAGGATAAATAGACACTTGAAGGACCTGTTTGGGAAGACGGAGGAGTTTGTCTGTACAAATGATGTTTTAGGACAGGTGATGCACGTATCTCTTTAAGATGTGGTCTTAGTGAAGAGCTGTGAGATGACTGCTCTATTGTTCTGTGTTCCTGCATCTTTAATATCCTTAGGTGTTGTATCTCTCATTAGATTACCCACAACGCATTTACTGAAAACTTGGCTAAGTTAGCTTACTCTTCCTATAGAGCAATGTGTGATGGAGTTTGCTGTTATCTTTTGTCTGTATGTTTTTCTGCTGGGGAGAGCTGGCTGCTTTCCCAGCATCTTATAGTGTTTCCGGTACAATAGGAGTCACAGGCAGATATTTGAGGAGAGGCTGAGTTGGCTAAACCAGACAGTCTGAAACCATTTTTACATGATGGATCTGTTTGTAGAGCATCCTGCCTGGCATCTGGGTTGTCCCTTGCAAGGGAATAGTCATACCTGACTGCCCTGCACAGGTATCTCAGACACCCAAAGGTACGCTATGCCTTGACATCCGAATCCCACTTGGCTTTTCAGTAGCAGACAGGCTACTAGTTTCTTTAGTGCAAAAGCCACCATCCTCTACATTCTGAAATGACTGTGCACACTGCATAACCATGGTCACAGTGGTTATAAAGGAGTGCACAGTAAAACACCATAAGAAACCAGATCTAAACATTTTTGTTATTCATACCCACTCCTCTGGGCAGCAAACTCCTTTATTTGCACATATTAGCTGATGATTTGATAAGTAATCCTGCTGAAATCAATAAGATTGTTATTATTAATTCATACAGAGTTCTAATTACCATGACCAAATTAGACACACATACTTCAGCAAGTGTGGGATGGAATCTCAATATGCCTTTGCAGTAGGTGCTGTGCCAGGGAGGTTCTGCAGCACTAGGGCTGATGCTGGCAGGCTAGCTCACTTGGAGTGAGTGTGAGACCTGGTGCATCCCTCTTCCACAGCTTCAGGATGCTATTCTTGGTGACATCTTAAATTAGGTATTCTTTTGTTTTAGCTATTTATTAGGTTAGCTTTACATATTCTTGACTTGAGGGTCTATCTACCTACACATACCAAACAAATGAGTCACAGGTACCTGAGGTTAATGCTTCCTGTTGTACTGGTTGCCAATTTATGTCATCATTTAGTTATATAAGAAAAATAAATAATCTGCACTACATGTGCTCTGATCCCACACTACTGAAGTGTTTTTGTCGCTGCCTTCAGTGGGAGCATAATTAGAATTCTTATAAAGTGTTTTGTTAAAGCCTCAAATACCTGTGGAAGCCTGTGATAATTAGTTCAATTAAAACTGTATTCTGAAAAACCAAGTGCAGTAATGAAAGCCTGGCATTTGGTGATTTTGTGTAGTAACTCCAAACTTTGCTTAATTTGCATGCTAAAAGCAGAGGCTACAGGTCCTCTTCCTTAGGAATAGCTGTCATGAATATAAGCTAATGAGCAATCACAGACACTGGTAGGCTTTATGGCTCCACTAAATAGGCTGAGATAGATTTTCAGGATGGGTCTGTGAGCGCAGGCAGGTGGATTTGGTGGAGCTGCTCCAGTCCTTCATCACCTCTCTTGCCCATCACTTTCCCAGGCACTGATGCCCTCCCAGCAGATCCAAGGGAACAGCTAAAGCATACACAAGCAGCTCCTTCATCCCCACAGTGTGCAGACAGTAGTATCATCAAAACTTCAGCACAGACTACACTTTGTTGACGCCCATCTCAGCATTTATCTCTCATAACTGAACTAACTTGCTCTGCTCAAGAAGTGAGACTTGCTTACGGCTGAGGACTTTATTCCACCACATTTGCCCTGTGTTTCTGGCTCAATGAACTCTTAAGTGGAATTACTGAAGTGGGGATTTTTGAAGGGTGCCCAATTGTGAAGACTTCTAGCAGAAGATGCAGAGTTGAGTAAAAATGCATAATCTTTACCACTGTTCTACGAAAGTAGTTGGCAGAACAGAGCCTGAGCACCAATTCCCAGCTGCCAGGGATTAACAACAGCAAGACTGCCTTTACAGGATGGCATCATGCAATTCAATGACTCCTAAAAGGATTTTTCCTATAATAAAGGAACTGTCAATAGAAGCTGTTGTTCTTTCAGTTGTTCCAATGGAGGTGGTACAAGTTTCTCCTTTTAACATGCTTTAATAGCATTTTCTCCTCATTACTGATTTTAAATGATGGGTGACTGGTTTCAGAAAAAAAATCTGTTTTTGCTGTAGGTTTTGTCCACTAAAAAGAATTTTCAAGTTTGATGTGGAAACTGTGCAAAATTAAACATCTTATGTTTGAGACAGAAAAATTCAGTGGAGCCTGCCAAGTTTTGCTATGCAAAATTGGACTATCCCACACCTACCAGGCAGTAAAAATTCACAGTTGAGAACACACAAAGGAATAGCCAAAGCATGCAATAAAAAGAGCTGTGGGTCTTCTATATACTAAATTGAAATGATATTTTGGATTCTTCAGTCTAACACCTGGACATTTAGTGATTAATGTACATAGTGGTCTGTTACATTTTATTCATTTGCAAAGCATATCTTTTATGTTGTTTTTTTTTTAATTATTATTTTTTAGCTTAGAAGCTAGTTACAGTACTTAAAAAGATGTTGGTTTTCTAGTTCATATTTCAGTCACTTTCAAGTGGGTCCTCTAAACTATACATCATACTTCTTAGAGGTCTGTGCAAAATGCAGATTCCCTTAGCATTTTGAGAGAGCTAATAATTAATTTAGTCTATCTCATGCCCATATTGTTGCTAAAACATAAAGAAAACTCAAGTTTAGAGATTTACAACCTCAGAAAAAAATGGGTCTTAGAAATTAATAGAAAACATACATCTTTGCTAATTTTCAGCATGTTTAAATCAGAATAATTTAACATGCTGGGTCTGGAAATAGAAGCCATTTCAAAATGTGTCTAGAAATGCCTGAGAACAAACAGAGCCAGAGTAAAGGTTGCTGGATGCAGCCAGTTACAAGGACTTCTCAGGTCATGTGCTATCACACAGATCAATGACAATGAGAGGAAAAAGGAAAATTAGGAACCAAGAAAGCATGAAAGCAGAACAAATACAAGAGATCTGGAAGAACAAGCATTGAATTCTAACTTCAGATACAGTGTAATAAATCCAAAGGTGGGCAGTTTTAATTTAAGAAAGATGTCCTATCATCTTCTGATTTTCTTTCTGTAATGTTTCAGCTGCTGGAAGTTCTTCAGCAGTAGAAACTGCAGTATTGTCCTACAGCACTGAAACACCTTTTTGTTGCTGCATGTAAATGATGGAGAAATTGTTTAGTACTGCATGTTTATAAGTCTATAAGTGGTTCTCTAGTAACAAATCCTTGGGATGAGGGAATGAAACTAACTTCCTTATCATGTTGGACACTGTTTTTCACTTAGGTTGTTTTTTTTTTTTTTTTTTGTTCCTTCTGATCTTTTTAAAATGATGATATATTCTGAGTTCTGCAAGACCAAAGCATAAATTTGTCTCTCTTTAAAATGTTCTGCATTTTTCAACTCAATCACTTTCAAAACTCACAGCAAAAAATCACAGTGGATACTTCCCATGCTGCCTTCTTAAAGATTTACTGCCCTTGTTTGTGCAGTAAATCTCTAGTAACCTGATGTTGATTGGTAGTCACAAGGAGGTCCTTTCAGTGTTCTGCAGGAACCTGCACGTTTTTTCTCCCTTTGTTTCAGTAACTGCTTCCTCTTTGCTGGCTGCTTTCTGAGCATTCACATAAGAATTCAAAGCACAGAGCACACGAGGTCATGGAGCTTTAATCTTAGTCCAGAATTAGTCCTGGATCCATCGTAACTGATACTTGAGATAATTTACTATTGAAAAAAGAGTTATCCTAGGCCCCAATTCTCACAGCACCATCGAAGCTAAGCAGTAAATAAGGAAATGTACCACTTAATTGAATTAGACATTAGTGCTCAAATAGCACTTGTTGAGAATAAGCATATGAAACTATCAGTGAACAACAACAAATAATCTGGAATTGAATTTCAAGTTGGGTGACCTTGATGCGTTAGCTGGACTTCTCTGGAAACATTTGGCTTTCTTGTAGATCCTACTTGCCTTAGAAAGTACTCAGCATTTTCTTAATTATCTCAGTTTACAGCTACTGAATATGTTTAGTTACATAATCAACTAGACATATCCTGTTTGCCGCTCACTGTGAATTTAAAATAATTAATAAAGGCAGTATAATTCAATAACTGTTAAATAATCTTTTATATTGTTACTACAATGGTACTTTTGTAAGTTACTAATCACAATTATGCAAATGTTAATTAAGGTTATTGCAGCTCAGTTTCTGTTGACTGGGGAAAAAACAATTCACACGCATAATCACTTGTATCATGCTGCCTCAAAAATTTCAGGTCACTACAATTACTGAAACAGGAAATAGAGGCTCTTCTGGTATGTGATGCTCACTGCACAGAAAGTATATATTTTCTGGAGGATTGGCCTTCCAAACCATTACCTTCCTTCTTTATCTGCTCTCATTTTACTTCTTAGTGAAGAGTAGGATCCTTCCAAATACACTAATGCAGAAAATGAAGTAGGGAGAATGAAAAAAGCAGAAGAAGGGGGAATTTCTAACTAAGCTGAGCAAAGTTAGCCACGGTATGCTCAGCATTTCTTTAACAGCTTCTCAACTTTGGGATCCTTCGAGGCAGTAATAAGCTGAATAGCATGTACACCTTCCACATTTCTGAGGGTGCCTCTCAAGTCATTCCCTTACACTAAACTGTTTCTCATTTTTGCTAGGTTTACTGCCCATTTTATACTCCTAGGAAAGTGTAAAGAGGATGCACATAGAAAGGAGTTATACGTCCCTGAAAGATCACAAAGAATATGGAGTGAATAGTTCACCACATACCACGCATACCACAGGTTAGAAAAGACAGCGAAAAAATGCTGATGCTTTGCAAACGTTGGCAGATAAACATTTGTAAGAGTAGAAAAGAAAGAATCTGGGTTAATGGAAGTGGAAGGAAAAAGATACAAAACTGCCACCTAATTCCCTGCCTCACTGCTGCAGTGACACACGCTGCCACCTCACTGGAGACCGGTAACCGATCAAGTTGTCCAGTAAGAGGATATAAAAGGTCTAAAAATTGCTGCTGCAGGTTGGTGGGGATAAAACAAATTGCAGTAGTCCTGGAAAGTGCACACTCATCCTCAAAGACAAGCACAAATCATTAGTTGGCATTTCCAGGAGGGAAGCATCAAGCAAAGATACATTTAAGGACAAAGCAAAATGCCACAGGCCCACTGAAAGGGTGATGATTTGGTGCCAGCAAACACAGGCACCTGTAGCACCCTTGGCTGCATTCTGTTTGGCATTGCTCAGCTCCTCTTCATGCTGCTGCTGAGGCTTTCTCCACGGACTGCCTCCCTCTTGTGTCTGGGCACCCTTCAGTCTCTGCATGGGAGCTGGAACCACATCTTTCACAGAAAGCAGATGCTGTACAGATTGAGCTCACCATGGGCCTCTTGAACTTAGCCTTCCTATCTGAGATTTTTTGGATGTGTTGTCAGGACAATCACAACAAAAAATGGGCAGACGTCAAGAGAAAGCAAGAGCCTGCTATTGGTGGCTGTTTCACCTGGGGTATGAGATGATAGACCACGCTCTGATAGCCAAGATGAGATAGGTGATGAGGTCTTCTTTTCTTTTAACTCTATATCCACCAGCTGAATAGAAGAGAATAAATGAACATCAAACTTGGTCACACCTTTCTTCACTCAAACAGCTCTTTTTTGCCCCCCAGGACTACACCCATCACAGTCCTCCGCCTGGCACTAGGAAGGTGGAGGCAGAGACAGGGCACGTAGCCTGTGCCTTTCATGCTCACATTCTTCTGGCCATGTCGAGTAACAAATCTCAGTCCCAGGCCCACAGAACAACCAACTTGATTTTGTAGAAATGACTAAAAATTGTAGAATTAAAGGGCAAAACCAGATTAATGGGCTCTGTCTCCTGATATTGATTTGGTCCCAGAGCTGTACACTGCCCTGGTTTGGATCAGGTCTGCAGCTCACATTTGTTCTTTGGATTGGACTTTGCTGCAGAGGCTGAGGCAAAACTTGTCCCTGAGTTCTAGCCACTCTTCCCTCTCATGTTACTGTTGCTTTTTATGTGTCTGGGCTCATATTTTTAATTAAAATCTTCCACTTACAGTCTTCTCATTCAAATTTTCTGTCTGCAGTCCTCTCTGTTATCTATTGAATATCTTGAAAAAGTAAGTGGAAAGTAGCAAATCTATAGATGTCCTAGGGCATTCAATTTGCCTCATTTGTCCAAAGGAAAATGCACACATCAACACACTGCTTGAGCTAAAGAACATCCAGGAAAGTGCTGCAAGGGAACAAGCTCTGGTTTCCACTGAGTAAGCACTGTAATTTCTTTTGAAGAGTCTGTTGATATGAAATAATGGACCAATAAGCTTTGGACTAAATTGACTATCCATTTTTGTCTCTCTAGTTAATGTTGCATCCTGTGATTATCTAGTTTCATTCTCTTATTTCAGCCAAAGCAGAGTATTTTTAGTAAAATCCACAGCGTCTCTTTTCAAAGGCCAGAGAGTTTAATTGTGGCCAGTCAGTAGCAAACACTTAATTTTGAGAAAAGAAAGACCAGCACCATGTGTATTGCATCAGTGTTCTGCTTTGACAGATTAGTTGGAGTACTAGTTTCAAGTTCAGTCCATTCATAGAGAAAACATACTTCTTAATCCTCCCTCCTGGCCCTTTTAGACACACTGCTCCTCTTTGCCCCTAGGTTTGCACTAAGCACAAATAAGAAAGTGCAAGTGTTACTCAGAGGCACGCCCACAATACTGTTATTGCAGGCAGCAGAGAGCAGTGCCTTTCATTTCCTTGAAGTGGGCAAAACACAAGTGAGTGATGTCAGAGTGACAGCTCAGGAACAGCAATCCATCTTTCTCCCACCTGTGCCAGGTACACAGCAAAAACGGAATGCAAAGCAGTTCTGCAGAACAGCACCAACCTAGCTCAGCTCAGAACTACGAGGATCACAGCAAAAGCAAAAGGATAGCTTACGTCTTGGGCTTATTCAATATTCAGACTGTCAAGAAGTTGGAGGAAAAGAAAAACCTTTTTCTTCAAATCAACTTTTCAACTCTTTAAGACTGGCATATATACAGTCCCTTTTTCTTGGATACGTAGGAGAATTTGGTGTGGAATGATTTTCAGGGACTCACGTGTTAACAATGTAGGTTAGAAAAGTCATTCTTGTAGACCAATGGTATGGCATGGGCTATCTATCAACTTCCAAAACCTGGCTTGATGAGTGATCATTAAATATGCAGAGAATGTTTAACTTATTGAGTTAATGAATAAACTAGGAATTCTCTATCATATTTTGAGGATAGCCTTTATTAATATGTGATTTACTAATAATTAAAAGCATCATTGTAATTGCAAGAAAAGAACTATAACCTCTCATATACTTTGCATTTCACTGTATACACACAGAATGAATTAGTCTTTGCTTGAAAAGAAGAGTCCAAAAGGTGAGACACATGAAGATGAGGATGAAGTAACAGTATATAAAATAAAAATAAAAACAAGTCATGTAACCAGATCCTTCCACAGCAATAGGAATGTTAAAAAAACAAGCAAACATAAAAAACCTCCAAGAAACAATTATGAAAGTGCCTTTACAGAAGCTAAATCCCCACATGTTTCCTTCCAACAGACACACTAAGTTTGCCCAGCGCCGCATAAAGAAACAAACTTGAAGGACAATTCTACAGAGGGACACCTATTTTAATCCACGTGGTTAAAAATAGCAGACTTGGCAGCCATCACCAGATTCACAGTATGCTGCCTAGAACTTCATGACTCGACACAGAGTACAAAACCCATCTCCCAAAGCAGGAGCTCAGGACCCTGTTTTCAGCCAGAAGCTGGCAGTGTAGTTGCGATGACACATGGCTGAAATGCATTTTCCAAACTGGCGAGTTAAAAAGAAAATAGAGCACGAAAGGAAAAGACTGGACCTTTATGACCAGTTTCCCCAGCTCATATTACAAAACTAATGAAAAAACATTTTCCAAATGTAACTGCAACTCTGGGCCTTTTGTCTTTGATCAAGACGTAGCAGGCACTGCCTGGGGCTGGCTCCAGCAGTGGGCGAAGTTTGGGCCAGCACTGGGTGAGCTGGTGGCTTGTGTCCCCACTCAGACACCACCACTCCTTCCCCCATTTCTTATGGGTGGTGGGCAGTGGTCTGCTTAGCAGTTTCCCCGATATATACTGAGTGAAAGGCTGGAGGGCTGCCCGCTGTGATGTGGACACTTTTACACCTGCAGAAAAATTGCAAAGACAGGAGCAAAGTGGTGTAGAATTTATAACAGAGATTTGTACCTTGAATATTTGTGAGTAAAGTCTCTAAGAGCATGATGTTACCATCCTTCACTGTTCCCTTTTGCTTTGATCCCTCCTTTTTACTTCCTATATTTCCTCAGCCTTTGACTTTCTTTCCTGTCACTACTTTCTTTCAAGCACTAAAGGAAATGAATAAAACTCTCAAGCATTTTTATAAGCAAATTTGGTATCTTTCCTATAAGTTGATTTATTAAAAAAGCTCTCCAGGTTTGTATCCATCCTCATAGCTTCCATCTTACCCACGAAATCTCCTCTTGCTATCCCCACAGGGCATGCACAGGTTTCTGCCCTATGTTTATTGTGAGCTGTGCAAAGATGCCCTACTACAGAGCAGAGAGGCAGAATTGCCATGCCTTACAACTTTCACAGCATGCAGCACTTCTTTACCTACAACTCCTACTGGGGCTGTCAGCTGTCAGTGATCTTTCAGAAGGAAAGAAGAGTGGAGAGAAACTCAGTTGACTCTTAATCTGATAGCATATGGTGCTGAGGAGAACAAAGAAGCCATAGTGACATTTATCAAATGAAATAGTTAAGTAGGCTGGAACAGACCTGACACTGATGGCAGAATGACAGCAACAGCCCAATTGGCTCTGCTGTTTGCAAAACATGTGAAGTTTGGACACTGCTTGCATCAGTGGTGCAGCGAAAAAATGAAAGGACAGCAGATGGTAGATTGGCAGTATGAAGGGAGATACGGGCTGGCCTGTCTTACCATTTTGCTATATCTAGATCAGTACTATATCCTCTCATTCCCAGGTTGCTATGAAGTTGCTGTAAAGATTTCAGCTGTTGCCTCACTAAGCTGCAGCAACACAGCCTGCGGAAGCAGCAAGACCTGCCATCACCAGACTCCATCACTGGGAAAGCAGTTGACAACTGTGCCCAGCTGCGACCCTTCTTTATTGGCTCTTCTGAAAACCTCTCTCTGGTGGACAAACTCCACCAGCAGGAAAGAAAAACAGTTGCTGATGTTCATCAGTTTGGCATATTGGAAGATAACAGACATGCCAGCAGCAGAGAGGACTCCATGCTGGAGGGCCAGGCCAACTCCAGCCAGTCGGCAGAAGATTCCTCAAGGCCTTCTCTTTCACTCTCTCTTCCCTCATGCTGAGTCTTTCAGCACTGATATCTGACTCCAGTCCAGCCATGTTCTGGGTCAACTCTCATGCTGCCAATTGCTGTACTGACCTTGTCTCAGCGTCACTCACATCACTTAGATTTTATCCTGTTGAGCTCTTGCGGCCCCACTGTGCTCGTCTTTCAAAGACCATGGACCACTCCAAGGACCAGTGACCTATCTGTGTACCACGAGTCCTTTCCTTAAAATTATCTTTTGGGTTCATTAAAGCTTTGAGGTTGGAGGAGCAGCTGATTGTCCTGAGCCAAGGGGCAGCAACACAGTTGAGGGTACTGTTGTGAGCTCAAATATTTCCCTTTCTTCCCTCTGCATGGGCACAATGCATTCAAAGCCACAAGTGGAATTACCCTGAAAACCTACAGCTGGTCAGCAGCAGAAGGTAGATTACATCACAAAACAAACCTGAACTATGAAAACACCTATTTTCTCAGCACAGAGAAATGTCAGAAAAAGGAAATTCAAGATATTTTCAGATATAAAAGCAGTTATTAGAATAATAGCATGCATGCTGTATAGATAAAACATTAGTATAATAAAAGACAAGAAAAACGATTCGTGTGAATAATGGTTCCACTGGTTTTGCTGCTAACCTGAACAACTTCACATTGATTTTGATTTAGCTCAATCTGAAACAGAAATGATGACTGCTTTCTGTAAAAAGAGCATAAAAACAAGATGAAACAAAACAAAACAACCTGACAACCTGGAAATGTACTCTTGGTTTTAATAAAACATCTTATTTGACTTTCATTGTTTGTTTTGGAGTTGTAATCTGTTTCACTGTTCTTGACACTTTTTGTTTTGAACAAATTGGTCCATTACGAAGCAAGAACAATTTTATATATTTTTTTAACCTCCAAATGTTTTGTTCTCCCCCACCCCCATTTGTTTCCAGCCCAAACTGTTCTCTAATGGATTCAAATCAGTTTTGGTCTATACAAAATTAAATTTCCTGGTGAATTTTGGATCAAAGTCCATCCATGTTTCTCCAAAATTTGATTGAAATCTCCAGCTAATGCTTACTCTTTGCAAAACAGTGAGGCAGCAAAGACCTATAGGTGATAGTAAAGAAACATTTTTGGATTTTGCAAGATCCAGTCTTTCAATCAAAGAGTAGGTGCAATTTGCTATGTGTTGGTTTTTTTTTTCCCCCATTTACTTCCTGTACTTGAGATTAATACTTCCTTTGCTCATTTTGAGAGGTGGGCAGGCAGAATTTTTTACTCAGGATCCGAGCCTTTAAGGGGGAATGGTTTTAAATTGAGACAGGGGAGGTTTAGGTTAGATATTAGGAGGAAGTTTTTCACACAGAGGTGGTGACGCACTGAACAGGTTGCCCAAGGAGGCTGTGGATGCCCCATCCCTGGAGGCATTCAAGGCCAGGCTGGATGTGGCTCTGGGCAGCCTGGTCTGCTGGTTGGTGACCCTGCACATAGCAGTGGGGTTGAAACCAGATGATCATTGTGGTCCTTTTCAACCCAGGCCATTCTATGATTCTATGATTCCATGATCAGCTGTAAATCAAAACAGATGCTTTGCTGAAGATAGGCCTATCAAATCAATATGGAGATGAATCACAGAAACACCAAGGTTGGAAAAGGCCTACAAGATCATCCGGTCCAACCATCCACCTATCACCAGTAATTCTCACTAAACCATGTCCCTTAACATAGGAGTCCCTAACATGATGGAGGTCAGGTTTTAAAGTATTTTAAGGCTGATTTACTGTTCAGGTCATGAATTTCCTGCTCCTGCCCAGCCATGGTGAGGCTAAGGCCACTTGCAGACCCTAGCAGGCCACTGGGGAGGGTTTAGCAGTAGCCACTGATAAAGAGGGTTTCTGCACTGCACATGATGTGGTTACAGTGGTCTCAGTTCTGCCCCATGTTGTTCTGTGCTGCAAAAAGCGACCAGATCCCCATGTGCAGAGCTCAATGCCAACAGAAACACTGCTGGGTCACACTCATGCACCTGCTGCTCCAGAGAAGCATGCTCCACACTGAGCACTGGTGATAGCCATATGCTACTTCACTGCAGAGCTGCTCTTGCAGATGCAGGGCTGCAAACTCCAAACTCCAGCAGGGAGAAAGTTCCATTGCTCTTTAATTTCAAGATTGCTGGTCTTTTTTTTTTTTCTTCCTTTTTTTTTTTCTTCTTAAATTCCTAGCTGCTGGAGTTAGAGGTTAATAGGATAACTTTTAATGCAGCTTTCCTTCTTAGAGTAGGTTTCTAACCTCATGTTTGCAGAGAAACTCCGCATGCTATTCCTTTCAGTAAGTAACAAGGAACAAAGGAACAAGGTAACGGTATTAAAGAGTTAATTCTAAAAAAACCCTCAAACACAGCTTTTAAAAGAATTTTATAACTACAATGATCAAGACAACCTTGAAATGATTACAGTGAAAATCAGTCTCTTCTTTTCAGCTTGTCTATTTTTATTTCTTCTTTCTTTGACTTAATTATTTCTGTCGTTCTAGTCTCCTAACCATCTATGAATTGAATTGTTTTCCATGGGTTTACCCTAGCATTTACAGGCTGTCTGTCTCAGTGCCAGACTTTGCAAATTGTTTATTCTTGACTTTTTAAGCGGAATTTTGATATCTTTCATGAGCAAGCAAATTAAAATAAATAGCAACTCTCCTGCTGCTGAATGAAACATGTTATTTGCACATATTCTGTGCAAACCCTCCTTTTTGTTTAATTCATTTCCTCAGGCCTTGAGAGTTTACACTTCCAAGTAGAGATCCTTAATGCTGTTATAATTCATTGCATTTTCAATTCATTGCTATGATAGCTGTGGGATGTACTAGGATCTCCTTAAAAATAGTAACTTGTTTAGGTGTACCTTCAATTTAATTCTAAAAAAAATAATTCTATTTGAAAAAAGTATGTAGAGTCACTGAGGTTTTCCTAAATTTCATTTTATGAACAAATTCAAGGTTTAAAATTAAGATTTTAGTTTTTATAACAATATTTCCAGAAAAAAACGATAGTATTTCCTTTTACTCACCTTAAACTTTCTTGCTTTTCCTTCTGTCCTTCATTTGATTAAACTACATCCAAGTCTAAAGAGTACACAGCTTACATTACAGTTGAGGTACCTATTTAATTCACAATCTTGGCCAGCTTTCATTGTGCTGTACTTTGAAAACATAGCCCAGATATATTATATAGACAGCAGCTCATACAGATGCCTGTCTCCTCAGAGTAGCTCTCCAGCTTGGCACAGATTGCATACCAACACACACACAACTTAAGTCAGTGGAGAAAAATATTTATGCATACTGTATTCTATGGTATGATTGTAAGTTGCTATGCCCAGAGCTGCTGATGGTACAGAGCACGCATTGTGCATTCCCTGTAGTTAGCTAAAGTTTTAGAGGATTTTAATATATTGAAAAAAACCACACAGTTAAAAATATAAAATGGAATGGAATGGAATAGAGTAATAGGGTTTAACATTTGCTAAATATGAACGCAAAATGCAACTTATGACAGCTTTCTGTATATGGAAGAATTGTCCTGTATTTTTTTAATGCTGGCCTTAGTCCATCATTTCCCTGCATTATAAAATATAAAAGCAACACTCTATAAAAATGTTACTTGGAATCTTGGCTGTCTTCTTGGATTTTCACTTTTAAACTGGGACTAATGGGTATGTTTTGGTATTTCAAACATGAATACGTCTTTGTTCCTAACATACAGCAACCAACTTGACAGGGGACTTTGCAGAGCTCTGGAGGACAGAGAGTAGATCACATGTTCTGCCTGAAGTGAAAGAATCTACTTCCACAGAAAAACAAACAAACAAACAAACAAACAAACAAACAAACAATCAAAACACAAACCCCCAAAACAATAGCACAGAAAAGAAGAGCTACTCTCACCAAATGAAGATATCTATTGAGCTGAAAGATGTTTGGTGAATGTAGAAGGAAAGGCACCAAAACAAACAATGTTCAAGGTGAGATTGGGTGGATCTTCATGAAAGTGCCAGAAGACGTAGTAAACTGTCCTTTGTGATTATTATCCAAACTATTAACAAATTACACTAATTACCACTTCATGCAAGGGACATTCTTCTAGGGCTTTTTCTTCCATAAGCTATCATGCAGTTCCTAGCAGATTTCCTAGCAGAAGTGAGTCTTTGGGAAGGACCAGAGAGAGGTAGATCACTTTGTAGTTTTGCTCCATAAAGATGTTTCCATTTTTGGCATATGGAGGCGGTGACAAAATAGTGGATGAAGATGAATATCACTCATCATCCAGAACAGGACACAGGAGAGCGAAGATGGCTAGGTCAATACAATACTTTGACAGTAAGCATATGAAACTTGAGTCTGAGTTTGCAAGTAAATAAGATCTGCTGGTGAAATCTGTGCTTCAGCTTCATACACATCTTTCCCATGGGACGTGCACAGATTATCTTTCAGATGAGCAAGACAAGATCATGCTTGACATACTCCCCCAGTACAGTTATGCAGCCCTCACAGCAGTGTGACTCACAAAAATATACTCTCTGGTTCCCCATCTGCCACACATTAGCCAGCAGCAACTTGTCCTTGAAATGAACTAAGCACAGGTTTCCATCTGCACAGCGACCAATTAGTCAGCTTGTGTGGTGACCTTTTGCCTTGTGATTGCTTTTAAATGAAGTCTCCAAAATCTGTATTGTTCTAGGAAGGAAACATCTGAAACTACTTTCTAAGGAGTGCTTGGTACTTCCCTACCATTATACCACTGTGTAATTTAAATTACATCATCTCACCTGTTGTTCAATCTGAGAATTTGATCTATAGCTCTACTTTCTTGTTGCAGTCACTTCTCTGGAAACAGAGATCTTCCATTCCTTTCAATATTGAATTAAAACTGCTGTCACCAGGAGAATTTCTGCTAAATCCAAATATCCACAAATCTACAATGTTCTTAGACTGTTCATCACCACTACTGACTGATAGACAGAAAGAACCTTAAAACTTAACTTTCTTTCCTCGTTTTTGGACACATGATGGCAGACCCGAGCATACCAATAACTTGGAGGCTGGTCTGAAAGGTCACGAGGATGGCTTCAAGCCAAAATAAGATTTATCAATTGCTTATATTGCCAGTGTATACTGAAGTGCACACAAACTTTTGCAAATCCTATTTATAATTTTTACAATGACTGCTTTTGAAAATATCAAAATTATTCTAGATTGACATTAAAAAGAGCTAAATTTTCTGAAGTCACTGTTTGCAATGTAGTATTTGCTCAGATACATTGAACTTAAATGCAGTGGTAGTCTGTTAAACAGTCATCTGCCTAATTTTGTATAAGTTTTAAAAATCTATTATGATTCCTCTTTGTATCTCAGTTCAGTGTAAAATGATTGAATAATATACCACTTTAAACTAGCTATCACTTCCTTTCCATCTGAAAAACATAAAATATTTCCTTTTAACTAGCTACTATCAAAACTGTTTATTTAATAACTTCTAACTTCTCATAGACTAGAAGCTGGAGATCTCACACCATTGAATGTGCATTTTCTAAGATGTGTCTTATAGGCAGTAATGTACTGCGGAAGAAATATTAGGAGGGAAACTTTCAGGAGTCACAGCACAGACATATTGTAGTGCATGACATAAGTCAGTGGCACAGAACAGCCCAATGGCTTCAAGAAAATTCCGTGGAGGATCATCTCGAGAGACATTCCCAACAGCATGTTCTATACTGACTGATCAGACAGTACATCTTTGTCTTTTGGACTGAGTTCAACTCTTGCCTTATCACAGCTTAGACTTGATGCCTAAGCTGTCAGTGAGTCACCCGTAATACTTGCAAAATCCTGTGCTCGAGTCTCACCTTCATTAATATGGGTTGTCTTACACTCTTCCTTAAATTTCCAGGGATATTCTGGCACCTGAGGTCATATAAAGACATGTCTAGTCGATGTGCTTAAGGTAGAAGGGAGTGGCACAGCAACTGTTCTACTATTTTATGTTATAGAACTGTCTCAGCATGACAAGTTCTGTCATCTCTACAGCTTTTGTGTGATACATCACATTTTTGTGATATGACTATTCATTGAGAGCGTGACCTACAGCTACCTGGTGTCCTATATTCAAACCCTAGTGAAGATCTGGCAAATGTTACGCTTATTCCTCCCATTCTCCCTCCTGCAGCTCCTAACTACTCTGTATTTCAACTGACTGAGTGGCCAACAAGTTAGTGTATTTGGACTGACATTCAAACCAGTCACCAAAGGGTTTTTTCAGCTTCCTTCAGTGCTAAAAGTGTTTCTGTGTCTACAGACTCTGGTGTACAAGAGGTGAGAGCAGCAGTGTCACGAACAGTGCTGCTATCAAACATTGGCAGGGAAAGAAAAGTATAGATGAACCGAGGCAAAAACACAGGAACCTTGCAAAAGTGGGAGAAACAAAGTCAGAGAACAGAGACAAAAAGAGGAAATGTGGTGAGATCCTATGCTGAAGAAAAAGAGAATTACAATATTACTTGGAATTAAGCAAGGAGAGCTAGAGAAACACAGAAGCAGTTGAGAGGTTAATGAGATAACAGAATGAGATGACAGGACCCACTAGAAAAGCCAGGAGTTACTGAAGCTAATGACAATCTGCACAAAACTCACAGGAGGGTTCTCCTCTGCTAAGCAACTGCATCCATCTCAGGCTTCCCTGGTTTGCTCAGGCTGTCTCTGTCTTCCCACAGCTCCTTGCTCAGTCTCCTTACAACACTTGCTGTAATTTCTGCTTCTCCGCATCTGCTGTTTCTGCCCCAGGGAATTCTGTCAGGCATTTCTACTCTCCATCTGACACTGTTCACTTCTGCCAAAACACTGTTTAGCAAAACCGTTGCTTGTGGCTGTTCACACAATATAGGTAAACATGCAAATCAGATCATTAAAGGAGCTGCAGTAAACGTCTGATAAACAGCTGCACAAAGCTCAGTGGCCACATCACAGGAGGGAAGCAGTCTGCATTTCTCCCAAGGGCCATAGAGAGCGCACTGTTCCCAAACAGCTTTGGAAGGAGGGATGGTTGCTGTCTTATGAAAAGCCCCACACCGCCCCCTGCACAGTGCAGTCAGTAAACACAAACCTTTTTGTTTTGCTGAAAGGGAACACGCGGCAAAAACAGATAGTTGCAAGGGATGTCTTCAGGGGTTACAAGTGACCAAGGGTCACTGCATTAGCACATTTTAATTAGACTCTTTCTGAAGGAGCTACTACATTGTCAGGCATCCAGGTTTCAAAATCTCAGCATCAAAGCGAAAGAACTCACATTACCAGAATGACAAATGAATACCATTGAAGCATTCTCTAACAATAATGGAAGGGCTGATAGCTGAGAAAGATTGAGCCAAATTCACTTAGCTTGGAAGGCCTCGAGAAACTGGTGTAATTTCTTAGCACATAGCTACATGACTGGAAAACTAAACATAATACTTGGTAGCAAGAGTTCCAGCAACATAGAAGACAATGGAAATAAAACAAAAAGAATTGCTATATATGAGTAAAATTGGAGTTCTAGCTATATGGAAGAGCATGGGCTGAATGGAGAAAGAGTAAATAAGGATGTAGAAAACGTCCTGTTATACCAAATGGTTTCTATTGAATTCTACCAAAAAATGGAAGTTGGCATAGTCCATTATCTAGAAATAAAACACATTTTTAGTTCAAGTGCAGCCATTTCTCACAAGGTCAAAAAGCCTCAAATCTACTAAGAGCAAGATTTGAACAAAAAATAGCCTAGCTAAAATTGCATTCTGAATTTATTCATCATCCATTTGATCACATGCGGCATATAGTTCAGCAAGGTTCTGATTATATGATAAATGGCTGGTTACTGCTGTAACAGCAGCAGATAGATATACTGTATAAAAAAATGTGCACTTTTGCTGTGTTATTACTGAAAGCTGAGAGTTTATCTGAGCAAAAGGTAACTGGAGTAGGGCTACTATCAGAATCGGTAACTTCACAGAAAAGCGAAGTGGCAAATCATGGCAGAATGATGCAATCAGCAATTATTAGTAGGTACTGAACTAATGACTTCATTATATCCCAAGGATGGGACTGATGACAGACTTCAGATGAGGTATAAAAATGATCTCATGAATACTTCTTGTCTTTAATTTTCCCATCAACCTTTTGGCTTGAGTGGACATTCAAGCCCAAAATCTTGACTCAAGGGTCTCCCGGAACACATGGGGCAACCCGGTATTGATTTCCTCTTCCTTCCTGTTACAATGTGCCCCTTAATAGGCAACACTTTGTGGTCTCAGAGGAGCCATGTTTCAGCACAGTATGAAGTCATTCTCAAAGAGGCAGGTCAAGTTTTACAAGGCAGTCAGCAGTGAGATATTTGAGGATAAAAGAGTATGCATGATTTTGTTGGTACAGAGGCAGAGGCTCAGATAAAAGGTCAGTCAAAGTAGTAATCATCTGATATGACCATCCTGCGCTTTGCTCTTGCTTATCCTTTCAACATATGTTCTACTCATTGAGACCTATGACTGAGGTTAAGAGAAAACAAAAATTGGGTAAGATCAAATCAATATGTGGAATTTCTACCTTTAACAGAATTCATTATTTATCCAAGGGAAATGAAGAGAAGGAGAAACTGGGAGATCTGCTGTCTTTAAATCGTTGACAGAGTTGATCTCACCTATATTTCTAGCCTAGCTGCTGTGTTCAGAAGTATACCAACAGGTGTGGACACAGCTCCTCTATGCCCAGAGGAGAAACAAGGTTAGAAGAATAGCAGACCTCCAAAGCAATGCCTTTCTAGTCCTTCAATAAACCAATGTCAGGTACATGCATCAGTTACCATAGCTGCTTCTGGGAATTAGGTGTTCTGACACTTGCATTATAACTGCTATTTCTGATAGCTAGGGCAGCTAGGGCAGCACAGAGCTCAGGACCCACATGAAAAATGGGACACGTATTCATGCACCTGCACCAAGCATCAGCCCACATATCCACTGCTCAATAGAAATAAAAGGTGAGTGAGTCACATTACAATTAACAATACACAGCAAATGCATCCTATGGAATAAAGAGAATGAGGACTGGAATTCATGGTTGGAGTAACTCCAAGGCACTCAAAACTATGCATGCAATGAGGATGTCTTTGGCTTTGCCTATTTCTGTTATACGTATATAGATTAGGCTTTTTTTTGTATAAGTGACATCCCCACCCCATACTTTTTCTAGTTGTTTTCACAGGTAGGTTGTAGTAGCTATGACTCTCAGCACTGATGTCTTGTGCCTTCTGAACCATGTTCACACAGAGATACAAGGTAAAAAAAGAAAAAACAACAACAACAAAAAAAGCAGAGCAATTTTGGTTAACCAAACTGGCTCATTTGAGGCATAATGAAGGAACCACATCAACTCTCTGCACCCTTCCACTCTTTTTATATAATTCTGCAGTGTCATGCTACTCATTAGGCCATAATGGAAAATAACCCATTATTATCAGGTTGCACTTCTAGCTGAGAGAAAGAATATGAAATGCTTCCACAATACAGAGGCATGGTCAAATCTTTTGGGTTATCTCCAGCAGTTCAGTCTGCTTGAATAAAGATGATAGATGTGATCACAGAGAATACTGGATGGATGGGGATAGCAGTGTATCAAGTTTTGGAGGCTGCCCATTGCTTTGCTCCTGCAAGTGGGCTGGGAAATGGAAAGATGAAGAGAGCTATATTTGATTTTATGCTCTCTCATCAGTGCAGGAGGCCCAGCTGGGAAGCTACAAGCAGCACAAAACAAAGCAAACCAGAAAACCTAGTCCTTATGCAAATATTTACAACCAGGCATGCTGTTACCATATGAAACAATACCCTGAGGTTAAGAAGTGCAGGAAAGTATTTTAAGGCATGCTGTGAGCACTAACCAAAAGTAGGCTCTCATGCTGAAAAAAAAAAAAAAAAAAAGAAGATAAGCTGATGTTCTAGATTCTTTCAATGAAGGATTTTACTTTTTACCAGCCTCCATAGCAAGAAAAAATTACTTCTGTGGTAATTTTTTTTACCATAATGATACTTAACTCTAAACATAAATCTGTACATACAGCAAAGAAACTTTAAATGTAGTCTTTAAAGCAAACAAAAATGCTTAAAAAAGAAGAAAGAAAATTCTGAGTTCTACTTTTGCTGCAAAGGAACATTTCTAGTAAATCACATCTCACTACTGATTAAAGTTCTGCCATCTGGAGTTCACTGAAGTGGCATCTGGCATTCCAACAATCTTAGGAAATATTCTGGAACCATAATAATAAAAACAAACATCCTGGTTTTATACAGGCAGTTTCTCCAGCTGATCATTTCAAGAGAGATGCTCAGTTCAATCAGATGGCTCAGCAGATAAGCAATGATGCTTGGTGACATTCTATGGCTTACGCTGTGCTGGAGGTCCACTACCTAAACAGTCTTTTCTCCTGACTTTGAGACAGTGGCTCTATAGTTCATGGCACCTACATTGCTCATGACTGAACCCCCTGAAGGCATAAATAATCTTTGAGACCATCAGTATACCATTCTCCATCGAACAGAGACTGCACTACTAAATCGTCTAACATCCAAAATGTGTTTGGGTCTATGACTACATTCTATTGTTACCAAAGGCTTGATCTTAGTTAATCACTGCTCTCCATACTGCTTTAGGATCTTTTCTGCACCTCTGCTCTTTATGAACCATAGCATGGACTAGTTAGAGATTAGACTAAGCTGAAAAATATTCTGGATGCTAAACTTTCAAAAGGATGTAGATGCATGAGGTTTCCAAGTGCACACAGTTGTGCCTGACAACATTTAGGTCATCTGAAGATCTTCCAGGCATCTCCAGGACTTTTTCAGTCTTAACAATGCAAGCAAACTCAAAAGTGGCTTCTGGCCAATGCTACGCATCAAGGTCTGCAAAGGAGATTTTTACCCACCTGATGAGCTTAGGGATGTTCTGAATAAGGCTAACTATGGTCATGGAAAACAAAAATATGGCCATCGCTTACATTTCATAGCAGAATGACAAAGGGAAGAAAGACAAGCTGTTTGGCCCTTTCTTTCTTTTTAGCAAGGGATTAGTGGCCAAAGGCAGAACAGACAAAAATGGGACCACCCTGAGCGGTTGATTTCCTTCTCTGAAACTATATATAGCAAGGTAAGCCAGACTTAAATGAATAAAGTGCAAATAGTTCATATTTATTTGGAGGCTTTTGCTATTTGGATTTATTCCATTACAAGACAAGATACCTAGCTCTAATGTTGCAATAATTGACAAATAATCTTGCATCAAAAATGTGCTTTCCCAAGTTATCTCTTTCTACTGTCCCATCTTTCAGCAATTCTCCTAACAAGGTGGCCTATATTTTTTAAAACAAATTTCTTTCAGAATTCATTAATTCTGTGTTCCATAAGCTCCCTTTACTATCACAGCTGTGTACTGCCACACTGAAGAGCCATGAATTCAATTGACAGATATCAGAGCGGTCATGGTTGCAACAATCAAAACATATCTGTTCCATTGATGATGCCACTAGTGAAAATGCTGTTAGCTACTTTACAAGCAAACTCATGGAGCTTCATAAATAAGTACATTCCTTCCACAACGTCATGATTAAACGTGTTCCCAAGCCCAGTCAAAAAAATCACTTTTGGCTGGACTGAAATTCAGTGAGGCCTTGTGCAATCAAATTGTCACCTTATATAAAGATACATATTGCAACTTCATGACAGCAGTCAAGCCAAATTCATATTTGAATAACAGCAAGTAAAATTCTGTCCCTCGATTTCTGTGCAACGTATGGTAGTATTTTAATAGCCTTACAGTAAAATGATTTTTATGTGCACCTTCAGTCTGTTTTTATTATTTTCTTGTAAAAATATCACAGACTTTTTGCAGTAGGTTGGATGTGACACTGAATGTATGCAACAGATTTTTCTTCCTTGCCATTTTTCTTTCATTCAGTCTCTGTCTCTCTCATCTACAGCTTTAACATTTTCTATTTTTTTTTTTCTTTACTTTTCTAAGAAGTGCACCCAGCTCTCTTCATCGTGAAGGAACTTATGTTTATGTGACTCTGTTGACCCTGGAGGATATAAAAGCCCTTTGCAAATTTCAGCAGATTAGCACCCCATAGGCAGGCAACACAGTAATCCTAGTTCCGTCATCTCTGTCTTAAAAGTGTACAACATTTAAGAACACAAACTTCAGCATCTGTAAAGTTGAGGTCAGCAGCTTGTGTGCAGGATTTGACCTGCGCTCCAGATGATATCTCGAACTGAGCTTATGCAGATGTAATTACCCAATGCAGATGCAATTACCCAAGCTGGAATTTTGCCAAGACATGAGGATCAACACATCTGTGAAATGTGCCATGAAGTCGTTTACGAAAAGTAGTTGGAAGCTCATTTTTAACAAGTGCCACCCTAAAGGCAATAGAAACAGAACTAACAGAAATCACGGCATGTCCTCAAAGATCCTCCAGCATCAGCCATGCCTCTTCTGTGACTAGATTTTATAGCTGATAGTCCAGAAATATACAATTTGCTACAAGTCTGGCTTCCTTCTGTGAGTGCTTTTCTTCTACTAGGAGGAAACAGTCCCAACTCTTCATGTATTTTTAATAAAATGTTTTCCTCTTCCTCCTATCCTATTGCAAACTTCCGGAAATAAAAAACACATTCAAACTTCTCCAGTTTCATTTTTCTGTTTTGTGTTTCCTTCTGATCTTTTTGCTTCCATCTGCTGGCTTTATTATATCAATTTAACTACTGCAGATGTTTTTTCTCCTTTTCTTTTAATGGATATGGCAATGAAATGACTGCTTCTGGCCTTCTGCCCACAGCCACCACTTTTCAGTGTCTCCTTTTCCCCTTACCATCTTGTTAAGTGACATTATGCAACGAATTTTAGACACTCCAACATGCTGACAGCTCTCTGTTGGTAGACAGGGTTCCTGCTTGGCATTGAAAGCAGTGTCCCTGGCCATCTCATCAGCCGAGGCAAATTGTCACATCTCCATTGATCTTACTGAAATCAGCAGAGCTACAACAGTGTACTTCAGTCTGATGAACAGACTCCTGAATTCCCAAAGTACACCTAGAGACCAAGATTGTGGGTTTTTTGATAACTTTGGCATCAGAGGCAAAACTATAAGTTCTTCTTAAATTTTCTCCTATCACTGTCTGGAAAGTTCCCACAGGGATTTCTCTACATGAGTCAGGTTGGCACCAGCCAGAATAACACCTTTCAGGATTAATGAACTAATGGCAGCTAACTTCCCTTGCTGCAGCCCATCAGTGGGACTCGGCCGCGCGTCCCTGCTGCATTTCATACATATTCCCTGTATGGCAAAGGTTTGGAAGAGAAATTGATGAACACTGTCAGTGGCCTGCAAGCCACAGACAGTCACCACCTGTGCAGTGTGGCTGGCACAGGACCAGGTCAAGATATAGTGTAGAACTCTGATGCAGGCAACTGTCAGCTCTTGTATCTCAATTTCTCTCACCCCTGCAGTGTGTCAAAAGACCCCCTTAATGGGGGATACTTGGTAGCAATGACTGGGCATCCCCTCTCCCTGGGCTTTGAGAGTCAGAAAATGTAAAAGGACAAGGTACGAGCTCTGCAACTCTACTTATGTTCAACTTTGCAAGGTTTTTACCCAGGGATGTGAGTGAATATTTGAGTGTCTTCCCTGCTGTTATACAAAATGAAAGTTGTTGAAGACACTCAAAATGGGAAAAAAAAAAACAAAAAAAAAAACAAACTAACAAAAAATCCCAGATGTTTGGCAAATCTTTCCATGAAATACTGTTGCCAAATATCTTCTAATCAATTTGACAACTATTTCCTAGAAGACAGCATTTTGTGCATTCCATATAGCATAAAGAACAGACCAAAATCACAGCCATATGAGTTCTCTACTTGTTGTAATTTAAAGGATTTCTATTTCCTTTAGTTTCCCTTCAGCTCTAAATGTAGTTGTATGTTCAAATATTAAGCTTCCTGATCCTTAAACTTAAAAAAGACTAAAACATGAGCTACTAATTTTAGTTTAATCTTTAATTTCAAAAGGAGATGGGCAAATGAATGAAGAATCACACATTGCCCATAAGTAGAGCCCTTCTGAATAGTATAACCTAGAAGTTTTTTAGTACTTTTCCTTCCTAAATTTCTTGTTTTTTTTTTTTGTTTGTTTGTTTGTTTTTGTTTTGTTTTGTTTTGTTTTAATTTTACAGGTAGGAAAACCAAAACTCCAGATGGTAATTGTTTTGCCTGAAATTGTGTCAGTGGTTGCAGAGATATTTCCTGACTTCCATTCTAATTGCTACATAAAACAGTGATGGTTAAAAATCACAGCTGAAGCCCGTCTGCTTTTCTTTCCATTCTTATGTTTTCCCTGTGATACAACACTTTGGTCTTGTTTCTATTCTTTATATAACCCTCAACTCCTTCCAAAGCAGCGTGCCTCTTGGCCAACTCCAAGTACTTATTGTTATAACACACTGGTTTAACAAGCACATTACTGCATGTCTGGCTGACCACAGGCTACAGCAGATTTAGTTTTATACTGCTTTCATTAACTGCTTTCAGATACACTAAGTCCATTGCCACATGGAAAGAAAAAATAAACATGAGGATTATATCTATGTTCTATTTCTTGGTCTGTAAGACCAGCGACGGATTTCATTTACAATCCCCTATAGTGCTGCTCATGTGTGGTTTACTCTACTGACCTACAGAGCTTGCTATTGACTTCAGTGATTTCAACAATGTCTACAGATGTATCAAAGTGCTTGGAATCTAAGTAATGTGAAAGTGGAAATGATGAAGTTCGTGAAAATATTCTGAAGAATATGTTTGCTTCTAAGAAACTCTAACTGAGATGAGAGGTTGTTGAAGAAAAAGACCAACCCCATAAATAATCATCAAAACCCTTTGGTTCCAAAAAGGGTGGTTCCATTATTTTTTGATTCATCTGAAGTGGGAAAGTAACAAGAAAGATGAGAGATGAATTATTCCTGGTACCTGAATATGACAAGAAAAAGAAAGGAAAGATGCTCAAGAAAGAGAGAGAGAGGAAAAAAAAAAAAAAAAGAAGTGAAATCACTAAGCTCTTAATATCTGGAAAAGAAACCTAGGAATCTAAAAACTATCTGAAGGACAGAATGATGTGACAGGTGTAGGGGTGAAGCCATTGCACAGGACATTTATCCAGGAAAAATCCCATGCAGTAAAACTAATTGCAGGCAGCTCTTTGGAGATCACGGCTCAATTTAATCTCATTTTCTTACAGGGAAACTGTTGGGATTGCCACCAGCCACTGGAATGAATTAGGTGTAACTCAGCAAACTTCACATGAAGCTGCTATGGTTTCTCCCTTACTACAGCCCTTATGAGGCAGAGTATCCCTATAAATATTCTGTGTCTTGCAAGAACTGGTAACATAGAAGCAGCAGGGATCTCATTGCTCTTATCTGCTGAAAAGTTTGATCTGAAATAAGAGAAGCAAAATACGAACTAAGCAGAATGCGTTGAAATTGGGTTATGTTGATTGATCTGTTCTTTCATAAAGAGATACACAGAAGATGATTTTCTCTTTCACGTAAGTAACTTAAGCAAGTTATTAGCAGTCTGTTAGCTCCGTTTTATTTTCTGAATGCATTCCACTAATAAGATTTCCAACAGCTCTTTAATTCACCCATTTTTAAATATCCTTTTCTTGTTTCAGCTTTTTCATGAAATCTTCAAGCTTCCCATGCGCTTTGAGAATCCCTGTGAGTTAGAACTGCTTAGCTTAAAGAGCTCTTTGCCATGCCACCCAGTTCAGAATGGGTTATTTATATACCTGTTAAAAAGCAACGTAGAGGTTACTTTGAAAGAATTCTGTTGAGTTTTATAAGTGAGGGCTGCTCTGAAAGTAGCACCTCCGATTTCATTATGCTGGCCCACAATGTCAGAAGCAGGTGTTGGTATGGCAGAAGAGGTTGAGTCTTTCAGTCAGTATCTTATTTCATGTTGTTGCTGTGTGACAGATGGCAGCAGAGGGGCAGTCTGACAGAATGGCGTCTGACACGGAATCGCGTATGAAGCAAAGCTGCGTGATTGAATTCCTCCATGCAGAAAAAATGGCACCCATTGACACTCATCAATGCTTACTGAACATTTATGGAGATGAAACAGTGGATGCAAACACAGTGAGGGGGTGAGTGGTATATTTGAGCAATGGCGATGGAGATATGAAAGACAGTCACATTGTAGATAATCATGCACAGCTCTCATACCACGAAATGAAGAGTGTCTTGACAAGTTCATTTGTGCAAATTAGTTCATGGTGGTGATCATGTTGAAAAATACTCTTTTGTAGCTGAGGATTTCCTCTGTCAAATATTGTTATTGTTCTCTTTGTATCTGTTTTATTTTTCACAGAAATGAATAGGAGGCAGTACTTTCAGAATGACCTACGTAGTTTGGCCTGATTTGCAAGTCCTAAAGATCTGGCTGAAGAAATCATGTGTGATTAATGCATCTTCTGTGTGCCACTGGCCTTCTACTGATTGTACCCTGATAATAATTTTCATTTATTTCAGGTGGCAACAAATTCTGCTTTTGGGAAACAGTATATTTATTATTCAGTTCCAAGCCACTGAATGATGGAACACAGTGAATTATTAATCCAGTGGTACAATATGAACCCATTCATTTCTTTCATGAAAATATTTCTCTATTCTATCCTTACAGATAATATCCAAATACATTCCATTTAGTCTGTGAACGCTTCTGTCTCTAATACACTGTGTTCAAAGACATACTGGTACAACTCTACAATTATTACTAACTGCATTTCTATTAGTGTTTTTATGCTTCATTTTATTTCATTCTTCAATAAATTAATGCATTCTAAAACAATTTATCTCCAACTATTTATAATGGATTGCATACACAAAAAGAGGTCCTGAATAGTTGAATTTTCTAGGGGAGCCTAAAGCAAGATAGCTTAGGACATACTATGAGGAATGAAAAAAATTAAATAGACAGGAAAAGATAAAGTCATTAATCTTTTTCTCTCCAGTTTATTTATGCCATCTTCTGATTATGTGATGCCATGTGGTTTTGCCCTTCTGCCCTGCAGCAGATAATATTTTGTTTTATTTTGTGTATATTTGTGCATCTTAGGTATTGCTTTTCTGAGTTTGGATAAATCTCAGGTTTCAAAAGAGTATTAAACAAGGCCACTGCATTCTGTGGCAGTGCACAAAGCCCTGTTTCTCATGGCTTCACAGAATCACAGATAAAGAATCTCAGAACTGTAGAGTTTGGAAGGGACCTCTGGAGATCATCTATTCCAATCTGCTGCTAAAGCAGGTCCTCTGCAGTAGGCTACACAGGAAAGTATTCCAGACAGACCCCGAATAAATTCTATACATGTATTTATCCACCAAGAAACTGTATTCATTGAAAATTCTACCCAGCTTATCCTGTTTGTTTGAGTTTTGAACTAGATTTGCCAGAAGATTTTTAAGTCTGGTTTTCAGTGAAACCTCATTTTCAATGAGTTTTCATATTTATTTGGCTCTTCACAGCAGTAATGGTTGTACATGGTTATAGAAAGTATTTGTCAAACCTCTAGTATCACCAAAACACCATTTAAATGTTCCTTCCAGAAGTACAACAGTTTAATTCCAGAGAGTGACTGAATTTCTTCCCTTGTATCAGTTAGTAGCAATCTTGGGTAACCAATCTGATGAATGGCACCTACACAGAAGGATAGAATTGAAGTCAATGTCTGTTGATTAGTCAGAAGGATTATAAGTTTGTGGTGATACAGCCCATCCTTGTATAATATCTGAAATTCTAGAACTTAAAAAAAAATCTGATGTCCAAAAAAATTCAACCCAAAAATAAAAAAAGATGAAATTTTGCAGAACCAGTTTGTCATTGAAATGGGTCCTCTTTTATTCCCTGGCTGCTAAAGTCTGATGGAACCAGTTTATAAGCAGGTAGGGTTTGGAGGAGCTGTAGGTTTCCTTATATCCTCACACATGAGAAATACAAATGATCATGCTGAAAAAAAAACATTATTACTGTTTAAAAAAAGGATCAGAAAGCCAGTGATTTTTCAGTTTTTTTTTTTTTTTTATCTTCTCGCTTTTTACTATCTGCAGAATAAAGCTACAAATTTAAGACCCTTCCAAATGCGGGTTTTACTATTCAGTTGTACCTCCATAAGGACAGTGAAAGACAAAACTGGAGAGTTTTTCTTCTTTTCTAAATTAAACACTATGGCTTCTGTGAGAGATTCAACTCTATTTTCTCTGTATTTCTGAGAGTACAATCCAAGGATCTAGAGAAAGTTTCCAGTATATAATTCAAGTTGCGCTTTCTTACTAGCAACAGAAAAAGAATAATTCCATTCAAGTGAATGAGTAACACAGTCTGAGAACCACAAAAATGTATCTAGATGAGGAGTGATAAAAATCAGACATGTATATTAATATTTTGACAACAGAAAAAGAACAGAGGATGAGATAAGACTTCTTAAAAAAGAAGTGCTTAAAACCAGAAGTTATCTAATTGCTTATTTTACCTAGAGGTAGAACAATCTATTTCTAGCTATCACATAGTAATGAGAAGTCATTATCTTGAACTCTTCTTTAATTAACATCAATCCTGATTAGTCAGAATATATTAGGTTTTTTGTCTGTTACCATAGTAGTAGATTCCCCAGTAAAGGAGGTATTCAATCAGACATTATCATTTGCACACCACTTCCATGTAATTATTATTTTACTATCTTTCATGGACTTTTTTTTTCATTTTGAAGGATGAAATCCATTACTGGTTCAACTCTTTCTTCCCCACAATAGCTCCTGACATGCCATGTCTTAACATGTTTTAGGTGAATATAATAACCTCGAAAATGTTAATGGATTTTAATCAAAATGAGTGCCAAAAATCCACTGTTCAGAATGCATACTGTTGGCTTGAACTATAATGAGCTTTGAGGTTCTCTAACTTTCTAAACTGAAATTTCAGATTACAGAATGTACATAAAATGCAAGCTCTTTAAGCAGTATAATATCTCAACTCTTTGGAAAAATCAACAGTTTGCTTCCATACTGACTCTATACATCTGGATGTATAAGGATGCAATTCTATTAGAGGTAGATTGAATGGTAAGGTCTAGATGGTCTTAGCTGTAGCAATCATAGAATAGTTTGAGTTGGAAGGAACCCTTAAAGGCCATCTAGTCCAAATCCCCCTCAATGAACAGAGACACCTACAGCCAGATCAGATTTCAGAGCCCAGTCCAGCCTGACCTTCAATGTCTCCAAGGCCAGGGCAGCCACCATCTCCCTGGTGGGCAACCTGTTCCAGTGCCTCACAACCCTTACTGAAAAAAACAAAATCTTCCTTATATCCAATAGAAACCATCCTTCTTTTAGTTTGAAACCATTTATCCCTTTCCTATCACAACAGACCCTGCTAAAGAGTCTGTCTTCTTCTTTCTTATAGCTTCCCCTTTAGATACTGAAAGGCTGATATCAGGTCTCCCCGGAGCTTTCTCTTCTCCAGGCTGGACATCCCCAGCTCTCTCAACCTGTAGGGTTCCATCCCTTAGATCATTTTTCTAGTCCTCCTATGGGTCCATGGAATCCATTTCTCTCCTGTAGTGAGGGCTCCTCATCTGGATACAGTACTCCAGCTGAAGTGTCAGCAGCACAGAGTACAGGGGCAGGATCACCTCCCTTGACCTGATGGCTGTGCTGCTTTTGATACTGCCCAGGATGCAGTTGGCTTTCTGGGCTGTGAGGGCACATTGCTGACTCATGTCCAGCTTCCCATCCACCAGTACCACCAGGTACTTTTTAACTCAAACCCTTCACCCCATCTTGTACTGTTAGTGGAAGTTGCCTCAATTCAGGTTTAAGACCTTGCACTTGGCTTTGTTGAAACTCATGAGGTTCACCTGGGTCCACCACCTGAATGGCAAACCATCCCTCGGGCATGTTGACTGCACTACACAGCTTGGTGTCATGTGAAACCTTGCTGAGGGTGTACTCAATCCTACTGTTGATGTCATTGATGAAGATACTGACTCTTGTAGGGTACCACTTGTTACTGATCTCCATCTGGTCACTGAGCCTTTGACCACCACTGTCTGGGTAATATCTAACTAGTTTCTCATCCACTGAACAGTTCATCCATCAAACCCATATCTTTCTGATTTGGAGAGGATGTTATGGGGGACCGTTTCAAAAGTCTTACTGAAGTCTAGATAGATGACTGCAGTGATTCTTCCCTTGTAGACTGACATAAGTTATGCCATCACAAGAAGCTACGAGGTTGGTCAAGCAGGACCAGCCCTTGGTGAAGTCATGCTGGTTATCCTATATCACCTCCCTCTCTTCCATGCGCTTAGCATAGCTTCCAAGAGGATCTGCTTTAGGATCTTCCCTGGCACAGAAGGGAGGCTGACCTGGATGCACCATTTTTCTTTTTCCAGTCACCAGAGTCTTTACCTGACCACCATGTGTTTTCAAATATAATCAAGAATGTCTTGGCAACTGCATCAGCCAGTTCCTTCAGGACTATAAGGATGCATCTCAGCAGGATCCATAGACTTATGGATGGTCAGGTTCTTCAGGCAGATGCGTGTCCTATTTTTGTTTACAGCAGGAGGGACATTACTCCCCCAGTTCCCATCTTCTGAACCATTCAATCAAAGGCTCTGTGAAAAGCAGCACTAGTGAAGACTGAGGCAAAAAAGTTGTTGAGTACTTCAGATTTCTTGTCTGCTGTTACTAGCCTGCCTGGGTCACTAGCGAGGACATGCACTCTTGGACTTTCCTTTTCCAGTTGACGTAATGTAAGAAAGAAAAGCATATATTTAGTACTCATTTTGCTTGACATTTTCCTAATGGTATATCTATGCACGTTCTTCTGTCTGTTGATTCTTATTTATTTGTTGTTACTAAAAACTGCAGTAGATTTTTGTAAAAAATAGCAACTTAAGAACAGCTTCCTAGAACAGTACCTAATGAAATTTTACACAGAGTAATATTTTTGCAGGAGAATTCAACAAGTTTGTGGTCAATAATCATAAGTAAGAATATTTTTTTCATTACTCTATTAAATTTCACAGGCATTTAGTATGATGTCTATTGAACCATATAGTATTTCTTTGAAATTTCATTCAGACTGGATTAAAAAATAAATGCTGTTAGTTCACCAATCTACACTGTTCTAAGTGGCAGGACAACAGCTGAGCAATTCTGAATGGAGTAGAGGGAAATTCAGGAACACAATTTTGAGAAAAGCGTTGTTAGGAAGCCAAACCATATCTAGTGGCTGCTGTAGTTATTGGATGCCTTCCAGTTTAGGCAGGTTTTCCCTGATGATAAGGCTACCCATTCATACAGCCCTTAAGGCTGCTCCACAGTGTATAGGTCAGCTTTGTTGCTAAATGAGCTGATGTGAAGAGATTTACACTTTGGTAAAACAACCACCTACCCCAATTAATTAATTAAATAAATACATTTCAATGCTTCTCTTCAAGTTACAGATTCAGATTAAGAGCATTTCAAAGCTACTCCCATTAACTACATGCACACTAGTTTTGTAAGAAAAGGAAAATCATAAAAGCTAAGAGTATTCCCAGCTATCATAGGAATGACATTTCAGCTTTACATTTTCAAAGCAGGGAATAAGGGATTCAGTCAAAGAGTATTTAGGAAACTAAACCCTCTTGCAGTGCTTTGAAAATTGAGATGGACACAAATCTCTAGTGTGCTTAATGAAGTATCAGAGTAAAAAGTGACTTAACTTTCTAAAAACAGTGCTTTTTGTTTTCTATTTAGAGTAGGAAATCAAAAGCATTACTTTAAATATTTTATTCTCTGAGGCAACTAAAGGAGGGTTCCTTTTCAAGCCTGAATAGTGAACGTGGAGATAAACTAACACTTTTGAAAGCCTTTCATATGACTTTCTCCTTGGTTTAAATGCTTGAAATGTGAAGTATAGTGTTGCCACACTCTTTGAGGAGGAAAAGGAAAGCTATGAAGTGACTTCAGTGTTTTGTGATGTGATTCGGGAACACAGTGCTAGACAAATTTTCAGTTTAACTGAAGGATTAAAGAAGGGAACTCAAGGAGAATGAATATTTTACTTCCTTCATTTTCTATGTGTAAATACATGAGCAGTCCTGCTTTAGCAATTAAGAAATACCCATCTGGTTTTTTGAACTTGGAGTGATAGCTCTGAGTAAATCAATTACAAATGTTCCATCCAATGTAACTGTAAAAAAAAACTGAAGTAAGGAAAACTGGAATTGAACTCATCTATATTCTGCATTAGAGTCCAGAGCTTATATGATTCTGGTTTCCAACAAATCCGAAAAGCACCTTCTTTAAACTCTCTGCTTACTTTCTCTGGGCTCCCAATTAACACCTCGTTAAAATGCACACATGCTGAGCTGTTACTTGTTGACCATTGCTTTTAGCACCAGCAAACTTGTGTTATTTCTTACAGTTTTATTTGAACTGCAGACACAGCCATGGAAAGTCTTTCTTGAGAAATCATCAGAAAGTGGAAATATTGACACAAGTGCATTTGCCATTTGTGTCCCCATTATTTGTGCTCAGGTTTCCAGTGAGATATGGATATTAAATCAGAGGTAGAGCAAAACAACAAAAGTCTGTCAGCCTCCATGACTACTTCAAGACTAACTCTTTCCACACATTAATGCCCACATTAGCTGAGACTGATATTTTTTTCCCCTGAGGAATAATAGCAATAAAACCAAACCCCAAAACAAACAGCCAATGATGAAAAGAAGTACGTTCAGACTGAGTGCATGATGAAAATAAAAGCTCTGAATCCTCCACTGACTTCTGGTTCTCTCCAGCACAGCTGAATACATACAACACTGTGTCACTGTGAATTTTAGATAAAACTTGCAGAGTGCCAGCAGTAACTGGATTAAACAACTCTAATGACTTCATCTGCTGTAGTCAGCCCTTCTCACCTGACAGCTGTCCTATGCAGAGCACCATGTAGCAAATCACTGTTCCCATATGGACATACAACTCGTGAAGAATGGCTTTTTGGTAGCACAAGCAACTAAATTCCTCATGTGCTCAGTGCACCATTTTTAGATAGATTTGCCCATTCTTTGTGTTTAACCTCTAAAAAAAAAGTATAACCAGTCAAAGCTTATTCCCCCAAAACTCTTGCTGTGTATTCACTGCAATTCTGTGTTTTGTCTCAAAGACTGCTCTGTACTACTCATAAACTATTCCAGTTGACAGTAGTGTGTATCACCAGCTGTACTCTGCAATCTGATCTTCTCCTTTTAACTAGTCATATTCACAATAGCAAAAGTAGGAGTCATTTGTCTGAACTCAGATAAATTACTCTGATATAAAGCCAGCGTGGTACTAATCCCTTTAGGTCATGTATGTTCATTTAATAGTTCAGTTCTTAACATAACTCCCTTCTTCAGCTACTTGGGATGGAAATAGCTTTGTGCAAGTCAATCAAGTTCTGGTGACTTCATTCCATCCTGAGTACTTAGACTTCAGTATGTGTAAAAATGCACATTGACATTATAGGTACACCACTTAGATGACAGACTTCAAATATCAAGAAATACGTTAGGTATTTTGGACCATGGATTTGAGTGCTTAATGCACTGAAACACCTTGACTTTGTCACCCTCCTCACCAGGTCTGGCAAAGGAGACTGTACTGTGATGGGTTCAGATCCAAGAAGCATATATCATGAGAGCTCAACTTTTAATTTTTAATATCTTTTTAATAGGAGCATTCTTTGATTGACATCTGTACAATTTCACTACCAAATAATGCTTTTTGCACCTTGACCTGCTGTTCCTGTTTTCACAGATGTCTTGCTACAGGATAGGAAAGGTTTTTTAATGATTTCTGGATTTGTTCACTGTTTCTCTGCTGGGCTTTGGGATATCTGCTGTAAATCATTTCATACATTTTTCACTTAGCTGCTCTTATTTTTTCCTCTGTGCTTTACTTAGCTATTTAAATGTTATAGGAAATCATGATGTTTCTGCTTGATTTTTCAAAGGTGAAATCCATTTGTTCAACCAAAAGCCATTCTCTTTTCTAGATGTTTCCTTTGTTCTTCTTGGATTTATTCAGTTTTACAAAATTAAGCTGCAGCTTAAGTTTCCTACAATGCATTTCTGGAAAAAGCAGACAGACCTGCCACAAATAAAATGGGATGCTTATCTGTAAGGGGCTGACCTGCAGAAAGCTCAGAATATCCCTGCAACTGAGCCAAAAGCAGGTGATGGGGGACGCTTTGTACATTGTTTGTCACAGCCGCTTGTCACATCCCTGTTCAGGTGTTAAAACACTATCTTACTCTGTAAACAGACACATTAAAAATCAATCAATGTCATCCCCGAGGGAGCAAGTCCCTTCTCAGCATGAACCATGGCTCCACGATTCCTAAGAATTTTGACTTTGATGACTGATTTGTTTTTCTCAATTAGAAAAAAAAAAAAAAGCCTGACAGCCTGTGTGCTTGCTGACAGAGAACGCAGATCAAAGCATTTTAAAAGAAGCATCCTTGGCAATTACACCTACTAAAAATAAGTAGTGCCTTACAATGCCATTAATTACTATAATCACTGTGCCTTGATTGAGGCTTGCAACAAGCGGGAATTGTTTCAGCACTGTGCACTGCAGAGAAGCACAGCTATGAGATGTTCACTTTTTCATAGTGCATATTTTCTCCCAGATCCCCAAGCATAAATTTCATCAGCATTAATATGAATTCCAAAACCCATACCCAAGTGTAAAGAATCTTACTATGCTTTTATACTCTCTGGATCTAAACTATAATTTCAATCATTAACAAGCACCATTTAGCATTATATTTGCTAATGTTATATTATAGTTCTTGCAATTTTATACAAGATGCATTACAAGCTCAGTGAAGATTAAATTGTGGCTCTGAATAAACACTTAAATAACGAAGCAGAAATAAGCAGTAAGTGTTAATTTGAATATTTGACTTCAATTTTTCTTTTAAATAACACCAACAAGCATGGGTTGCAAAATTCAAATGATATAATTCCTATAAGGATCAAATATATTGCTCAGAACCCAAGGAACAAGCTCTGGCTGCAATATAATTCCTATATTCTAAGTTCTCCTAGGCTCGCATTTTGCCCAGCATGATTCAAACTGCCAGCTCCCATCACTGGCATTGGGTCACTCTGATATAAGAGATCAAGCCGGGTACTCACTGCATTAACATCGATGATGTGTTTCAAAAGACTGCTGTGAGGAAAAGCCTGTGGTACAGCAAGCAAGGACAGTTCAGTGAGAATTCCACAAGTCTTTGCACACATACATTTTGCTTACGGTTACCTCTTCAATCTGGGAAAACAACATGTGGTACTACGGGATGTGGTATTATGGGATGTTCCCTGTATCACCTTCACCCAGACGAGCACCACACCAGCAACCAACCCCAGCCGCTCTGTGACTTGTACAGAACAGATGTCAGCAAAAAAAACCCACCAAAAAAAAAAACAAGTGACAGTATTTGCTCATCCAGCAACACACATTCTATTGAAAGAGTTGAGACAACAGTTACTAAATCATGTACATTAGGTTTGCAAGACCAGTCTATACTTTGCCATGAAAACAGGTGCATCTGCAAGTATTTTTCATTAGAAATGTAATTAATATGCATAAACTTGTTTGCCAAGCAATTTGCAAATGAATCAAGAATTTAATTAAATACAGAAGCCTCTCTGCTCTCCACTTCCTTTCCCTGTCTGGGTAAATTTTGAAAATAATCTCCTTGACTCCAGCCTCACATTGTCCCATACTCTTCTTCATTAACACAGTAATTCTGATATAGTAGTAAGATTTACTTCTGGAAACCATTTTAGCCTGCAACTAGAGCTCCTGATAATATGGTGGATACACTGCCATGGAGGATGAAATCTACTGTTTTCAATATACGATAGGGGAAATAAACAACTGCACTTCACAGAGTTCAATACCATTCCAAAGAGACTGCCCCTAGGGACAGTGCTTAGAATGACTAGACTGTCTACTGCAAAGAACAGTAATTATAGATCAGATTCCTTTTCATGCAAATGATTTGCTAAGAACCTCACTTTGGAAGACATTCTTTATTTACAAGTATATGCCACATAATTTTGATTAAATAATGTGTCTCTGACTGTTTGCTGTCATGTATTTTGTCACCCAAATCACATGGTACAGCTCCTGGCCCTTGGCCTAGGGCTGAATCCTTTTGAAAACAGAATGATAAGAGAGCAACGAATGAATACCCAAGGCTGACTTAAGGCTCCATGATTCACTTGGCAAGATGGGATTTTGCAGTCCTATGGATGACTGTCAGAACTACATTGCTTTCACAAAGAGGGGACTGAGGAGAGACAGATGAGAAAGAAAGTGAAGAGCAAAGTCCTGAAAAGACACGCTTGCTAGGACAGCTAAGGAAGCATGAGTGGATTAGGACCAGCAACTGCTACTTCTGGGAGAAACATCTTCCTCAGCAGCAGCTGCCATTCACCTTCTTTTTCCAGGGCTCTGTTAGGCAAAGCAAGCAGTTTTACTCTGGCTCATTTAATGTCCCAGCAGTTAATGTTGTCCTTATTGCCACCCTCTAAAAAGCATTTTTTGGCAGTAGCATTTGAATAAATAATAACTTGTGCTAAATTCCCTGATGTCTTTGCAGTTCAGACACTCTGACAAAAGTTGTCGGCAATCATGAGTAATAGAAAACCTCACATTAATTCAAACCAAATGTGTTTTTGGGTTTGGGTTGGTTTTTATTCTTTAAGTCTCAATAAGAGGTTTCTTCCCACTATTATTTTTACTCCACCAGACTGATTCATCTTTTTGCCATTCAAACTTTGGCTATTCCCAAAAGAATTCCCTCTGGCCTCAGAACAAGATCTCACCACTAAGTAGTCATTTGTATGGTTTCAGTCTGGATTGACCAGCATAGACATGAAATAACTTTGGGAGACAAAAAGTGGAACATTCTGGTGCTGTTTTCTCAAGTCTTTCAGATTTTCCTGAATACATATAAACGCATTAATGACAAGAAACACATCTGGATAATCAAGAGTCAGGGAATCAGTATTCTGAAAATGAAATTTAGAGACCACCGTCTTGCTGCCGGTGATAGCAGCAACAGATTTTTGGTTGTTTTGCTTTGACTATGTGTCTCTATCTTTGGTTATAAATTGGCAGTTTCTTTTGCTTTTCAGCAGAAAATGATGGCAGGTGGTCAATGAAATCTAAGATGAAGAAAAAAGAAAGTATTGTTATTAACCAACATGCTTGCACAAAGCACTACAGTTCTATATCCAAATGGATTTTTTGTACAACGTGAGACCGTACAATAGTAGCTTCCAAAATTGCATAAAATTATTTCTTTACTTGAAATGTCAAATCAACAGATTTTGATGATTTGGAAATAATTGAGTGGATGTTGCTGTCTTAGTTTCTGTGAAAGTCAGTACGCTGTGCTCCTGGCATTCCATTCAATGGAACTAATTTTAAATGAATTCAATTTAAGTGAATTTAAATGAATTCTACTGAAAAGAGGTGCTTCATTTAGGAAAAACATAATCTGATTTTTTCTCTTCTGTCATCATCAATGACTGTCAAATTGGCTAGCTCTTTAAATTAGAATCCACCTCTGAACTGCACAGGTAGTGAATAAATCATATTATCTGTCTATATCAGTGCAGTGCTAGATTGAAAAAAATCATTATTTGATGCTCTGCCTTCTCTATTAATTAGTTAATGTTTGCAAAATGCTTTGAAAATGAAACAAGCTACATAAGCAATATTATTATCATTACACACTTCAGGGAAAATAAAAAAATAAGCTAATGAAAATCTGCAGTAAGATGAAAATAGGTGAAATTTAAATCAGGTATATTCTACAGAGACTGGGATGTTCAGATAGGACTTAAATGCTACACTGTGATTCTGAGATTTGTTGAATGTCCAGCACAGAAACAAATTGATGAACTTAATCCATATTCCGAAGGACAAGGCTGCCTTTCGTATTTCAAATCATCAACTTTTAATGGCATTTCTCTACATATGAGAAAACAGCACCTCTGCAAAGAGTGCTGTGCACAGCATAGGCCAACTAAATTTTCTTCTCCCCCTCCTCAAACACAGAGAAGCAAAAAAAGTTTTCTATTTCAAGAGCTATGTGAGCAGCTCTTTCTGAGAGCACAGACAATTCATAAACAAATCAAAATGCTTCTTTTTCTGCTTTTCCAAATACAAAGTTAATGTAATTGTGTAAGTGATGAACATTATTAGACTCTGTAGTACTCTATGGTGATAGAAAAGTCAGTGAGGTCATAAAATAAACAAAAAAAAAGATGCAGAAACTCAGGATGTCCTTTGTAGCATGTGCAGCTTTCATTATTGTCCACAGCAACCTCTGGTATTAGATCTTTTAAGACAGCTACAACAGCTAAGGCCATATTGAGCACATACTCCTCGGTCACCAGGTATTATTAGTACTAAAACACAACAGGGAGGAAGGAAGCTGGGCCTTAATAGGAATGGGTTGGAGCCTGAAGTTGAACAAAATGCAAGTGAGGAATAAAATGAGAGTGGGAATGAGAGAGGGTATGTGGAGACTAGAACCACAAAAAACCAAACCAAAACAAAACAAAAAAACATCCACAAAAAAACGAAAAACAAAAAACAAAGTGTGCACTACATTCACATTTCTTTTCTATCCCCACTACACTTACAATCCTGATACATGTTTCTTTTCTTACCACTCAACACTTGTGAGTGCCTGTAAGAAAAAATGACGTCAAATTTTAAGAAGCAGTGCAGAGTAATTTTTGAAATTTTTATTTAATGCTCTGTGATTTTGGGTTCAGGGAGCTGCTATGGGGAGCACAGCCATTCTCTACCGCAATTAAGACCTTATAAAAAGCCAGAGTGGAATATTCAGCAGAATAGTTTAAGATACGAGACTCCAAGTTGAACCTTGTCTATTAAATCTTCTCTCTTATATAGGTGAAGGGAAATGCATGCATGCAGAGCCTGTTTCCTGGTCATAGTGCTCTTGACTCTCAGATGAGGATTTGTCTCACCTAGGCACTAATATAAAGGATTTAACTCAGGGTCCAACTCATCACAGTCTTCCCTTTAGTCAGTGGAGAGGTAAAAATGCCTTCAGAGATTCCACTGACTATTCAATTCTCTCCATGTAAAGAGATCCTTAATACAGGAAGGAAGGTGGGATAAATCCAAGACCTGGGACAAGCATGAAGCAAGGTTATCTCAGAGGATACCATAGCTTTACCTCTTCTCTCTGGCTCTGAGGAAAAGACCCCACTGCATTTCTAGGGGATAGTACCACAGCAGGCCACATTCACATAGGCTCCTTAAATGGCAGGTTCCCACCAGCAGTGACAGTTGCTTTGTCCTGAGCAGGTTGAGAAATGACTGCAAAGTGACTGAAAAGCCATAGATTTCAATACAGAAGAGCAGGTCTCCTAATACTGTGGGCATGCCACAGGCCTAGGATCCTCCTTCGGGCTCAGCTGTTCTGCCAGAATCAGTTCCTCCTCTCATCAACAGCACTCACTGCCATCAGGCACACTTTTGGCTGGATTTTTTCCAGGTCATGATCCAAAATTCATCACGACTGCTCGGGAGAAGCTTGAACTAAAGGATATAATGTAACAATGAAGTTTAAGAGGTTGATGCATTGTTTAGATTGTTATTTCCCTTTTAAAATCAAACATTCTTAAGATTCCCTGGTCTAGGAAGCTATGGGACGTTTGGCTATTTCATTGTAGCTCCTGATAACTTCTTGCCGTGAGGTAGGGGTTAAAGATAGGGTGTTAAAACAGTGTTTTGGGAAGCAGAGATGCTGCCAGTCTTTTGTAGTTAGTGGTTTGCGGCTGAGTGCAGCTTTACTATTTTTCCTTTCAGACCACATGAGATTGAGCTCATCACTTTGAGATTGAGTTGTTAGAAGCCTTTAATTGCCATTTAATATCTAAAACTCAATTCACACAAAACTGCTGATCTGCTGCTAACTGCCACTTCCTTTTGATTAAGAGCTTTCAGTTTTCAGGTTGCTAATTACACATTAATAAGATGGACAGCAATAAAGAAATACTCAAATCTAGAAGTAAAACCCCTCCATTCTACTACCTTTTTCTGTGTCCTGCCTTTGTCATTTTGCCTCTAGACTGGTGTTTCCTTCTGTAGTCCCTTTGGGGGGTTGGAGATTCATGATCCTTGAAGTCCCTTCCAATCTGGGTCATTCTGTGATTCTGTGTAGTTACTTCAGTGTCTTATTGCTACAGTTCTTGCTAACAGAAAATCTGGAATGCTAAAGATTTTAATGCAAAGTTGGATATCTTAAGAGATAAGTCCAGGTTCACTAGAAGAAAAGTAGAGGAACTACAGATATAAAACCAAAGCTCCCCTTAAAAGCCCTGTACCATTTCATTTTGCTGCAAATTCATGTTCAGTACATTGAGATCAAATCTATGTTTTTGCAGGAACTCACTGTGAAATTACAGTGTCACCAACAAGAAGTACCAGACAACAACGTCAAGGTTGAAAGTCAGGTGCTCAGCATCCAGAAAAAGCAAAAATAAGGACTATGAGGGCAGACTCAGATGGATTCTTTTACTCGTATACGCTTGTTTTGAGAAGCTCTCATAAGATTTTAAAATGGTACTAAACACATTTCCCTTTCCTCTGATGTTACTCTCAAAGTGGCTAAAATGTCGTTGCTGAAAATTTCAGCACAATAACTCTGGCTGAGTATATGTTTCACACGACAAGTGCCAATCAGAAGGATTACATTTGAGCAAAGCTACACACAATTTGGGAAATAAAAGCTGTTATTGTAATAAAAGGAAATGCTGAGCAAGCTTAGCTAGATTCTTAGCTACTAGTCCTTAGGATACAGTCAATTTATTTAATGTATACTTCTCAGGGCTGCTGCAAGGATTAAGAGCACTTTTTGAGAACCGAAGTGTAATCAGCTGTCACCAGCTGGTTTTCTTAATTCCCTGCCTTCAGCGTTAACCAAGTTCAATAGTTGCACATTGTAAAGGAAAAAAAATATATAAATCACAGTGGTTAAAAGAAGAGTCAGATGTAATTATTGTCATAGGCTGCTCTTGTTTATGTTCTTAAGAAATCATTTGACTATTGTCAACTGATAGTGTGTAGTACAACATGCTCAATTTACCTGGAGCATGCTGATACACGAAGAGGTGTAATGAGAAAGGGGACAGAAGTGGCAGTTCTGGTTCACCATCCTACCTCTTTCTGCTCTCCCTGCCACCCCAGTAACTTGCTTTGACTGCTGTGTGGGTGACAAGAGTGCTGCTCAGTCTCCACTTCTGCTTAAGTCTTGGCTTGCTTGTTTTGCTTAACAAAAGCACTTAAATATAAGAAAAACCAATAATCTGATAGTAACTTCAGTTTTCCCTACAGGACTCCTAGACAAATGCATTTCTTTTATAACCAGAAGACCATGAAAATTAAAGAGTTTTATCTTCAGTAGATAAATCTATTCTTGTTATATAAGTAAATTTTATTTAATCTCCATTTTTACCCTTCTCATGTTGCTTCCTAGACATAGGCCACAATAGGTATCAGTTATTGCCTTATGCCTTATTTCTAATGTATTCTTCATTTAAGTTAGTTTTAAAGACAAAGTGTATGAGAGGGCTAAGGGTGGGAAGAGGATAGAGAAAAATGACCTTTCAAGATTTATATCAACCTCCTCATCTTCTGTCTTTCTCTTTCTACTCTTCTTAATTTCTTCCTGCTATTCCAGTCTGAATAATTCTATTTTCCTAGTAACAATAAAAACAATTTTCATGAGTTTTATCTACATCACATGGCAAGCCCATGCATTAGGGGGAGAAGGACATGCAGACTAAAGGTCCTCACTAAAACACGTCCCTTCTTCACTACTATGCAGCTGTCTATTAAAATACAAGTATGGTCCCCTTTCTCCTGTAAACAATGAGGCTTTGCATGGAAACATAAAGTCTTTCTTCACACATCATATTGCCTTGAAACATGAATCAAAATAGTTTACAAACCTACAAAAAGACCAAGGACTCACACAGCCTCTCCTGGTTATAGAAACTCTAGAGATAGAACAAGTCCATCATTATTACCTGCAAAACTCTAGGCTCTTCAAAATTACCACCTTCCAACACTTGTAGCACCTTATCAGTCAGTGGGCCAACCAGGTCTCATCACAAATAGTTACTAGGTTTTACTGCTGATCCACAAGCAAAAGGCAAGACCTGAACTCACTTTGTATCAGCTCACATTTTCTGTAGCAGTCCTCCAGTGGTAAAAAAAAAAAATTACTTAGTATACACATGGAAAGAACTGACATTTTTTCCTAATGCCTCATTTCAGAATTTTCTGATTTCTTTGCTATTTAAATATAATTTTGATATAACAGCAGAGTGCGTTAGTTAAGGGGAAAATGTTGCATTATAATTACAGGTTAGATTAGCTGAAGAGTAGTGTGCAATTCATAGTGCGGACTTAGTATCCATTATCTGATTTCTTTGCCAGCACATACACACAAGAACAACTGTGCAGCTAAACAAAATAATTGCAATCTGTTAAAAATACAATACTTAATAACACCATCCACATAAAGTTTTAGACTGCAATTGTATTACCTCTGGAAGATTCTGCAGAAAAAAATAAATTGTAATCAAGTAATTATCTAATGAGCTGTTACACAATACATTTTTCAAGTAGTAAAGAGAAAATCAAGTAAAACGGATGAAATGCTTTTTCTGAAGAGATAAAGAGTTACAGCTTGTATGATAAAATTAGAATTGTGGCAGGCTAATAGCTGTTTCAGACTCAAACATTTTATACGAAACTCATAAGATAGCTGTTCTACAATTTGCATGTGTATTAAATTTCATCTACGCTTCTCTGAGTGTGATATGAACAATAAGTCAGCCTCAAACTGCATCTAAGAATGCCATCAATACATTAGTATACGTAAAAGTAAACTGAGGCATAAAGAAGTTGCATGAACTCCTCAGTTTCTGAAGACCCTCTTATTGCATTCAGCAATACATGGAGACCACGACAACATTTCACAGAAATTCACTCCAGATCCAGATTTTCAAAAGAAGTGAAATTTTACTATTTTGAAATGGAAAAGAGGCTAACATGTCTTGCACAAGATCATTCAGTTAAGGCTAGAGGTGTAAGAATTTTTGAGAACCTGATGCGATCTATGCAACTTTTACATGTATTTGCAGCTTCACGTTCCTATTATATGTATTTGGCTGTTGGGTCCAATATAAAAGATTCATATGTATGCTTACCTAAGGGCATAGATATCATTTCACAGAGCATATAACTGTAATGGCAGGATTGGATTTTCAGTGAAAGCAGTGAGAGCAGCAGATATGGGCCACACAATAGAACCAGTAGTGCATACCAATACTGGTACCCTGTTCCTGAACAATACACACGTGCCTCCAAATGTAATGTAATGCACTACATACAAAGACACTTTTACTGGCACTCTTGATGAGTCCTGGCTGAGAATTCTATTTGCTTAGCTTTTTTTTTTTTTTTTTTTTTTTTTTCCTGGCAAAATTACCATTCTCAAACATTCTCAAATATTTAAAATCCATTCTGAAATTCTTGAACTAAATCACACAGTGCAGACTGTTCAGCTAGGTGAAATATCTTCAGGGGCTTTGACACCAGCTTTCTCTCCCTAACTACTAGCAAGATTCTTTTCTTCTGGAGGCCTACAGATGCTGCAAATGATGTCTACCTATAAACACTAGACACTGTAATAGCTCTGACCAGACACAGTACCACTGGCTAGCTTCCATATATAATGTGTTGGTATGTCACATCCAGCTTGAGCCTGAAGAAAATTGGAATAAAACTTTAAAGTCAGGATCATGCAAAATAGTGAGAAAAACTCTTAGATTCTATCAGTGGTTTGGAGATTCCCTGTCTCATGTCTGTAAAGAAATTAAACCTTGAACAAAACTTTTGTTCAGATCATTTCAGGAGAGAGACCAATAGAGAATAAATCCCAAGTCCATACAGAATATTTCACCCATGAAGGGTGAGTATTATATTTCTCTCATGAGTGTAAAAGCCCTGTAAGTCATGACTGCATAGGCATGAATGAATTATGAATGTCTTTTGCTTCAGTAAAAGAAGCAGGATCAGCATTTGTAGGCAAGACATTCTATTTATTCTACATAATTTGTGATTCGTTTTAATTTAAAAGTGTTTAAACCTGTCACTTCTACTAGTAAAGAAATGATCAGAGAGAAAAATGGATGGGATTCATTAGAAACACATAATATGGGTTACAGGTGATCATAAATAAAGTCGATTTCTACAAAAGGTTCTCAGTTCCTTTTTTCAATGACTGGCAGGCATTCATAAGACTACCTGGTTTCATTCACTACTGCTCTTCTGCATCAAATGAAAGAGGAAATCTCACATAATATATAAACATGCAGCCATGTGCCATTTAAGACTATCAGAATTAGAGATTACAGAAAAGTTTGCCTTCAGAAAGTGAATTTCATCATTTGCTCTTATCCTGAATCAGACAGAAAGCCAAAACAACAATGGAATAATGAAATATTATGAACTGTTTCAACTGGAAGTACTGTAAAGCTACACAGTGCTGGGACCGAATGCATCCCATGCAGGTTCCCTTTGGAACTGGTGAAAATGGGGTTCAAAGATTTCACATACTTTCCCTCTCTAGTCTCTTTTCCACACTGTCCTTGTGGTCCAGCTAGGATCTAGGCAGCCTCAGCCCACTTTGGTTTCCCTGTATTTCATTGCTATGCCATCTGGGCTGACGGGATTTTGTGAAACTTCTTGTTTCCATTCTTCTAACTGAAAATCTTTAAATTCATCTTCCTTTTTTTTCTATTTTTTTTTTTTTTTTTTCCCCCACAGAAAGCTTTCTGACAGGCATATTTTTCATTTCCAAATTTTCTACCAGAGGGAGAATGACTTAAGAGGAGAGACACATCAGTGTTATCAGTCATGAGAAGGAAGGAATAGAAGGGGAAGCAAAGACCATGCATTACAAGGCTAATAAAGATTTCTTTGAAAAGTTTTAAAAATAGAAAAATGGATTTTTTGTATCTATATTTCAGTGTTTCATCTAAAATCACAAAATAAACTTGAGTGAAATGCTAGAAAGCGCTCTCTTATCTCCAACATTTTTCAAATACTCATACCAGCTCTGACTGAAATACTCCTTTCAGAATTATTTCAAAGATGTTGGATTTTGATGTTGCCCTGAAAATGAATCACGGCAGGCCCTTGTCTTCCCTTCCCATTCTCCAGATAAACCGAGCTCAGGCCCACTCAGTGCTTTGTATGAATTTCTTCTTGCCTTATTGATGCCTGCAGCTGCCCATCTAACCTTACAGATAGTGAACAAACATATGTATCTGATCAGCAAGTGGATGAAATTTCACTACGACCTCTGAAGACAATGTCTGTCACTATCTACTTCTAACTAAGCCTATGCAGCATGAGAAAAAAGTATTGTTCTGCTTTTCCCACTGCTCAGAGAACAGAGCAGTCCCTGAAGTAAGATGACAAAAAAAAAACAAAAAAGGCATTGATCTTTTACAGAGAACTTCCACATATGATGCTCCAGAGACACTGTGTTGTCAAGATGAAACCAGAGCACAGATATTAAGTACTTTCTTATTTGATTTTCCTCATCCTCAGAGTCTTCCTGTCCAAATTTAAACACTAGTCAGTAGCTCATGGAGTCCAAACATGGCATTAAGTGGCTTTATTAGCTTTCTATTAGCTTTCGCTAAGAGTTAATCCCTGTTTGTATGAGACAAGCCTGAATTTGAACTCACCTGAATTGCCACAGACTTACAGCGATGTAATGCTGCAGTCTCGCAGTCATCAAAAAACCTGGTATTTCTGTTGCCTGGTATTTCTTTAGTCACATGCAGTCAAAGCGTCCAAAGTACTGTACGCTTCAGTGTGAAATGAAAAAGAAAAAAAAAATGGACAAAAAAACCCTGCTCCACGGAGAAGACCAATACAATGAAAAGTAATGGCAATATGCACTTGTGTGAACATAAGCATTTCAGCTGCCAGCTGACTGTGGGATCAGTGAAGTGCTTAAAGAAGAGGAATGTATTTGAAGAGCCACATTTGATGCCTGTATCTCTTGGGCAGAAATGACTCTACTCAATTCTTCATATAGAGACCGATTGCTGAAAAGAAGCTATTATACACCAAGTTGGATGGCCCTGTCTCTTTCCTACTTCTCAGAAGTAGTTCCAGATCACAGTGCTTTTGATTAAAATGAGGTATTTTTCTTTGGTTAATTGGTTTCTTGTTCTCCCAGAACTTCAAGGAAGAACCACGAAAACATTTTTCAAAAGCTCAGTTTTGATTCCATGTGCATCATGGGTAGCTGCAACAAAAAGTCTTCTGCAGTGAATCTTCCAGCATGCAAACATACTAAGAAATGAAAAAAAAAAAAAAAAAAGAATGAAAGATTAAGTCAATCTAGATTTCAGAAGACTGTTTTGTATATTGTTTGGAGTGCAAGAACGTACAGAATTTTTAAAATGACCTTTTAAGCTCAACAAAATGCAACCAAGCCCCAGGAAAATGGGTCCAATCCATCCACAATTCATTTAGTAGGCATACTAGGCATACTAAAGCAGAGGAAAATATCACCATCAAAGGGTAGGCAGAGAATATGTCTACAAAGGGCCTCAAAATATGTGAAGAGTCTCTAGGTAGCCAAAGGAGAGATTAGAGACATACAGGAGAAGGATCAATTTTAAAAGTTCTGATCACAGTTGCTGTGGGCTCTGGGAAGCTGGAAACCACTGAAGCAGAATGGGTCATGTCTCTCCTTTTTCAAAAGTGGCCTTCATTGAAAGGAATGAGAAAGGGCTAATTCAGGCAGTATGATGCCACTTGGTAGTTTTCTGTGGGTTCTTGATAGCAAATAGGCTTCAGATATCAATGATAACAGTAAATTCAGTCCTTCACACGTGGTATTTTCAGATAGCTCTAATACCTGTTTTAAAGATTTAATCCATATGAGGGAAAATGTTAAAGGTAAGACAGACTGAAACTTTGAGATTCTTCTGTTTTGACTGCCTGAGAAACTTGTAAAAATGAATTTCTTAGTAGTTTCTCAACGTCAACAGAGACAATGTAAGTATCTTCACATTTTGATGGAAGCAAAGTTCACACATTTTTTAGCACTCTCGTCCTCTAAAAGATTCTGGGACTCAAAAGTGAACTGTGTGAACTCCACATACAATTTACAATTTTGATAGCCTGATTTTTTTTTTGTTTTTTTTTTTTTGGTGCCAGTATGGTCTGTGTCATCTGAGATTTTTAAAACCAATAAAGTGGGTTAGGAAGGGCTGCACTATTAATGCCTAGGGCTTGAAGATTCATCTGCTTTAGCATTTTTTTCTGGTGAATCAGTCTCACCGCTGCGCTTAAGAAAATGCTGGCTTGTGATGACCTGAGAAAACACAGGATCATTTACAGCAATTAGTCTTCTTCCCCACATGCATGGAAAACCAAAGGATTTGTTTTTCTTTCAAATAAAGCAACTTCTGTCAGGAGAAGGGAATGAAAGGGGAAAGAGTGTGAAATGGAGTAAGTGAAAGGAACAGAGACATACTCAGTTCCGCAGTGACACCATTTCCATTTTAACTTTTGTTTGTGGTGGTGAGTGACACTCATTTTGATGGATCTGTGAGGCTCCAGTACATCTTAATATCTCACCGTCATCATTCTCAGGATGGCATCTAGGGCATTTTTAAGATAAGTATCTGGTTTTCAATACCAGATCATTCCCAGCATTCCCCAGTGCTTTTGTTCCTTGACATTTCAGTCTGAGAAGCTGGATGCCTGGCAGAAAAGACTAAGAGATCAGGGAGAGTTCCTGCTCTCTGATTCAGTCTGCTGCAGTTGACTAATGAGGGTCTTGGATTTGTGTGTTTTCAAGACCACTATGCTCTTCACAAGTTGGTTAGATGCTATTAGTCTGGAAATTTACACTGAACACAACTGGGCATGTTGTATTGTTTGCAGAAAATTAATTAATTAATATGATTTATGTAAATTTACGAACTGTTTAGAAGGCTTCATTCTCAGTGCAATATTCAATATTAGCTTAATATCTTGTCAGAAATTAATTATATCCCCAGATAGGAAATCATACTCACCAGCAGCAAAGCGGTTCTTACCATTAATTCTGTGAGAAGTAGGGAAAAATTAGCTATATTATATTTTGCATGAATTATTTAGCCGTGCACAGGCAATTAGAATGAACATACATGCATCTATGTCCATGTGGAGTGTAACAAGTGGTATTCCCCAGGGGTCTGATTAGGTACCAGTGCTCTACAACATCTTTATTAATGACATAGACAGTGGGATCAAGTGCACCTTCAGGAAGTTTGCTGATGACACCAACCTGAGTGATGCAGCTGACACAATAGAAGCGAGAAATACCATTCACAGGGACCTGAACAGACTTTAAAAGTGGGCATGACAATCTAATGAAGTTCAGCAAGGCCAAGAGCAAGGTGTTGCACTTGGGCTGGAGCAATACCATATATATATATATATATATATAAAGGAAGAAGAACACATTAGGAGCAGCACTGCAGAGAAAGACTTGAAGATCCTGGTGGACAACAAGCTGGATAGGAGCCAGAAGTGTGCTTTTGTAGCCTGGAAGGTCAACTGTATCCCAGGCTGCATCAAAAGAGGAGTGGCCAGCAGGCCAAGGGAGATGACTATCCTCCTCTACTCTGCCCTTGTGAGTCCCCAGCTGGAGTAACATGTTCAGTCCCAGAGCCCTCAGCACAAGAAGGATGCTGAGCTGTTTGAGTGGGTTCCAGAAGGGGGTCATGAGAATGATCAGAGGGCAGGAGCAGCTCTCCTATGAATAAAAGATCTGGGTTGTTCCAGCCTGGAGAAAAGAACTTTCAGAGGAGATCTCAGTGCTTGAAAGGAGAGAGACTGACTTTTTACATGGTCTGATAGTAGTAGAGCAGAGTAGATAGTAGTAGAGTAAAGGAGTGCCTTTAAACTAAAAGAAAGAAGACTAGGTTCGATGTTAGGAATAAATTCTTTAGCTGGATGGTGGTGAGATGCTGCCACAAATTGCCCAGAGAAGTTGTAGCTGCCCATGCCAGAAAGTTTTCAAGGCCAGGCTGGATGGGGCTTGAGACAGACTGATCTAGTGGTTGGCAACCCTGCCCACAGCATGGAGCTGGAACCATGAAGGCTGTTCTGAAAGTAATGCCTCCTATTTTATTATGTTGGCCCACAACATCAGAAGCTGATGTTGGTATTTGAAGTTGAATCTTCCCACATTCACATATAGTTTATTGCTATGTGACAGATGGCAATAGAAGGGCAGTCTGACAAAATGGCATCTGACATGGAAGTATGTCTGAAGCAAAAGTGTATAATTGACTTCCTCTATGCAGAAAAACATGCTCCCATTGACATCCATCAATGGTTGCTGAACATTTATGGAGACCAAACTGTCTATGTGAGTATAGTGAGGTGGTCAGTGGTGCATTTCAGCAGTGGTGACAGCAGCAGTGGCTCACCTGTGCTGGTGCAGATTTTTGGATGCATGGCATACAGGATCTTGTTCATTGCTTGCTAAAATATTAAGGATTATGTGGAAAAATAGTCTTTTATTATAGAGAATTTATTATAGAGAATTTGCTCTAACAGTGTTATTTTGCTCTTTGTATCTGCTGTTGTTTACATGGAAATAAGGAGGAAGAATAACTTGAGGAGTGACCAATGTAGCCATCCTATGATTCTACGATCATCTGAAAAATGTATAAATACATGAAGTAAAAAGGGTTCTAATTCCATTAATTCTAACATGATGAACATAGTTAAAGGGAGGAATAAAGGAAAACAAGAGCCTCTCACTAGGGGCAAATACAATTTAAATCCATAAACAGAAAGTGAATGAAGAAACTGGTTATATGACTATTCAGATTCTATAAAATACATTTGATCTAGTCTATAAGCATTTCAGTCCCCTCCTTCCACACATTAACATCTTTGTAATAATAATTAGTGCAAAATCAGATGCATATTCCATGTCAGGAATAACCCACAGTTATATCTGGTTTACTACCATCAGTTCAAAATTCAGTTTACATTTTGCATTCAGAGTCACATTGTTCATAATTTCTTGGAGTCAAAATTTACCTCAGTTCTGCATTTGATTCATGGTTCCTATGGCATTCTCTGTTGTGGAAATGCCAAAGTACTCCCTGCCATATACTTGTTGCCCAATTAACATAAACCTTTACAGAAGCAGAAATGAGAAAAGCACATACAAAAATAAATCATCTATTTTGTCTTTTATGGATACAAAACAATCAAAGGAAATCATTTGAAAGCTGCTATTTAAGAGGACAATGCATCAGATTAAAACATCAGCTTCCCTCTATCTTTGTTTTCTTTTATGAATGCATATAAAAAGTACTATAGTTGATCAGTTTAGGCTTTTTTTGCAGCTGCACAGCTCGCGTGCAGTCATATACTTAACTCATCACCTCTTACCACCTTGCTTGGATGAGAGTTAACTGCACTATAAAATTCTCCTAGGTATCATGAAAACTGTACAGCTGGGCTCTAAACCGGCATTTCAGTTCGAGTTTACAACTGCCAAAAATGAACTGTGGATTTAGTCCAGGGACTAAAATGGAATAAGCACAGACCAGGGAATTTTGATGTCTTGACGCTCCTATTAAAATTTTTATTATGTCTGCTTTAGGTGTTTTATTCCCTCTGCCAATAATAATTAGAAACACATATTGCATATATCTTATTCCAGTGTTCACAGCTCTTTAGTGCCATTTCTCTTAAACATCAAGCAAATGCATCTTATCCTTGCCTGTGTAATCCATCCTTTTGTTTTGACTCATTAATCTCTGCCTTTTTCTTGGAAAGACAATGTCATTTTAATCACACTATCATGGAAAATGATTTCCAGTAAGAAAATTCTAGGACTTCAAAAGAGTCATTAATTATTGCTCCCTGCATAGGTGTGTCTCAGCATCAATGGTCCGATTTTGGTTCCCAAAAATTCCACGTCAAGACTGTCGAAGAAAGACTTTTCTATGCTTTTAGGGTGTATCCAATGGCACAATAGACCAGGAACAAATACTCACAACTATCTCCAGAAGAACAAATGTATGAAGAAGAATCTAAGAAGATTAACGTGGTATTGTGCTAAAAGAAATGCCAGGAGTGCTGCAGGCATCTCAGTCTTCGCTGCCTCACAGGAGAGGGAGGCAGTTTAGGTGCAGCATCAAGTGGGGACATGCACCCATCAGTTGAAGTTTGCTCACAGTTTTGGAGCCAGATCTTTGTGTGCTATCTCAGGGGTCTCTGCACTGTGTCCCATTAACTCTTTACATACAGCTTAATGTACAAGCCAATAAAAAACAAGCTGATTTCCAACAAATTTTGGCAGTTATCCTGATTATGGGGAGAGATAAAGGAGACTAGGTGAATGGTTTGCTTCACCACTTAGTTTTTCAAAGAGCATGCACTTTCTCCTGAAGTAATTAGCATCAACATCGAAATACAAAACGTTTGAGAAAAAGTTACTTTAAAATTATTGTTATACTGTAAAACTATCCTCCCTTAAATATCACCTTGATCAGATAGTGGGCAGGACTAGGTAGACTGAGAATGAATAAATCATGTCTTGTTGAGCTCTGCAACAGCAAATTGATGCCTCTGAATAGCACCTGCCCTGCATATTAAAGATAATACAGGTCTTTTCAGTTTCTGCAGATTCCTTCAGGAGAGGGAAATGCAGCAGAGGCAGCACCCGAAGCAAAGAAGAGTAAAAGGAGTTTGTCATCTCTAAGTGGAACCAACTTTTGGATTTGCATGATAATCTAAAATCAAACAGGAAAGGAACACTGGTAGTCACTGCTTCAATCCATAAAGGTCCTTAATGTGCTAATTCCTTTGCATTTCTTCCTCCACCCCCCTCTCCATTTTTTTTCTTTTTTTTTGTCTGGGAGAGATTCTCTCCATTGCAATGCTGCACAGAGCATTTCATTTCTACACGACTAGCATAGGAGCATACTTCACACAAATATTCTTGCTGATTTTGATTCAACACAAGATCTTAAACACAACAATGACATTCCTTTGGTATTCATTACCAATGCACATCCCCAGAATGATTAGGTATGTAGGAAATATAAAAAGTACCAACGCAAAATCTATTCCTATTCACTGCAATTTCACAAAATAAATGTATGACGTTGTCCTGATGGGAAGTCCAAAAGAGTTTTGCTGAATTCAGCAAACTTGAGGTACATGATTACAAAGCCAAATAGGCTCAAGGAGAGGGATAACACATAGAGCAGAGGCACAGAGGTTAGAGTGTTCGAAGTCAAAATACAGTCTGCTTGCACAGGTTGTCCTATGGATGAAGAAGTCCATAAAGGTTCTCCAGTGGGTGGGATAAGTTGACAGTGGAACTGCTATGAGAAAATGCAGAACTGATAGATCCAGGAGAAAAGAGGCAAAGATCTCTCAAAAGTGATTGTTAGCTTCTGTAAATAAAGCACTTCTTATTCTTTCCTGCTACAGTGCCTTTGTGTGAGGTATTCATTTCTTTTCTAAACACACTGAAGAATTTTGCACAGATTAAAATGTGCAGAATTTTTCAAGTGCAAAATTAAATTTGAATTCTGGTTTTCAAGCACTGTTACTGAAAGAAAAAAAATAGTTCTTATTTCCATTTTAATGAGCCACTGACAATTTTTCCACTCCATTTAGGCTTTAGCACCTCTTTTTTTACAAGAAGTTATTCTAGCTGATGGGAACAAGGAAGGCTCTTGCTCATCCATATATTCCTAGTGGAACTGCCTCTCTCAAGCTTTAGATCAGTGCAAAAATCTTAGAGAGAAGCCTCATAAAAGCAAATTAAATAGCTAATTCTTTCTCCATATGCAAGTGGGAAACAGATGCATAAAAAGATTCAGTGTGTGGTGACATTTACCACAATAAGAGTGTACAGCAGACTTGTTTTAGGGTTCCTTGTATGAAGACAAAGAAGTCTGTAAAATAACATGTGCTTTTGTGCAGTAAGTCAGAAACGCTACTACTGCCACTCACAACATTGCTCAATAACCACTTACAGAGCAGGACTGACAAGTTTCTGAGAGACATCTCACCTTTTCAGGATGGTATCCCTCTTGATGGAGTGTTCAGTCTTTCTATTGGATTGTAGGTGAAAAAATGAGCTAGTATTATTCTGGTGGGATTATATTATGGTTGACTAAATTTAAAGGAAAAAAATTATAAAGACAGAATAACTCACTTGGATAGCCTCAGCTGCATGGGTTTATGCTATGCAATATTCTAATACATTACTGAACCATTATGGGAATAGCTTCACTGAATTTAGTGGGATTATTCTTTTGAATAAGGATTCAGCTCACACAGTAGAGGGTTACAAATCCAGTTCATAATTTATAAGGCTGTAGATTGGAACATGACACAGTTAATTTACTGTAGCCTGAAGTTCTGGTGATTAAAAAGTCACACACTTAAGCAGAAATAATCAGAAAAAGAATTCTTAATTAGAAATTTATGTGGCTATCAGCAAATCACTTTGAGATTCTTCGTCAATGAGGAGTATTATATAAATGCAGATTTCTTTCATGGAATTAATTTAATTTATCCATTTTTATTAAAAAAAAAAAAAAAGGATTTTTATTGTATTTTGGTACTAAATACAAAGGGGCAAAAACATCTTTGTTGTAAGCTTTTGAAAGTAATAGAGTTAGAGCACAAATGAATCTGACCCTGTATAGCTCTTATGCACGACTGAAAACAGAAAACAATACAATTCCACCATAGGAAATACGTTTACCTAACCTAAGCGTTGTGCCTTCATCACACTTCCATATACTTAGCTCCCCTCTACTACTGATTTATTTACAAATGTGGCTCTGACAATTGAAAAAGTTTTTTGTTGTTTTTGTTTGTTTCTTTTGTTTTCTAAAAAAAATAGCTCATTAATTGACTCAAACCTATAAAATAATTTCACCAGGTTGTTTTCTATATGAATGTTTTCTCTTAAGGCTTTTCTGGGTTAGAAGAATGAGATACTTTGCTGAAATGTAAAGTACATGAGAACTTAAATCAACAAAGAGTAGAAAGGAGAGTTTGGGTGGTTTTGTTTTGTTGCTTTCCCTGCACTCCAAGACCAGGCACTAGAAATACTTAGTGTTAGAGGTATAAAGATGAATAAATGATCTTTGCAAATGCAGCAAGACAAGGAAGTGTATCCAAAAGTGTATCCAAAATGATGGCAACAAGTTCTATTTTGTACTAATACTCAAGAGAAGGACCAAAACACGTGATTATTCCTAATGCTGCTTTTCTGCATTTATTCTACCTAAGTTGGTAACTTGTGTGATGCGTCTTTAGCCTCAGATGTAAGCAGCTTCTGACAAACAAAGCAAGATCAGCCCAGCAGCACACAAAGCCAAGTGAATGTTCAAGGAGGATGCTAAGAGTTAGAAGGGACTTCAGGATGCTGGCCATATACTGCAATGCCTGTTACCATAACAAGCTTCTCATTCTGGCTGAGCATGAGGAAATGGAAAAAAAATTGTTTTTCTGGAAACTTCTGCATTGGCTCTTTTGATGGTATCTTTTTTATCCTCAAAGCTAGAAGTAGAAATGACTATCCCAGGCCAAAGTGTAAGCACTGCTGCAAGACATCACTTGTCTACAACACTGGATAATGCTGGCTCTCTCTGCAGAGTGCGTCCAGTTACATTTTTCACACATTTTCCCTACCTTTAACAGAGCATTATTAAGATCTCTTCACAATAAAAGTAGTCGGAGAAGAGGTCTGAATAAGCAGAGCAGAGGGCAGTGCTTTGGTTCAGTGGACAGAGGAGCAGATTTCACTCATGAATACAGTAAGGAAAGCATGAAGAGGAGTTTATGAAGTACCTGATGCACATCTGAATGAAATGGGGAGAAATTTTAGAACAAATCTTGTGCATTTGGTAGCACAGTATACTAGAAAGCACTTTCACATCAGATATCACCCTGATGATTTCTTTCACATCCCTTGGCATTCTGTAGCATCTCCAAATCACAGTAGCAGAACTGACACCAGTCTCCTGCACAGTTTTAGCAGTATTGGCTAGAATATCCCAAATCAGAAACAGGGATCTCTGTTCAGGAGGCAGCAAACAGACCCACACACACCCTTAATATTTGCACCTGACTTTTCAAACCCAAATCAGAAAATATATGTTCTCTGAATATGTTCCACAAATGTAACAGTTACAGTTTTAAACAAAAAACAAATGGCAATAGATGAACAAGTAGAGATGATACAAAGCTTTTATGGTTACATTCATGCATTGACGAACAAAGGCGGTAATGAATGTTTCTGTGGAGGCTGTTTATTACTGTTTACCTCAAAGAGAATTACCATTCAAATGATAATAATTAAATTCTCTACCACTGGAGATTGTCTTGAAGGAATGGAAAAATAATCCCAACAGACATTCAGTGATGTATATTAGATCTGGAATGACAATGAATTACCGCTGAGTCTTTGAAAACAATGACCAAAGCATTTAAGGATGACTCTCCTGAATTCAATGAACAATTTCCAGGCGATTTCATTAGATAATGAGAAATTCTTATGTATTAAATTATCAGAAGATCCTAGTAAAAGAATAAATAATGGCAGGTACTAACAATACAACACATGGAAAGCATTTACTTTCAGTCCTAAAAACAGATCCAGGACCTTGACTGTTTAGGAGAACCTGCACTGCATCAAATTATGGTGTGAGATCTCAGTTTTATAGACTAGATATCACTGACAAATATTTTCTGTTTTAAAGCTCTGTGGATGATTTTCTTTGTGCTGCATTTCTAACGTATTAATTGTTTGAAACGTGTACTCTAAAATCCCCAATAATATCTTGAATTATGCTTTCTTACCTGCTTTATTAAATCATTTGGTTTAAAGTAGGATAGGTAATAGAGGCAAATCAGGGATGTGGCTCTAAGAGGCTCTACCATCAGCCACTTAAAAGTGCATCTGAGGTGGATCCTTACTAGAGTCCCTTTGAAAGCACCAATGCTGCGTCAAGGAGGACACAAATCCAGGCAGATGCTAAGACTTAGCGTCAACTTCATTTGAGAACATAAAAACAGTGCAAACAAGTCAAACCAAAAATCCATCTGGCTCAGTACTGTTCCTCCAACACCAAACAACTGTAGATAGTTAAGGATATAGATACATTAGGAAGAGCCTAAGTGTACCATGACAATTTGGTACCATTTCTTCATTTTCTGGAAAAATTTAAGCTCAAGCATTTCCTGCTCTACAGATCACTGACTTTGTGTTTAATATGCCCGATAGATTTTTATTCCATGAATGGGCCTGATTTCAATTTGAACATGTGCATGTCTTCAGCATTCCTGACATCCCATGAGTATGAGCTCAATAGCTCAACTGCATGTTTCAACGACTTTCTCTGTTTGTTCCACACTGCCCCAGGCTGGTTCTATCTGCTGTCATTGAGTGATCAGTTGCTCCCTCTTACTCCTTCTCTAGCCATCCACGATATTGTAAACATTGCTTGTTTATTTTTCAGGCAGCATCTCCATTTATTTAATGTGTCAAACCATTTCATACTCTATCACCATCCATCCTCTTTCAGAAACATATTGGCAAGTAACATAGTTCTCACCAAAGTCACTAACTGTTGACTATAAAGGTAGTAGGTGCATAACCTAGCACACAGTGCCAACAGAATTATGCTCCACTACACCACACTTTAATAACTCTTCAGTAGATTTTATTTATTTCCTCATCTACTCCTGCAGTCAGCTCAACAGCACTGGTTGAATGTACGGCAAAAGCCTCTTTGAAATGCTCATTTTGGGAAAAAATCTTAGGCATTCATAAGATACTTTTTCTGTGGGGTAAGAGGAAACACATTTCCGTATCTATCAACAACTACTACAAAAAGAGAAATGTGCTGTCACAGATCTGACACTGCACTGAAATGGATACCTCCTGTTATAGGTATCCTGTAAGAGGGGAAAATTCTTGGGTCTTCTTTCCCTAGAGAATATTTCTGTCTTACATGTGGTCTGAAGCCCTCTGCAAAAAATAGGTCCTCATTTGAGAAAAAGTAATTTCAATAAATGGCTGTACAAGGCAAATGCTCTTTTCAACACACAGAGATTGATTTTACAAACCAAAAACTAACAGAAAAACAAAGGAAGAAAGAAATTAGAAATAATTATCTGCACACTCAATAGGTGAAGAAACTGAAAAAATCTAGAAAGCTTTAAGTTACCTCTTGGTTTGCAATTTCTGATTTATCTAAGCAATGTTAACTCCGAGACAAAGGCAATTAGAAGTTTTTAAAAGCTCTTCTGAAAATTGATAGTACTGAGCAATCTGTGCTGGAAAGGTAAGAGAATTCCTGTGCATAAATCTAGAAATAAGGATATATGGGTGGCAACATCTGCCCATTATCTGGAATAGGATAAGATTCAAAACAAAAAAAAAAAAAAAGCAAAAGCAGCAGGAAATGTAAGCTATAAAAGCAATACAATCTAGTTTTTTTCCTGACTAAGGGAAAGACATCATTTAACTTCATTGGGCCTTGGTTCTGGCACTAAGTTGCATTATGTGGGCCAGATGTAAGGAATTGATTCCCCTCAGGGTGAAACTGGAGAAGCAGATGGCTGTTTCCAGCAAACTCATTGCAAGCCCTAGGAAAAGTCTGTCTGTATTTCCCATGAAAAGTAAAATTTCACTGGAAGTGAGAACATCTCTAAAACCAAAGCATTCTTTTAATGGCTCAGAAAACAATAACTTACTTACTATTCCATCATGCTCAAAGGTATTAAACATCTTATGCTGGATTTGCTCCTTTGCTGAGTTCCTTCTGTAATTCAAATGGTAGATGGTCTCAACTTTTGTAGTGATGCACCCTAATCCATTCCTAATATCTCAGCATTACGGTGTTCAGCCTGCAGGGTGTGTTTAGTTCTACATGTGTAAATCCCATTTAATTCAATGGCCGATTGTTTGCTCAAATAACTTGCTGAATCTAAGTCATTTACATCTACCAATAAAAAGTAACAGGAAGTTTTCTTTCTCTCATTTGGGTCCTGAATGTTAATTTGTAACTTGGTAAAAGGACTGATACTAGGAAATATGGAGCTTGTACTATCCTGTTACCCTTTGCTAAACAGAAGTTGGAAAGTCTCAAGTAACAGAATGGCATATTTTGAATTTTGGCTGCATTTTTCTTCTCCTGTTCTCACTGATGGTTTACAAACACTGTCTGTATTAAGGCAGCATCTTAAAGTGTCCTTCTGTATCAAAACCATATTGGAAAAATCTTTATGCTCAGCTGTTCTGTGCTTGCTGTATAGAGATCACCTTAATAACAATCAACAGAATGTATTGAAAACAGATCATGGTAGAGAGCAACAGCTTGTGATGCTCTGTTTCCTAGCATAATCTACAGGCCTGCTTTTCCAAGTCCAGATTGTGACCAGGCTATGAGAAGAATATGAGGCACCTCAGGGAAGAAATATTTTATTCAAAGATGTACTGCTGCTAAAATAATAGCAGAGGGGATACTGGGAATTGCCAGCCAAGGAAATTGCCATTTATTATAAAAAAGTCCACAGAATGTATTGCTTTTTGAAATTGTGCTACTATAAAATATCCTCTTGGAGCTTGCTAAAGTGAGATCTAATTTAAGGCATGTCACTGCATCCTTACTTTACACTGTGCTCTGTAGGTGTTATAGCATGAGTTACAAAAGATCACAGGTTGCCATCGTATTTCTGTTATGACTAACAATACAGCTTAAAGAAAAAGAAAGGAAAACTTAACTTTGATATTCAATTTCCCTGGGGTTTCCAAAAAAACCCAGCACCCTGTAAATGTTATTTTCACTATCTTGAGTTTTATGTCCTTTACACCTAAAAACAAAAGGAAAATGTTACATTGTATAAATAGGATTTCAGCGGCAACTTTAGGAAATATTCCTATTATCTTCGTATCAACTGCAGAAAAGACAGTTCAAGATTCATCTTTCTGTCTGCTTAGGAAACTGCCAATTCATGCAAGACTGCATGTGTGGAGTAGTTCTATGAGTCTCTCCTTCCTTGCAGTTCCCAATGCAAGGGACAGAAAGGGCTTGGCAGTCTTCAGGATAATGGCATTTCTCCAGATGCCAGATCAGAATCAGTTAAACATTAAGTGGATAAAGATGATTCATTATCTTACCACAGCTAGATCATAGTGCAAAACTAGTCTGTAAGGTGTGACTGTTAATTTTATTCAGTTGGCATAACATAAGTATCTACATTTTCATATAGTTCTATTGAATTTTCTCGAGTAGTTGACATCATCAGTGTGGCTCTTCTTCAGCCATGGGACCAAACGGTATTACCTTATCATTGGTCAAAGAGCATTTAGTAATGGTCTCAGTAAGAAAATTATTTGTCTATATAAGAAAGATTTACAGAGTCTAGCTCTTGCTCAACCCAGCAAAACTCTTGACTTTTATCTCATCAGAGAGAGTTATGATGAATGTTTTTTCCTAATGAAATGAATGGAGGCTTGGTATTGGTCTTAAACAAGAAAACACCTGAAGCTTCCGAGAACTCAGAAACAATACCCAGAAAACAACACAAGGCCAAAGATAACACATTTTGGTTTGCTTCATTTTTTATAAGTAGTGTTATAGCTCAAAGAGGACTTGGGCTGACATTAATTTGCTCTGTCCTGTAGGTAAGGTTACTTCAAGGTTTCTTTCTGCTTTTCATTTTCTCGTATCTTTCTGAGAAGTGACATTATTTACAGACAAATTCTCCATATCTGGTCTCACTCCTAGAATGATTGTTTTTTTTCATCGAAGTAGATTAAAATCTGCTCACCTATCTTGATTTATAGGAGAGAAGAAGAGTTCCCAATTGCTAAAAATGGGATATTTATCTATATTTTGCTCAAAGATTACTCAGATACACCTACAATTACAAAAAATCCCTTCTATAGAACTGCTGTACAGTGAGAAGAAATGCTCAAGCTAGGGAAGGGCCAAAGCTATATGATTCTGAAGTTATAACAGTTCTGTTTACAGTCAATCAAAATGCCCATTATTTTACTCTTAAAATTTTAGGACTGCATGATACTCCAGGCATGCAAGAATAGTATAGCACTGGCATTTTAGGTTACTGCTATGCACTGGCTTAAACTTCACTGAAACTGTTTATTTTATTTATTTATTTAGAATGAGAGAGAAGTTACGTACATTTTTGCACTGAAAGATGAATGCAAGGCTGATGGGAAAAAAATGAAGGACTGACATAAAGAATAGGATTTTGGAGTATTATTTTATTTGAAGGAACAGTGACCTTAAACTGAAAAATAATGAAGAAGATAAGAGATGGAGACAAACTTTAACATCTTCATCAGTGACCTGGATGAAGGGACAGAGTCCACCCTCACCAAGTTTGCTGACGATACAAAGCTGGGAGGAGCAGCTGACCCATCAGAAGGCTGTGCTGCCAAACAAAATCTGAACAGGCTGCAGAGTTGGGTGGGGAGGAGCCTGATGAGGTTCAACAAAGACAAGTGTGGAGTTCTGCACCTGGGGAGGAATAACTGCATGCATTAGCACAGGTTAAGGGATGACCTGCTGGAGAGGAGCTCTGCAGAGGACCTCGGTGTCCTGGTGGACGACAGGTTGGCTATGAGACAGCAGTGTGTTCCTGTGGACAAGAAGGCCATGGTATTCTGGGGTGCATTAAAGAGAGCATGGTCAGCAGGTTAAGGGAAGTGATCCTCCACCTGTATGGCCAGGCCAAATCTGGAATACCGTGTCCTCAGTTCAAAAAAGGCAGACAACCCCTAGAGAGTCTGGTAAAGGGCCACAAAGATGGTTAACGGCCTGGAGTATCTCCCTTATGGGGAAAGACTGAGAGACCTGGGACTGGGCAGCCTGGAGAAGAGAAGACTGAGGGGGGATCCTATCAAAACTTACAATATGTAAAGGGCAGGACTCAGGAGGATAGGTTTCTTTCAGATGTGTTCAATGGCAGGAGAAGGAGCACCAGCACAAACTGGAACACAGGATGTTCTGTCTGAACACGAAAAAGAACTTTACTGTGAGGGTGACAGTGCAATGGAACAAGCTGCCCAGACCTTGGTTGTGGAGTCTCCTTTTCTGAAGATGTGCAAAACCCATAAAGACAGTTGCTGTGCAACCTACTCTAAGTAACCTGTTTTAGTAGGGAGCTGGACTGGATGATCTCCGCATACTTTCCAGTCCCTACAATTCTGTGATTCTGTGAAAAGTCTACCACTGTCTAGACTCCAATACTAACGGTCTGGCCTTCACATAAAGTGAAAAATGTAAGCTAGGGTGCTGGCTGACAGTGTTGGTGCTGTGGCCTGGAAAAATTAACTTTAAAAAGCTGGATTCCTCCTGCGTTAAAAATTTACATTGCTGGTCTTTAAAAATAAACAGAAAGAAAACATCAGGTGGAAGTACAGTGAAGTCTTTGTCTAGAAAAAATAGCATTTAAACATATTATTATCCTTAGTGCAGTATCCTGATTGCAATTGAATTGATTAAAACTGCAAGAAACTAAAACTTTAGATGTCATGACATCATTAAGCAAAAAAAAAAAAAAAAAAAAAAGAATTATTGTTCACAGTATCAGAGATCCATCTTCATCACAAATGCCAATCTCAGACAACTTTTTTTTTAATGGGAGATTTAACAAATGTTTATCTTAATATTCCTGGAGTTGTTAAATTTTAGTATTTCTAGATCTTGGTATGGACTTTCCCAGTGCAAGAAACACAAATATATTTGTATGTAATATTTATCTAGTGATGGATTCTGTGGATTTCAACATATTTCAGCTAAATTAATGTTCCAAAATAAGAGACACAACTAGACAGGAAGGAAGTGCTGAGAGCAACTTTCAAGGTGTGACAGATTATGCACTGAGGAATAGGAACATATGACAGCAAGTGAAATAGGAAAAAAAAAAAGTTCTTTATATGTTTAGAGCCTCAGAGAAACAGGCAAAAAGCTAGAACTCAGCAGCTGCATTTTAAAGCCCAGATGTTGCAGCAAGAAGCAACACATAATAGGAAGACAGGATGATCAGAGCTAGAATCTCCTGTGCATTTTCTCAAAGGATCAGGGAGCTGTATTCGAAAAATACTGAAAGGCTAATTTTACTCCTCCTTGCTCAGGAGCAGGAAAAAAACTTGTTTAACATATTGATTAAGTAATTTTGATTAAGTAATTTTGTTATGTCCAGGAAATACCTACTCCTGACCCTTTCTCAGTAGGAACACTTCAGGAGACCAAACAGGGGGAACACAGTGAGTTGGTGGGTGATGCATTTCAGCAGTGGTGAATGGCCATACACAGGTGTCACACCATGAAATGAAGAGTTCTTCAATAGGCTCATTCAAGTGAATTGGGAGATTACAAACAGGGAACAGCGCATGGAGCTGCTTATCAGCTTCAATGCATTGGAAATGATGGTGGCAATGTTGGAATATTGCCATGTTTGCAGCAGGTTGGTTTCACAAGTGTTCACAACACATGAAAAGAAGGAACACCGTATGCAAGTTTGCCGGGATTTACTGAACCAACATGACGTGGAAGGTGATGGTCCTGAATCATATCATTACTGGTGAGGAGAAATTGTATCACCGCTACAAGCTGGAATCAAAATGGCAGTCCATGGAGAGGTGATGTGAATTCCCTATCAAATAAAAAGATCAAGACACAGACCTCAGTAGGCAAAGTGATGTGTGCTACCTCTTGAGATAGGAAAGGGGAGATCCTTCTGTATTTTCTACAACCCAGACAAGCAATGAAGTCGAACCACTACATCATGGTGCTGACCAATCTTAAGGCTCAAACTTCCAGGGTCAGGCAAGAGAAGAAGACAAACTTTCTCTTACAACATGATAATGCCAGGCCCCATCCCAGTTTCAAGACTGTGGACCCATTGCCAATCTTGGCTGGACTGTCTTACTACAACCACTGTACAATCTGTTCTGGACACCTTCTGATTTCCACCTGTTCAAATGCTCTGCAACATTTTCCTAGCAACTACTCTGCAACAGCAGCTGTGAAACAGTTGGTCACTGCTGCTGGTGCAGATTTTTATGAGCGCAGAATGCAGGCTCTTGTTATCACTGATGAAAATACACAGCTAATGGTGATGCGAAAGTACTGACGTTCACGTTTCAAGCTTATTTAATTGTCTGTCCTCCAGTGTGGTGTTAGAAAGCGGCATTCCTTTATTCCTTATGATATGTAACAGGCAACTTGACAAACAACTGTGCTCTACTGGAGCTCAGGTTCTACATTTAAACAATTAGGATATGCAAGTGCAGTACACTGGCATATGTATACATTCTTTTCCAAGAACTCATTAATATATGTTAATATCCCCCTGGATATGCACGTATGCCCAATTACTTTATCCCCACTTATCCATCACCATCTTCATCACTGAGACTTTTGGCTGATTTTTAGCTGTTTTTCCCCAGTTGGCCAAATTTCCATTGCTTGTTAGGCCATAATGAGCAACTTTCAAAACAATATATATGAAGTCTGAGAAAAATGTTCTTGCAGCTGGTGAAATGCAAAGATCATTAGACTATTACAACTCCATTGCTTCTTGTGAAGCAGAAGTAAGAGAAAACAAGGCTGTTCACATACCAAGCAAAGTTAAAATGGAAAATTTTAGAATTAGCACTCATTAATTCCTTTTGCTAAACTAATATATGGGTCCTTAAACTAATATACTGATCCCTACTGCTAATCAAACCAGCCTATCAATACTATTAATACTAAAACTAAGCCCTGCTGAAGTTCAATAGCTCAAATTCCATGTTGAGACACAGAAATGACATGTCAAAGAAGACAGTACCATCTATTATATCATGATTTTTAGTGAATAAAATTGTTCTTTGTCAGATTTGCTTTAGAAAATGAAAAGTGGGAGCTTCATGTTTTACAACTACTGCAAAACTTTTTTTGCAATTTTTTCTTTGTTGGTTTCATACAGAGACTGAAATACATCTGAAAAAAAACATTTACTGAATATAATGTTTCAGATGTAGATCTGCTGCTATCATGTCATATCTTAAGCTGATTTTGAACAACTTCTTTCAGACATAGATCAGAGAAAAAAAAAAACAAGTAGGTAGTTTAGGAGGAAAAAAGCAAAGTGAGACCTCCTTTTAAGTTTGCCTTCATTGTTAGTGGTGAGGACTGAGCTCAGATGAAAGATTCTACTGTTTAGACCATGCATATTCCTGGTGTTTGAACTATCTGAGCACTAAGGATTCTTACCTTGCTGCTGCAGGGAATTTTTTTCTCCCACTGACCCTATCATGCTGAGTTTCAAATGCTGATGTCTTCCTTATTGAGACAAGAACTTACACCGTCTTTCTTAAAACTGATTTACTCCTTGATTTGCATAAAAAGGGAAAATGTTCTAAGACGATGAATATCCGCAGTGCACTAAATGAAGACAAAATTAAACTGCAGTCCATGACTTTCTTTAATAGTTTAATTAATGTTAAAGGTTTTTTAAAGTTTAACTACTTTTTAAGATAGTCTGTACTGACGTTACTGAAATTCCAGTTTCTTAGGAAAAAAGCAAAGTAACTAACCAAACAAAAATAACACCACAAACAATCATCAAGAGAAGATGAACTAAGGAATTTCCTTCTAGAAGGAAACTGGTTCCTCATTAAGGACATTTTTGATTTTGTCCTTGCAAAATACTGCACTAATTTTTAAGGCTAAAAAAACCTCCAAAAATACTACAAGTTGAGCTGAGTTCTAGAAGGCTTTGAAGTTTATCCATTACTAGTAATGATTTCAAAAGTAACAGTGGAGAAATTCTAAGGGAAAAATTTAATTACATATGTGTAGAACCCCTGATTCATTCCTGACGACTAAATTTAAAAAAATCAATTCATGTTTAGGTATAGATAGTGCCGGGCACTATCTATTGAACTATATCTCACACTTAAAGTGTCTAGAGCTTGTTTTTTTCTTATAATATCTCTTGACAAAAGTGTTCTGAAATTAATGTGATTGATATCAAATTAGGCCTTGTTTTTCCTATTGGTCAGTTCTCTCCTTATCTATCTGACTGGGGATTCATTGGTCAAACATGATAGGTATTTGGATATCATAGGCTCAATTCAGTTCACTGCTCACTCTTCAGAGTAACCTCAGCAATACTGGCTGTTGCTCCAGAAACATATAGGTATCCTCTCAATTTTGCATCAAATAAGTCAGTACTATACAAACTCCTTAGGTACCCCACAGTGTAGTAGACAGTAGAAAGCACCAGTGCTTTGATATCTGAATTGAGGCTTAAGGATGAGGCAAAAACTACTTTTCTTCCAAACCTAACAGCCAAAAATTGCTACAGCCCCAACAGCACATAGAAGGTGGCCATGGAGGTGTCATTATCTACGATATCAAGGTAATTTCATTTAATGATTGTCAAACTTCAATGAATAGTAGAAATTAAAACTTTAACTTCATCTGGAAATTAGTGACTCTTCCTGAAGATCCGTCTCAAAAGTACATTTGCCCCTCATAACTACATCAAAGTATCAAAGCAAACTCAGCTATAATAAGAGCAGACTCCATGCAGGAGAGACTAAATCCAGATAGATGATGGTGGAGAATCACTTTTATGAGCCTTAACTCCTTGAAATACTTACCTATAGAGAACTATTCTACAGCTCTTAAAACAGAAAAAAAAAACCAAAACCTGAATACCTAAACACTATAACCTGTCCCTTACATGTTCTTCTTTCCAAGTTATTTTCACCTATTTTACATCCATGTCATAAATCTGACTCATATGGTTTAATGTTATACATAAGAAATGTTTTGCATATACATATATCTGCTTGTCATACATATACACACACACACGTACATATATGTAACATGCTGATATAGAGCAATAAGAAAGCAGATAAATAGAACAGAATTATTTCCTCAATCATGTATTTTTTCAACATAGATTCCATACAGTGAATAAAATACACAGGACACGGCAATCAGTTTCTCATTCTAACACAACTAAACATTCAGTCTTGGTAGTTGGGAGTAAAAGCCAAAGGTTTGAAAAGCACACCCAGGACAGATAACATTTGTCATGACAGCAACAGCAACAACAACAAAATCAAATAAGCCAGGGACCAAGAGACCATACCATGGCATCTCAAATCACACAGTATCCCAAATGTTTTAATACTGTCCATTACAAAGGGCAAAGCAATTATTCTCTACTAAGAACACCGGTCCACTGCAGTCATTGTAGAAGAGCTCTAAAATGATTTCTCCTAAATTTCCATGTAAAAACTGGAAAAAAAAAAAAGCTATCTTTCTTTTATTTTGAAGCAGAAAAACTATTTCTCTTTGTGCTTTAAAAGAAGAAGAATCTGGGCTCAGAAGATTTCATTGCTTTGTGCTTTACTACTTGGTCATGGAAAATCCAGCTGCCTCTCATATTGGCAAATCAACTAATCACTGTGAAATAGCAATTGTTTTGAATGGATAATTGACTACAGGTGCAGTGAATTATATACCCATTTTTGGAGCCAAAGATATAAAAAGAAGGGTTTTTTTTTGTTTGTTTGTTTTTTTTTCTTTCTTTTAAAATTGTTCTCTTTCCAAAGCAGCAATCCTTCAGAAGCTGCAATTGCTAAAGCAACCTTAAGCATTGCCTAAGGAGACATATGTTCCTTCTGCAACGTTACGGGCAACTCTAAGACCAAAGCATCTGCTTCATCAATATTATCCTCAAAAAAAAAAAGGAGGAGCAAAGTTTGAGGGGGAAAGAACAAGATACAAGTACACACTGTAAGATCCACAGTCAAACTGTGGTGTTATCATTGACCGCTAAATAATAATAATAAAAAAAAAACACCAAAAAAACCAAAAAAACACAAATCTTCTCATAACGTATATCAAGGTGGATTTCTAAATACAACCTGTAGTTCTGTCTCAGGGATTTGTGCACTGTGCAGTAAAGTGATAAAGAAGTTAAATAAGCGGGAGCAAGACAGGCTGTATGCAAAAAGGTTCAAAAATAACTGGAGTGCTATATGTTAGTTGTTACACAAACAGATCAAGAGAGAGGAGCTCTGAAGAGTTGAATCATTTCTCACACGAGGATTCTAAATTGCTCTGCAAATTATGCATTTTAGAATCAACATCCCCTTCATTGAAACATATGGTATATTTAGGATGCCACACAGCATCTGTTCAGCTTCACTCAGCAACCTCACACCACAGCTCAGCAACAGGAGGTAAAACAGTAGCAACGTTTCCAGAAAGAAGTCAGTCAAAATCTCACCTCCACAGCTGGAATCAGCAAGGAAGTATTTCCTTGCCTTTACCCAAAGAACAGCATGAAAATGCTAGCATTTACACACTTTGTCAAAAGCCACAAGGAAAATTTAGCTTTGCTCATCTCAGCCCATTGAATCTATAACTGGTATATTCCAGCTGTTGATCCAGCTCTTGTGTAGTATTTGGTGCTTAAGGAATTAGCAGCAGCACTTCATACAAGACACATTATTTGAGACAAGTCCTGCGCTGGGAAAAAGACTACTGTTTTCCATCAGTCTCCTGGAATTCAATTTCCCTTGGCCATTCCTTTTTCCAAAGCAGTTTGCAGGGCTGAGTCTTGCTGAGATGTAGCAAGAGCATGCAAATCCACTAAAAGCTTAATTTCACAGCTGCCTTCCCTGTGTCAGACCCTATTCTGCCACTCCTCCTCACCTACAAAGTCCTTTGAGGAATGTGTTTATCCTTCCTTAGGGTTTGCCTGTTGCTGTGAGAGTCCCTGTCTCTTTCAGACTTCAGAACAACCAGGGAAAGTTGGAGGTGGGCAGGGGGTAGCACTCCTTGGTATAACAGGCCTTCCCTCAGGCACAATGTGCAGCAAGAGACAGGCAGCTCACCAATATTGCAGATCTGAAAACTGAATCTATTGAGCTTCAGAAGCGCAAGGCCAGCATAAGTTGAAATAAAACATGGACTGAAATGCCCCAAATAATAAAAAACTGCATCAGATCAGTATCTTCTCTCCAATGATGGTGGTAACTAAGTAGTCAAAGCTGTATATGAACAAAACAATAACTTGTAGTGTTTTTCCTGACTGTCCTTCCAGCCTTCAGCTACATTCAGTCCAAAGATTTTCTGATCCTGATGTTGGTCTATCTAGCAACCATCATTGGATTTCTCTGACAAATGCTTACCACTCTCCCCTTGAAATAATGCATTTGCTGCCTTCCTACAACTTCCTCCTTTTGGAAGGAATTGCACTACTGCATTACTTGTTGCATTAAGCTGAATGGAGTATTGCCATGATTTTCATCCTAGTTTCAAAGAACATAGCACTGCTGAGGTGAAAAGAGCAATGTTGTTTCTAGCATCAGCTGAGACTCTATGGCTGTCCATCTGGTGATGAAACAAAAGTAGTGGGAAGGGTAAAAACAGAGAAGTACTAAAAGTAATGAAGGAGATGAGAAGTATTCTGAGCTGAATATTTTTGTGCAATGAAGAACAGGAAAAATCTCTGGGCTGTCTGTTTGGTTTAGTAGACTAGTTAGAGTAAGAGTAAACTAGGAATTTTCTTCAGTCTTCAGAGAAAGGTTATTTCCTACCATCGTAGAAGGTACTTACACGTATGCCTCCTATCAACTCTAATGGGGACTAGCCATGTATGTCTTCTCAGAAAATTCCCACTGAGTCTCATGCATAAATCCACAAGAAAAGACAGCTTAAAGGAATGAGTATAAAATAATTGCACATGTACTTAACTTGAGGATTATTCTTGAAAATAACTCTAGTGACTTTTTCTTTTTCTTCTTCTCTAATGACTTTTTCTTTTTCTTTTTCTTTTTCTTTTTCTTTTTCTTTTTCTTTTTCTTTTTCTTTTTCTTTTTCTTTTTCTTTTTCTTTTTCTTTTTCTTTTTCTTTTTCTTTTCTTCTTTTTCTTCTTCTTTTTTTTTTCTTTTTGTAGAATCATGGAGATATGACTAAGATGTGACTATGCTGAATTACTCTTCAGTCATTATGGTGAAGGTTGAGCATGGGATTTATAAACTAAACCACACATGATTTAGTCAAAACTAAATCATCTAATTTATATCTAACACCAGTTGGTGAATTTCACTCAACTTGTCTAGTAATTCACTTGATGTATTTGAAACTCAAAATCAATTGCTTCACAAACACATTCTTAACTATTCATATTCATATGCAATTATCAAAAAGATTTTTTACTTCTCTCTGTTGCTATACCAAAGCCTTATTCAGTACTTGTAAATTCTCATTGAGACTTAGCATATACAGTTTCAGTATGCGCTTTCAAATAACCTGTCTTAACATTTGCAAAATAGTGCCCCAAATCTTCCTCTGGTGCTAAGCTGAAGATGGCCAAGGACCTGTGTCATGCACTGACTCTCTCAGCTACCCAGTGGCACCTGAAGGCTCCTCATTGCCCCTGTGTCAGTAGGCCACAGGGTGCATTTCCTAAGCTGCAGATGGTTACGTTTTAAATGACCAAGAGTAATTCACAGTTCTATATTGCCTTCAACTAGAGGAGATGAATCAAAGGGGTAATTATGTAGTCTGAGACACTTTTGTCAAGTAGGAAACTGCTGTTACGCCAAATTTGGAGAAAATAAATTGTTGGGGGTTAATTAACTTGCGTAGTGCTGCTCAGGGTATTCAGTTACGGAGCTCTGGAGAAGCTACATTAGTCCTGGTCTAATCATCTCCATACCCATTAATGTCTTTATTTTTACCTTCTGACTGATATTTAGTAATTAATTTTGCTGCTGGCAGGGATTTTGCCTGTCATAAGTGACCATTTCACCAAAGAAATGTCATGCATTTTCTCTGACATCTTACAGATCCTTGGGCTGCTTAGGAGAGCAACAGGACAGAGAAATGTCACTGTTTCATGTGAACTAAGAAGGACTAGGGATTCAGTGACTGCACTTGAATCTGGAAAGGTGGACTTAAAGCGACAAAGAATCTGATTAGCTGAATTTTGCATTATTTATATTCCTGTGTATTTTAAGCATATAAGTATCGTGTTATGTACTATCAAGATTAACCAAATGGTTATTCTCTCACAGTAATTACTACAGATGTGGAAACAGGGAGAAAGCAATTAAGAGAACCACGTGAAACTCAAGACATTCAGACAGAATATAATTTCAACTTGTAACAGTGATCTCTGTCAGATCTCCTGCAAAATGGTCTGTTCTTCTGTTTAGGATAATTTTTGGAGGGTGAAAAACAGAAAAGAACAAGGGCTTACGTGCTCACTTTTATTGAACGTAAGCCACACTGGCCAATCACTGTAGCATCTAGTAGACTTCATATCTATACTGTTTCCACAGCTACTAGGTTGTTGCTGAATTCCAAATAATGGGATATCACAACTTATAGTAAACATAAATGTGTTGATTATTTCTTTTAAGAACATAAGGCAGTTCGGACCTCCATACCACAGAAACTACCTTAAAACAGGCGACAAATTAGACATTACCCCTTGGAAATTAGACTTCACTCTTTTAGATACATGCTGGCATGTTGAATGTGTCTTCTGTAGCTTTGAAGCCCAACAACCTTGAGGAAAATGCCATGTCATCCCCGAGACTGCATGCCTATCAAGAGCTCTGATCCATGCTTAGTAGTCAAATGCCAATCTGAAAACATTGCTGTCATTAATGCAATCAGCTTTAATGCAAAAGAATATCATTTTGATTCATTATTCCTGAGCTGCTGAGGCTCCCATGGTATCTAGTATGCTTGCAGTTAACAGCACCACAATTTACAGCCCTTCCTTGAGTACCTCCAAACTCCCATACACTGCCAGAAAGTGCTTAATGAAAGCTATTTCTACAGCAGATAAGAAGCACTTTTTCTTTACAGGGGTTTTAAATTGTAATGGTGTATTAAACTACAACTATGGATTGGAAAGAAAAAAAAAATCCAACAACAGGATTAGGCATTGAAACACTCAGTAAAACTGTTACTTATAATGAGTGAGAAGATGAAGATGTACAAATAAAAACACAGCATGTTTTCTTTGAGCATCCTTATTAACGAAAGGGACTGTGGGGCTTCAAGATTAAAAAGCCGATGAACAGCAGTCATTTACATCTGAACAAATTGATCCTAGCAAGATTAGGAGAGCTAGGGAGACTTCAATCTTCTGCTAGGCAGAACTACTTCCTCATCTTCAATAGGCCTTCCCAGGATAGTATCTTTTAGAGGCAATTTCTTATGCATGCTGGGATTTTCAAGGAGGTAAAAGAACTTAGGTGCTCAGTGTTCCCAGCGATCTTCAATGGAGCATTCATTCAGTTTTTAAACTAAGCCCAGATTTTTTCTTTACATGGAAGGAATTAGGATAAATGCATTTGCTGGTTATCACACCACTGGGAACTGGGCTGAGTTTCTAGAAATGTTTGGCCAACACATTTAAATTATATTGTGAGGTTTTCGTTTCACAAAACTACGATGCAGCAGGATCAAATTTTTGAAGCAGAAGAAGTGGGAACAGTTTTCTTGTAGAAAACTGACCATCTCCTTACTTGTCTACAGAAAATGATGAGTGGAGCAAAAAAAAAAGAAAAGAAGTGTTTGGATTTTTTTTTTCCAAGTATAAATTGAATGAAATTTTCAGAAATGGCAGAGTGAAATAAAAGATGAGAAAGTTTTTAACTCTAAAACCTCGAAGTTTGTATAGTCACCCGGCATGCCCTCTTTTGAGCTAGGAACCATAATACTCATCCATACCGGGGATTCACATAGCTGGTTTGTGGGAAGCTGAATGGGCTTTCATTTCAAGAAAATACTCTCTTCTGGTCTGTGTAGGAGGACCTAGTTATTCTTTCCTATTTAATCATCATATTCCATTAGAATATGCTGACTGTTTCTGGATTCATAAGTACTGAATAAGTAACTGGTAATATACCAGTTTCATCAAATCCAAAATGAAATGTGCCATTTAGAAAGCTACATAAAGCAATGAAATATGTGATTATTTGTTAGAAAACAGTGATTTAAATCCTCTATCCTGTTCAGCTATCATCAAATTTTGTTAGTAACATACAGGCTGAAGTCATCACTTTTTACATACATTGCATGTGTAGCTAACTCTTTAGTATGCACAGTTTTGCCAGTATTGATTCTTCAAGTATAGTGAATAACAATATATGCAGGACCAGGCAAGAGGAAATCTGGAACAGTTTGTATCTGGAAAGATTTGCTCAGAACCACTGCATTACCACCTGGGGGACTGTGGAAATGTATCCAATATCCTGAAGAAGAGAGTAGGCAAGAGAATCTCGTAACACAGTTTTCTGCAATGTGCAGATAGACTGCCTTATACTGTGTTTTACAGCTATAATTGTAACACGCAAAAGAAGTACAGAGTGTGAATTCTAACCTTTGTAGCACATATCCATGAAGGTTTGTATCTTCAAGTCAGCTGCCACCTAGAAATTTTAAAGTTCTGTATTCACATTCTTTCCTCCTGCTCTCTTTTATACCATCACTTTGACTTACTGATACTAGCTATATCCTGTACCTCTAGTGAGGGTAATGAAATAGACAGAGACCACACTTCAGAAGCATCTTCCCAGGATTACCATCTTTTCTGAAGACCACTTTACAGCTTGTACTTGCAGAGGAGACAGGACCACTTTTGTACTATCTGCTCTTACATATGAGCCAAAAACCAGACATACTCCTGGGATTTTGTGAACTAAAGCCTATTGCTACAGAGAGGATTTCAGTGAGCCAAAGGTATCCTGCTACACAGACCTCTGTGTGACGGCTGATAGGGCAATCAGTCATGCAAGCAGAGAGAGCAGAAGTGAGTAGAAGAGATGAAACTTGTAAGTCAAAATGACTAAGTTTAAAGTAATGAAGCCAAAGCATTAGAAATTCAGGAAGAAAACAAAGAAACAAAAACAAACAAACAAACAAAAAACAAACCAGAGACACAGCAAGATATAAAAAGAAAGGTTAAAAAGGAGGAAGTGGGAGCTCTGCAAGGTTAAGGGTCAGATCACCATAAGAATTTCTGAAAACTGACAGTTCCCCCCACAATGCCTGATCAGCAAAGACTGTGTGTGAATGTCCTGGGTGCTGGAAAGACAAGGATTGCTCCAAAAGTAATGCCTCTAATATTATTATGTATGCTCATAATGTTAAAGGTAGATGGTGATGGTATGATGGTAGAGGTTGGACCTTTCCCACCAATAGTCAGTCACTTTTTGTTGCTGTGTGACAGATGGCAGCACAGTGGCAGTCTGACAAAATGGCATCTGATGTGGAAGTGTGTATGAAGCAAAGGTGTGTCATTGAATTCCTCCATGTAGAAAAAATGACATACCTTGACATTCATTGATACTTGCTGAAAGTTTGTGAAGACCAAACAGTGGACATAAGCACAGTGAGGAGGTCAGTGCTGTGTTTTAGCAGTGCTGACAGTGACAGTAGGTCACCTCCACTGGTGCAGATTTTTGTCAGGGCAGCATGCAGTCTTTTATTAATTGCTAGTAAAAATGCATAGCTAATGGTGGTGAGTATATTGGAAAATAGTGTTTTGCAGCTGAGAGTTTGCTCTACCAAATAGTGTTATTGTGTTTCTTGTACCTTTTATAGTCTCCATTGAAATAAATAGGAGATTTTACCTTCAGAGTGAGGTATGTAAACTGAAGCTCAGGGTAAAGCTCATATTCATGTTAGCTCATTGCTGTGCCTTACAGTTATATCACTACTAGATTGCCATTATCGCTTTGTACTCATAAGTGTATCACCTTGCTTTCAAACCTCCAAGCCTTACAAAAAGATGCCCAAATAAAAGTCACCCACAGACATGTGGATTACAGTATGACAGAAAGAAGTAGTCCCTTCCTATTAAATATTTAGCCAAGTGCACTCTATCTTTCTTTCTCCCCTCTTTGTACTCTAACATGGAAACAGAGGTGAAAGGCTGATTTGGCAACACTTTAATGGTAAGGTAAGTACCTAGTTTGAGAGATTTGTTACTCAATTTCTTCTCCCAAAGAGAGATTTGGGAATCCTCTTAAAAAGAGATGGAGAAATTGGCTAATTAAAAAGGGAAGTTATCAGCATGTGTTCGCTAAAAAGGAATATTATCAGAAGAATATGACAAGCATACTGATGAGTATCATCAAAACTGTGATGGAATCTAGAATCCAAAAAGTCTTTTGACAGCATTTTTAATGGGAAGTTCATCAGAACAGGGCTATTTTCTGGACAAAAAGTCAGAGCAATAACCTTCATAGAAAGCTGAATGCTAAACTGAGAACACATGAGCATTTGTGAACAGCACTAAATGTCATTTTTAAGGGGAAAAAATAATCTCCAGCAAAAAGGGGTTGTAGGCTTTTTTTTGTTGTCATTTGTTTAATTGTTTTAATATATTCAGTATCTGAAAAGAAGAATACATTGATATTCTATGCAAAAGGCGCATGTGTACATCTTATATAATTAGATAAATACTAATTCTACCGCAAGACATAAAGGCATTAGGTAGATTGGTAAGATTCTATTTTCTTTTAAGAATAGTGGAGTGATTTCAAAGTATACTTTGAAATATATTATACTATATTTCAAAATATACTTTCAAAGATATTTACATCTGTTTATGTCATCTGCTAGCAACTTTAGGGTTTATACTTCTGAATTCCTGAACGTTGTGACCACTTAAGGACTATCTGAGGAAACAAGGCCTAGTGTCAATCTTTTTAAACAAATGCAAATCATAGTAGGCACGTTTGTCTTGCAGATTCCCATAAATATATACATACTTATGTCTATGCACACATAATACATATATATGTTAGACATAAAACAGACTTGAAAAAATGGGCTTGCTCTTTGATAGTTGTTAGTTTGCAGATAAATATTCCAGGTTTATAAAGGAGAGGTACTTTGAGAAATGCCATGGCAGGAGTGAGATTTTTATTATTTATTTTTCAGGGATTCTTCTAAATGGGCTTCACCTGTTGCTCATGTGAACCTCTCCTCTGTCTATGCAAAATCCACATACTCACTGTGACCACTTTTCCATGTGCTCAGGATGTTGCATCTGAACAAGTTTGCTGATTTCCATGTGTTTCACAACAGGAAGCAATGCAACAAGGAATAGCCTAAAAAGAGGGAAAGGCAGACAGTAGCTGTCTGTATTTCCCCCTTCTGCAGATGCTACTACATTGCTACTACAGTAGATCCAAATACTTGTTCAGCTCTGATAGGGAGAGGGAAGGAGAAGAGATCAAAGAGGAACCATTCATGTAGGCAGCAGGGCCATGGCAACAACAAAAGAAAATCAAAACAAACAATATGTTACGCTCAAACAGCTTCTGGATAAACATGGGTTTGCAGCAAAATTAGAGTATTATTCTTTTAAATTAATTACTTCTTCTGAAGTTACTACTTTCAAAGGGCGTAATGTAATTAGAATTTATTTTAGAAGACTGCTTCAACTACTGGTAGTGCTAGAGTAACAACAAGCACAAAACTAGCCAGCAGAATAATGGTAAAGTTGTGAATGCATACAGTGGATGTTTCATGGTATCACTATATAGCTGACAGCCTAGCAGACCTGTGGTCTCCAAAGCTGACTGAAATAGAGTGCAAGGGAAGAGCAGCCAGAACTGTGATGATTCACTCCAACAGGAACTCAGTTGCCTCAAGTTTCAAGTGAAGACACGTCCATATCTCAGAAAATCATTCCTTAGGGAAATAACGGACACAGCACAAAGACACCTAGGCCCTATTTGGAGGTGAAGACCTCATTTCTCTCTGATAATGGATGCAAATCCTTCAAGGTTTTTAAAGCAGAGACAATAAGGTGCTGTGTGAGAATGAAAAAATGTAACTGGGGAGAAACGATGTAGTTGCAGTCTAGCTGATCAGGGACATTGCTCTGCCAGCTGAGCTTACTGAAAGTGAAGTGACAACACAATCTTTGACTAATTTAAAGTCTGTTTCCATTGTGGAGCAATTAATTTCTTAGTTCACAAACAAAAGGTTGACACTCGGATCCCAGAAGAGAAGGCAGCATGTTTCAGTCTTGCCTTGCAAAATTCCTCTCGCCCGTTCAACCAAGCGAGTTTATTTCTTGGCAGACAAGCAACTATCTTTAGTTTTTAATTATCAGTATAAATGGCAAATAAGCATCGATGGTGCTTGGGCTAGCCCATTTGCCTGTCAGATTTCCAAGGCTGTTTTAATCTGATATCCTAGGGCATATTTGTGCACATTGGTGAGGGCACAGAGGGAACCCCCACTGCATGGGTTCTGAGGATGCAGGATACAAGGACACAAGGACACTTGGGCAGTACTGAGCACTGACCTTACTGAACACAGAACAGCATCCTGTAGAATTTAGCAGATGGGAAGATACAACATAATGCAGAAAACTATCACCCTTGTAGGTGGGTATCTAATGCAGATAGGAAAAGGCAAACTGGGGTGAACTGCAAGGTGGGCTGTTTAGACAGATGTCAGAAATATGGTTCGGGAAAAAAAAAACCAAAAACAACAACAAAAACCCAAACAAACCAGAAAGAATTTGAAAACTTCGTATATGGCTGAAACTGTCAGCACTACAAGAATTATGGGGAAGTCTGTAGGACTGGTATCATTTATGGCTAGGATCAACAGGAAAGGCAGAAAGGGAGAAAGGACTGCAAAGTATAAGAGAAAATGGTATGTGTCTGCTCATTCACATGAGACAGAAAGCGTAGACTTGCAAAACATTCTGAAGGAGATAAGAAGGGGACTTCCTTGCAGCAGTCATTGAAGGATATATATCTAGAAGCAAAGAATGAATGCAATTATAGCTGGGTAAAGAATCAAATCATACAAATTACAGAATCAGTAAGAAAAGGAAACTGGAATTAACTAAATAATATTTTCTGGGATGATATTTCAAGACAAGGACATTCCATAATGCAGTTGAAGTGTTTATACTTGTATATTTACATCTCCACTTTAGTTGTTTTTTTTTTTCCAGCCAAACAAAGAAACAGTGCCAACCAACTCTACAAAGGTGAGTGCAATTCATAACAGAGCATGTGTATTTGATGACTCCTTAGTTTCCGAACTTCCTAACATCAGAATGCATAGAATAGAAAAAAAGCACCAACTTGGTCAATATTGACATACACTAAAGGGATAAAAGCTTTTCTAAGCCTATGTTCCTCTTACAAGATTCAACACACAAGCAATTTTGAAAAAGACATTTCGTGGAAAATTAGCTTAATCATAAGAGCAAGTTGGTATTTGGAATGGTCTGGGAGACCTAAGATGGAAACAACACTTCCCTTCAGATGGTGGGGAAACAAACTCGGAGAGGAAAAGATATATATTATTTTTCAATCAAACTAGGAATAACAAGCTGCAGACTCTGAATATCACTTGTGAAATATCAAAAAGAATACTTTGCTAAGAAGCAGAGAGGCAAAGGAGAATACAAACTCATGTCTGAAGGCAAATGAGAACAATCAACAGTTGCTGTGAAGAAGGCTGGTTTGATATGGCTTCTTGTTTTTTTTTTTTTATGCAAAAGTTGAATTACTTTAAGATCAATTAGACATACTATAGGTGGTGTTTGAAGAAATCTATGAAAATTTAAAAAACAGTTTGAAGCAATTGGTGTAAAAGTGATGAAGGGTGTGGAGAATTCAAGGGCCTGAAGGAGGAAAAGTACAATATCTACTCTATAAAAGAAAAAAAAAAAAAAGAAAGTGTAGCAGAGAGAAGGGTAAAAAAAAAACCTTTTAAGAAGAATTCTGAAAAAAAATCCCAAAATAAGTATTTAAGAAAAATACACAACCATTCCCCTCAAAATCACCAAAATCAATGTGAATCTTGTGAGACTCTTACTTTTTCTTTTATTTACTTTTTTCTTCTCTTTTGCTTTCTTTCTGTTATTATTACTATTTTTTAACAGGACTCTTGACCAAGAAAATTAAGACAGATGAGCCTTACATCAGGAGAATTTGTGACACTGTCCTCTCTGCCAAAACAGGAAAACATATTCACTGTGGGAAATTTTCAGAAGAGTTGTTCTCAGAACTTCACTGTCTAAATGGGGACAGAGTATGGGAGACATCTCTAGGGTAGTTCTTGTGAATAATATGCTAAACCTGGTCCTATACCTTATAGTCATTCAAGCTTTTAGAAGAGTGAAAAGCACAAATTTAGAGATGACAGGACTGGAATGCAATGTAATCTTGGTACAGTGAACAAATCTCTGAAATCAACAAGGGAAGCACTGCAGAGACAAAAAGTGAGCACTGCACTTGTGAAAGAAGAAATACAAGCTTAAAGAAAAGTAGATCAGGTAGCTAGGACACGAAAAAGGATCTGAAATTTAATAGACCTCCAAGTACATGTGTAATACTGTAGTAAAAATTTCACATTTCATACTAATGAACACATGATATGCAAAGCACAGAAGGCCATTTGTGATGCTGACGTGTATTTCAATGCGTGGCTGTCATACCAAAGGAAGGAACAAAGTGGTTTGGTTTCCAACAAACAAAAACTAAGTGAGATACCAAGTGAAGAGTCTATGTACATAATCAGTGCATCTGAACAACAGGTGAGAGCAATTCCTCTTGATAGAAGGACATTGCACACCAGGATTTTGCCTGTCTGCAAGAGGTGGAGAAGGTTGCTTCTCAGGGGCTTTCTAGCCACCCATATCTGTAATTCTAGCTTCCTAAGAGAAGGGAGTTTTCACTAGAGTTCCCTTCAAACATAAGATGTCTAAAGTCAAGCTCTCTTAAAAATATATTTTTTAAGTAGTCTAAGAATGTAGTTTAAGTAGCCGTCTAGGTAACTGTTTGGGAAATTTCACCTGCAGCAAATCATAATTATAACTAAAGGCATTATTGTTGTTCTCACTCATGTTAACTTAGGAGTGGGTAAAGTGGATACGTGTCTCTGTTTTCACAGAAGTAATAATATTTTCTCTGAGCAGGGGATGTTCCAGATGAGCAGAAGCAAAGTAAAGGAATTTATATGCTGTTGAGAACCATTGCAACCTTGAACAACTCTTAGGAAGAGTTTTATCATAAGCATAGTATGTGCACCAGCACCCAACTACAGAGCTTGTTTTCTGCCTAGAAACTTCCTTAATCTAGACAAGAAAAAATTGATTCTGATCCCAGATTTAAAATAAGTCCATTTTGAGGTGCTGGTTTTCAACATCTTCCATTTTTACAGACATTTGGGGTTTTCGTTCCCAACAGAAATGCCAAAGTGTGATGAGAGGATGTATTATTATTCAACTTTCATCTCCCCAAAGGATGTTTTCCATTGTTGTTGCTATCATATAAATTACAATTTCAACTAAAAATGGCAACGCCAGGCAGGACTAATAGTGCCATAAAAAAAATTTATTCTAGTACTCCTTCAAAATATTGATTTAGAAGAACAATAAAATTTGATTTTTCCCTGCTGCTTCAAAGTAGCATTTGGTTCATTCTAAATAGCAAGTAGAAAGTTAAAAGCTCTCAAGCAATGAATGAAAATATACAAAGAAGCCATCACCAAAACTTTGTATCAAGGAGAGCATTAGTAACTGTTAACTCCTGGGAGAAGAATGGAGTACTGATTTATTGATCAGTAGACTTAGGTGTTTTTTTAAACACCTTGAAAATCACCTACTTTTATTACTTAATTTCTAAGACGCCAATGGAAATAAGGCTCTTTCTGAAAGGCATTATGCTCATATAACACCATAACTTGATTAGATATCATTAGGGCATTGGAAACACTGAAGCCCCCTGGGTACAACTCTGCTTCGGCATGAACACATTATGCCCATTCAAATTTCTTAACCACTTGGGTTAATTTTGCTGCAACAAGTTCTATGACAGACCAAACATCACCTGCTGTCCTAAATGCCTCAACTTTATTCACAGTAGGTATCACCTGTCCTTCCTCAACCAGTATAAAGCTGGCATTAAGCTTAAAGTCCACATAAGCTGACACTAATTTGACAGAAATGTGACAGAAATTCAACACTGCATCTGTATTGAAAACTGAACTGGTGAGTGATCTATTCGTGTGCACAGCTGGTATTAATGAACTCAAAAACATATGGCTTAAGAAGAATGGGAACTAGGTCAAGTCAAAAGGAAAAGCTGTAAGAATTTAATGTTTAAAAGATGGTAGTTTTGAAACAGGAGTCGATGTGACAATTATAGGATCATTCAGGAGATGACAAGAAATATATGGTATGTGCTGTCAATCAGCAACCTCGTATAAAGATGTATCCATGCATAGAGCACTCAAGAAACAAACTGCAGTTTAGACACAGGAAGTGGAAGTTATTACTGTCCAGTAAACCACATGAGAACTTCTGTAGAGGGTTGAATACTGTTTAGAAGACTGTTTCCCCAAATTCTTAGTTCTGCAAAGCCATGAGTGGAGATATAAGGCAAGGATAAGTATTTATAGACCAACTTTTCCTGTCAAGCAGGAACATGCTTTCCTCGAGCAGGACCATCAGCAAAGTGATGGATACTGCAGCAATTCACTTTCTGCTTTTAGTGGTGCTGAGCCCTGTGTGTGTGGCAAAATGCTCTTAGCGTGTTCAATTCTGAAAACCCTAAGAGCTTGACTAACCTGCTTACTCTACACAGTGTTGTCCTTAGCTACAAGGGACTCATCAAAACCCTGTTAAAATGAGTACATTAAGGTAGATAAAGATGGTGTTCCTTAGTGTAGGATCTTAGCATTGATATCTAACATTTATCCTCACAACACTCCCGAGACACAGCATCTGAGACACAGATGCAGGGAAGCCGTATGTTCAAAGATACTTCAAAAGCTATTTAGCTCTTCAGGCAACTAGAGCTTCAATTTAGATGCCACAGACAATTTCAAAACTTCCCTCCAGCTACTAACCTAAGAACTGTAATACTTTTAAAAGGGGCTCATGTTTCTCCAAGTAGACACGTATAAAACTGCCAGAATATCAATGCTACAACAGAACTAATCATGAGCTGCTTGAGCTTTTCAGAGCTCTGGATCAGAATGTGGAAGCTTTGAAGGAAGAATTGCAGATGAGGCTTCTCTCCTTCTCCAAGATTTACAGGCTAAGTGCAATCATTTTTTGTGAACTGGAACTTTTGAGATGCATGAAACTGAGTCTGAAGGGATTCAAGGTCAAATCCTTTACACCTCAGCTACAAATCTGTATTACTGGACTGAGAAGTCAGCTTAGAACTGATATTTCCAGGTATTTTCTTGAAGAGCCTTGAACGGAAAAATTAAAAGGCAGCAAAATGGAGACACAGCAACTCTCAGCTTGAGCATGGATTTAAAATCTCTGTGCAAAATCGAGGACAACAGAATTCTGCACACACATCATTTCAATTCCAGGCAAGTGCTGAGAAGCAGGTAAATTAGTCTGAATGGAAACCTTATGCTGCAGTGACCAGATAGATTTCTTTTATCAAAACAGCTCACTACACTGTTCTGAAAACTCTATTATACTTATCAAGCATTAGCATCAGATGCATTGGCCTATCTATGAGATAAAAGTGTTGGGCTGATCTGAAATGCCTGTTCAAGTTCCCAAAGCCTCACCAATACGGTCTCACACCCAGGACCCCAAGCCCTGCTTCAACACAGGTAATGGAGTCACACATTAGATCCAAGGACACTAGGAATAATTTCTCTTTGTGTTCAGTAACGTGCACACACTGTTTGCAGTGTGAATGTGCCACCATGGGAAGAACAAATTGCACAGGGCACTTGGCGTCAGAAAAAGGACACAAAGATTTCTTAGACCCAAGCTTCACTACCTTTTGTCACACTACTCCAGAATGGGCATTGGGAATGGTAGGACTTGAAATAAAAATCTTTATACACCCTCTGGCAGCCATCTGCGGAAGAATGAGTGCAGAACAAGCACGGAGGCCTACTACAGTTGCAAGGGTAAGAGAGGAGCCATAGCAGGATAGGTTCCCTGTACTGATCTGTCTTTTTTTTTTTTTTTCCTACTACTATATATAGATCAGAGCAGTAACTGAAGCCAGAACACAGCAATGCCAAGGAAACGTGTCTCCACAGAGGAGACACTGAAGAGAAGCAATATTCTCATTGCTCTTTAACCCGATGTTCCTATGTTTCACTGAATTTAAATAATTCTTATAGGCAAGGACTATTATTCTTTGACATTAGTTCTTGTGTAAAGCTCTCAACAAGAAAATACTTACTCTTTTTCTGATTTACTGTTTATGCAAGACTTTCTCTCTAAACCTGACAGCTTATTTTCTCAAATAAAAGGAAAGGACCAAGTTCAAGGCTGCAAACTAGGTGTGAGAGTCACATTTGTTTAGGCAGAAAACATATACAAGGCTGTAGTAAGAAAACAGAAAAAAGAGGAAATATTTGTAGTTATCATTTCACATACAGTCAATTTTCCTTCCACAGCCTAGCTACCCATGCAGTCACTTCCTCAGTTGTGCTTGGATAATGTTCACATACACAATCACTGTTAATCCCAACCCTAAATGTCTCACTGAAAACAGACTTGCTCGAACTTCTGCCGACCTGCTAACCTACTGGCAAAAATCAGCACAAAATTGTGTATTAAAATGTCTTATGGATTGTCAAGAGCTGTTATCTGCATTTCTTAAGACTTCAGCAAGCTGCACGATAGAGGAGCAAGACTGTCCCTTTTGGGGCGGTGAAACATGGTCAGGCTGTGCCTGTCTGAGCGGCAGCAGAGCTTGCAAGGGAACGCTGCCCCTCTCCACGACCCGAGGAACGCTAGGTGGCACTGGTGGTATTCACACACATTTTCATCCACCTTTCTGGAAAGGAATCTGCTGATACCTTTCGACTTTCAGCAAGCAATAATGTGGTAGAAAACAATTCAAGTATTTCTCTCGGTGGTTCGTGAGCCAGAGATTAAAAGTACTTTTTGCCACATGACTGGGGGCTGAAGGAAGGCTGTCTGACCCTCCTCTTCTTTCTCAGAGCTGTCTGAATGTTAAACTCACTTCCACAGTATTCGATGATTGCAAGCCAACTGATAGAAATACTACTGTGCACATAATGGTGTCTTTATAAACACTAATTATACTCTTATAATATGTATGAAAGTTGTCAAAGGGTTGGATTCTGTGATAGTGAGCTCCCAGTGCTGATTGATGGCACTGGTATCCATATTTTAAGTGTAATTAGACATATCTGAAAGCAGCAACACTATACAGGGGTTAGCTGCAGCACAAATTATCCTCCTCTAAACTGACTCTAAGAACCCCCCAAAGGTTGCTTGTCACTATGCTTACTTGCTCACAGTTCCAAGAAAACAAAATGGAACAAAGCAGCAATACAAGGAAAAGGAAATGGCATTCCCTGGAATTCATGCAATAAAGCAAGTAGAGATACAGATTAAAAAGGGTACAAGAGAAATCATTTGGGTGTGATCAAAAGATCAAAGCACCAACAATGAGCAGGAACTGCCACCAAGCTGGCAAGCTCCGTAATGAAGGTCACCACGCAACCACACTGGTTTTAGATTAATTTACTAAAAACCAACAAAATGGGGGTAATTCAAGGATAGAGGAAGATTTTTTAATCTAAAGAATGTAACTGAACCTTCTTCATCGTAAATGTGTGAAAAGTTCTCTTTGCTTCCCATCTGAAGCACTTGCACAGCAGTACAGGAATCAGCCTGTGGAAGCTTTCTTAACCATGGTAAATTGAGCACAGAACTCGTCTCTGTGCACTACATGGCATCTGTTCCTGTGGTGCTCTGCTGTGCTTCTACCCCATGAGGACCACAGAACCCCAGCACAGTATCTGCTCCTGTTGCTGAGAGACTGATGTTAGCAATTCCTATCCTCTTTCTTTTAGAGATGAGATGTACAGGTAGGAGAGGTAGGAAAACAACTTCTTGCAAGCCCTTAATGGAATTTTTCATTTCCTTTAATGTGAAAGCTGAATGAAGGTAACTGTTCAGTGATGTGTCTAAAGGTCCAGTTCTGCCTCCTCCCCATCTAATCAAGCTGGAGGTTTCCCTGAGATATTTGGCTCTGTGGAATTTGTATTTGATATCCAAACTTTCAGTTGTCCTTTCTACTCTTGCATATTTCTCTGTCTTGTAGAAACTTCTGCAAAATCCCAACACACCCAGTTCAATCAGTATATGCTTCATTTAGAGATGAGATTAAAAAAAAATAAAAATGCACAAATCTGAAACTCTCTAGTTTTCCAAAATCTATTTTGAGTAAAAAGAAATACAGAAATAAGTGATTTATAGTCCTCTGCCATGTCTGCAAATTAATATCCTTCATAGAAAAGGTAACCTTACCCCCAAAACATTCCAAGTTCTGTTTATCTGTCAACACTCAGTAACTATGAAAATGTAGATACCTAGTTTAACAACTTTCTGTGATTTCACTAGTACTGTTCAGGTCCCCTCTGTTACCTATCTTCAAGTTTGATATCTTAAAATATCTACTTACCAGGAGAGTGTACAGGAGAACCAGATTTTGTTGAAGGTATGTAGTGAAAAGAAAACATATTGGAACAAGTGAAATCCTGACTTTTCACTGTGAAGTTCAAACAGTGGGGCATGTGCCCAGAGAAACTGGAGAATCACCAAATTTAGAGATATTTAAAACTCAACTTATCAAGGTCATGAACAACCTGTTCAAGCCAAATTCAGTTTGAGCTGGAGACCAGACTAAATGACCCCTAGATGTCCTTTCTAGTCTGAAGTTTTCTATGATTCTAAGTTTCTGTGCCACATTTATTAATATAAACTATATTATGTGTTGTAGACATGTTTGTCTTCTTTTGAACTTGTGATGCTCATGTATCTGTACAAAGCTGTTGTTTGTCTATAACACTCTTCTATACTTAAATAAGGATTATTTACAGGATTGATAAAAATTTGTCTGACTTGACCTATTCTCATTCTATTTCTTTTGCTAACGGTTAAAAATATTATGTCTATGCTACCTAAGGGTGTGCTCAGTTATAACACTAGAGTCAATCAATACTTGAACTGAAAAACACTAGGAAACTGTTCTAGGATTAGCTGCGGCATTTATGCTTTTTCTTCTGCAACAGGCCAAGTGGTGCAAAAGGCCAGTTCTTGATATTGGAGAAGGAGGCACAGGAAGTATTACAAATACTTTTCTTGTCATCAGGGAGAACCTCAAAACTTCTCTAAGTACTAAATATTGTTGCCAGCTGTCCTTCCCACTCTATTCTTTCTTCCTAGGTTTCAGTTGGCAAAGAACATTCTTTTCTATTGTGGAAACCATTTTGATTTTTTTTTCTCCAGACACTAGATTGGAAATATGGCAACTCTCTATATGTTTTACAGCCTCTTTTACAGGCTGTACTTCTAAGTAAGTCCCCAACAGAGCTGAAGGAGAGCTATCTCCTGTCTAAGCCACCCTTGTGACACACTCCCGCCTCACTTACTCCTGTCCCTGGTTTCTTTGGCTGTTGTGAATGCCCCATGTGCACTGCAGTCAACATCTTGTAGCTGGATGCAATGTATCAAAGACCAGTCAACTATTTGAAAGGGTAGGTAACAGCAACGGCAAAACGAGGGGAAAAATGGTCTTCAGTTGAGGGAGGGAAGATTTATATTGGATGTCAGGGGGAAGTTCTTTACTGTGAGAATGGTGAGGTGCTGGAACAGGCTGCCCAGAGAGGCTGGATGCCCTGTCCCTGGAGGTGTTCAAGGCCACATTGGATGGTGCACTGGGCAGCCTGGTCTAGCATTAAACGGGGAGGTTGGTGGCCCTGCTGATGGCAGGGAAGTTGGAGATCATGATCTTGAGGTCCCTTCCAACTCAGGCCATTCTGTGATTCTGTAATTCAGATTCACTGGTCCTAAAGCAGTTTTACAGCAACAAAGAGGGCCTGAGCATGACAATGCTTTGGCCTGTAAAGTATTATAAAGAGCAAATGCACCGCAATGCAGCTGAGCAGCTCTGTTTTTTCAGAAATGTGCTTTGAAAGACTCTTCTCCCTTTAGGCCTGCTCTTTCAAACAGTTCCCAGTCCAGCATCATGATTCATTTTGCTTCATTTTATATAATGTGACGGAAGTGGAGATGACAGCCCAGCCCTAGAAACTGAAATTACTTTTCTAAAAACCTGCATAAACTGACTTATTATTAGGATTATAGATCATGGAAATTCACTGATTACTGCAAATGAGGAAGATACAGTAAGCTTCCACCATAGGGATACAGTAGCTATAAACAGGCTGGCAAAAGCAAATAAATGCACCTTGAGATTAGCATTTTGAAAGCAGCAGAGCAAAGAAGAGATGAGAGGGACTAATCATTCACAGAAAACAAACTACTTTATTTGGTCTGTAATGAGGCATTTGAGGGTGTTTTAAAGTTTCAGATTGTCGCAGAGTGAACTATTCTTCTATTAATCTGTTAGAGAATTGGTAAACAGCCACAAAAGGAGAAGCACATGCCTACGGCATTAGAGGGAAAATTGCCTACAGATTACAGTAACAACTATTTTCCAAAGGCTGGAAGAACACCTAAGAATACTACCTCTGCTGATAACTCTATCTCTGCAAAGGAGCAAATGCTTAACAATTATCTACACCGCCAAGAACAGCCACAATTTCCTGAGTGCCTCTACAGAAGCAGCCAGGGACCAGGTTTATGTGATAACGTAAGAGCCAGGTAGAAAATTACTGAAAGGAAAAAAAATAATTTTGCCTGAGAAATTGTAGGGAATGAGAAAGAAACGGAAGCTTTCCTCTTTTAATGAAGGACTTAAAAAAAAATAAAAAAATAAAAATTCTCAGCCCTCTTAACATTCCTTTCTCCATGCCGAGCCACCTGTAGATTTGTGCTGCCTCAGAGAGGAGCCCATCTCAGTTGTTAAGCAGATCACTACTCCATGCTGCACTTGATAGACTAAAAGGACTATCCACCTTTTTTTTTTTTTTTTTTTTAATAGTCTCTATTTCCTCCTCTTTTCCTTGCACCATGTCACAGACAGACTCTGCCAGAGAAAGAGCTGAGGGAGAGGGCAAAGGGTTTTTCTAAAAAGCATTTAAAAACATCCTCTCTCTCTTTCAAAGGCTTCAGTGAGCTATGAAGGCTAGTGGAGAGTCAGAAAAAAAACCCTATGTATTACTTTTACAAGAAACAGAAAAGGTTTTCTGAAACTAGGATTTCAGACAAACTGGCTCAAACCATGCATAACCTCAGTAGCCTTTCAATTCAGCCATAAACACAGCATTGGCAACACTTCCCTTAGAAATAAGGTGTTTTTAGCCTCAGTTCTCCCTGATCTGGTGAGGAGAAACACCACAGCAGGTGCTAGCATGAAGAGAGCAGGCAGCCCATGTCTTCTTGCACATATATGACAAACTCTGAAGTAACTGAACCTTTCTAAGAGCATTTAGACCAGCATCAGTGCCTGATGGTGGAATGAGAGATATGCCTACAGGCCATCTCCAGTCTACCTCTCTTCACTGAGCAGGTTTGACATTAGCATCCCTCTTCTTCATAACAGGATATGAGAGGAAGTAAAAAAAGCCCTCCCTACAAACTACATAGAAATCGTACGTGATTTGTTCTTTTTAAGCATCTTAACAGCTTCATTAGCATGGCAGGAACTGTGCATGGTACGTCACATGGAAGTTCAGTTTCCTCAGCTGTGCCTTTCTGTTACAACAGTTAAGAACATCCACTCCAAGGGAACCCTAAACATAAAGAATTAAGATGAGCTGAGACCAGGAGCATCATGCCTGTACTCTTCACACTAATGCTTGCACAAGTATTTCAGGCACACCGATAGGGACTGCTATAGGCCCAACTAGTGAAGATAGATGTTATAAACAAACACATACTGGACAAGGGAGATGGAAAATGATGGGTTTATTTCCACAATAAATAAATAAATAAATAAAAATGGTGAACTTCTAACAGCTGTTACAAAGGTTCTGATTACCCAACATTACTTCAGGTTCACACTTTGTGCCTGAAGTATTTCAAAACAAGCGACAACAAATTTTTGATGTCAGCAAAGAGATTAGAATTCACACAGATTATATTCTAAGATTCGAACAAACGTTAGAAAACCACAGGCAGGTTACAAAAACTCAATGTGCAGTTTAAAGCTCCCTAGATAGAAACATAAATTTTAAGAAATAACCCACCTTGAGGAAAAGTGACTGAGGAAAGAATGCAGATAGATCCCCCTGAGTTATGGGTCAGTATATCTCCATCTGCAGAGGAAGGAAGTATAGAAAGATTTATATGAATTGTAAACTGGGGAGTGGAAGAGTTTATATTCAGACTGGATGTTGAAGCTGCTAACACAGAAAAAAAAAGAATGGTAATCTGAGGGAGTTGGAAAATATGAAGCACTGCATATAGTGATAGATAGAACTTTCAAGTGATGTTTTTAAGAGAGCAATCAGGTTCTAAGTTTATGTTAAGATCTGTAGCTTATCTAGAACTGATAATCATAAATAGAAAAGTAGCTTCCAAGTTCATCTAGAGGCATGTAAGTTACTAAATGCTTTACGACAGAAATATATACAACACTGAAAGTTCTAGTGATGTTTAGAATGGCAGTAGAAACATTTTGAATTTATGTAAACTGTTTTATTCAGGTTCTGCTCAATGCATACTAGAAAATGCACTTGGAAAGCACAGAATGATAGAAAAATCTTTGATAGAAAAATCTTGTCTAGAGCTTCCAATAGAGCCAAAGCTCAACAACAACAAAAATAGTATGATGCTTTACCAGCAAACATCCAAGGAGAAATCCAATTTTTGTGTAGATTAATTTGCTTTCATATACGTGTAGAGATATATACATAATTCCTAATGATAGTATGTTCTGGCGGTCTGCTTGATACAAAGAAAGACATAAAGGGAATGAAGGAGCTGCTTTATGAGAGAAGACAAAAAAGGATGAAGGACTTCAGTCTGAAGAAAAAAAGATCTGAAAGAATAAGTCTGAGGTTGATTAAATCATGCAGGCAATGGATAGTCTGAATGCAGAGCACTTGTTTGTAAAATCCTGCAATAGTATAGAGAGCACTCAAGCAAGATCTACAGATTGGTTTAAAATAGATTAAAAAAAAAAATCCTTACATGCTTGCTGTCGTAGCAGGCTGCAGAAGCAAGCAGTGTCTACAGGGTCAGAGACAAATCATGGATGAGAGGTCCATAAACAGATACTAAAAGATGGGCTGTAATCCACACAGCTGTCCTGGAGATGGAGGCAGTACCAAAATAAGGGACTGACTGCAGGGAGAGGCCAGTCTCCAAGTCCCTTGCCAAAACTACCACTCTAATATCACTGTCAGAAAAAAGTTCTAGGCAGGATGAACCACAGATCTTGCTGAGTGGAGCCTCTCTTACAGTATTAAATGTTATAGTCCTGGCATATCCTACTAGGCTTCAAATAATAAATAAATGCAATTAGGAAATCAACAAACCAAACGCTTTGTGCTTCTACCTCTTTCCTTTTTTCTCCACCTCTCTTTTTGTTGCTGTTTGTTAAGGCACCAGTTTTCATATTACAGACTATTGTACCTTTAAGTGCTAACACTGGCTTGTCATTATGATTACCAAAACTGTAATGTCTCTCACTTCCACCTCTTCCATTCGTCCCCATTCTCCTTCCCAGTGTGCACTCCACCATTAAAAAATACACATTTTCACATGACAAAATGGTAAGAAGGGCCACTATAACACGAAAGGTTTCCATTGAATCTTTTTTCTCTTTAAGCACTTCCAGAGAGGCATTAAAGTGCAACTTCTCACAGCCCTGAAATGCAGCCAGCTCAGAGGCAGACTGCTGCGAGTGTTTAATAGTTCCCAGCAGCACTAATCAGTAGGTAAGGACAGGAGGTTAAGAAGGGTACTATGTCTGAATAAAATGAACAATCTCATTTCAAAGGTCTTATATTTCTTTAAAGCAGTCAAGAAGAAGACAAAAAGAGAGCAAGAGACAGACATAAAACACAAACACTGGAGAAGGCGATCTAAAAGGAAACTGAATGTATGATGGACTTTATGGAATAAGAGAGGTGAAAGACGACGAGTGCTTGGAAAGTAACTTCTGCTGATAGCAGGGAATTTTCATGATCTGGAGACCTTTAACCTATGTTACATGTGTCAAAAGTTTCATGTAAGGAAGATTTTCCTCACAATTTAACAATGAGATATTAGCAAGGCAGACAGCATTTTGAGCTGTGGTATAGAAAAAGCTGTCCTGTGGTAAGATAAACAATCCATGAAGCTATTACACATTTCCCAACCCACCTCATGTTATTTTTTAGCAAGACTGCTCTTCTGTAAATCTTTGACTTTTTCTGTTTCTTTCCTTCATTTTCCTTTAGCAATACAGTTTTTTTTTTTTTTTTTGGTAAGACAAAATGAGTCAGGATCAGAGATTCAAAGCATTTAAATTATTCTCAAAGCAAGCAACTACAGAATGTGTGGTCCTAGGAAATTCAGAAAAGAAGCTAACTGTGGATACTGTAGGGGAAAAAAAAAAAAAGAAAAAAAAAGAAAAAAAAAACCAGTGTTCAATAGACATGGACCCTTATTTCCTTAACAGAGTCATATATAAATCCACATTGCAAAAAAGGATAACTCTGGCCTGGCTCAAGCAAAATTCCCAGATACGCCCACATTCTTGCAGGAGGTTTCTTACATACCTTTTTGCTATCCTGGCCATGTGCACATCTTAGTACACACAGCACACAACTCCTTTCCTTGATGATATCCATAAAAAAAGTCCAGTGAGGCTTCAATAGAAATTAATTGAATATATTAATTGTATTTGAATACCCAAGTTCATTGATGCAAGTTTTTTATCTCATTTGAATGACCGCTATCTAGTACAAGCAATATTTACTGATAATTCAGTAAACAAACTCCACAAATCTGGACCTGTGTAAAAGAATAGAAATCCATGGGCTCTGATGGGATGCACCCAAGAGTTCTGGAGTGATTGCCATACTGCTGTCTAATATTTCTGATAGGTAATGACAAATGTGCAAGATGCCTGAAGACTGAAGGAAAGGTGATGTCACACCAGTCTTCAAAAAGAGCAAGAAGGAAAACCTGGGAAACTACAGGTTAGTCAACCTTATCTCTGTCCCTGGAAAGGTGTTGGAACAGCTTATTCTGGATGTCTTCTCCAAGCAATTGGAGGAGAAGAAAGTTATCAGAAGTAGTCAGCATGTATTCACTGAGGGGAAATCATGCCTGACCAACCTGGCTGCCTTCTGTGATATCATATCTGCCTGGGTAGACAGAGGGAGAGCAGTGGATGTTGTACACCTTAAATTCAGCAAGGCTTTCAACACTGATTCCCATAACATCCTTGTAGGTAAGCATAGGAATTGTGAGATAGATGAGCAGACAGTGACCTCTAGTCACTGCTAGTTTTCTGAACAGCTACTTACACAGGACAGTGTTTGGATGTCTAGATGAATCTCCCTTGTGGAACAGGTGCATTCTGCATGCAACGTGTCTCACTGACGGTGAGGATACATGAAATATCTGCAGTTGAAGACTTTTAAGAACAATGTATATAGCAATATTTCTCCTTCTATGCAGAGACAAAGAAAGTTTTGGGACTACGTAGGTAAAAATAGTATTGACTCTGATAATATTTCCCATGCCAGGAAGTCTGGATCAGTCATGTTGATGCAAGCCAGCTGATCATTCTGAGGTGAGAGACTTTGTGAGGAGCGTGATGGTGCTCCCACCTGCTTCTTACTAGCTGGGATTAGTGATGCAAGTAATGGGATAGCTCTGAAATACTGTTGCAGTCTCTATCTTACCATCTCCTAGTTTCAGTCACTGCAGAGACCCACAGCTCTTGCTTTCAGGAAGTGTCAGCTGTTTGTAAACCCTATCATTAGTTACTCCCACTGGAGGATCCACAGTTCTTTAGGACAAAGTGTTACCTACACTTTCTTTGATACTGTCGGGAATCCATCCTCATGTAGGGAAGGTCCTATCTACGAAGTAGCAGAAATGTTCTACTCACTTGTGCACAGTTATTTTGGGAAAACAGGACTGGTTTCCTTTTGGCTGTTCCACCCTGGATCATTTTGATGATAAAATTTATAGGGTAGTCCTATAAACGCTAGTATCAGCAATAATAGAAGGTGGAGAAAGGAGTAACCATCAAGGGAAGAACAGGCTTGTCTAGATGCATCCCTACCAAAACAAATATTTAATGATCACAGAAAAAAAAATAAAGTATTACAAATACTGAAATTAACACTTGGAAAACTATTGGCCTTTTAGAATGAGCATAAGTAGTGATTACTTCCTTATATGAACTTTCCAAGCTTGCTAGAAGATATTCAAACAAAATACATCCATATTAAGCATTATAGAATGAATAAAAATATACTGTAATCTGATCACTGATCAAGGGCTATTTCTAATGAGTGCAGTGGGTATAATGAGATGAGCCTTTATGCTTAACAAGCAAATTAACTGTCCAAACTGGAAAAAGCAACTGAGGAGTTGGGCTAATACATCTGGCATATTGCTGTGGTGACCTCACTGTGCTGTTTCTGCATTCTATGACCAGTCCCCGCTCTGCTTTGCCCTGCACACAAATATCAGCTTGCTCAGAGCTTAGGATCACCACCATGCACAGCCAGAGAAGTGCCTCCCATCTCCCCAGTTTGTGCAACTGGGTTTGTCAGAAGCTGAGAAGAAAGATAACTTCTTCCTTATCCTCCAGGCACCTCAGATCCCTGCTAACCAATCTACTGGGGCTCTTAGCAAATAAGCAGCCTATGGATCAGTGTGGATTAGTTGCTACCGAATGGATATCTCCTGCCTATTTCTGAAGTACTATGGAGCAATGTACAAAGACTTGCTCCCTGCATCTCTCTATGGACTACACAGAAATCAGATGAGTACACACAAATGCATGTCAGTCAGGTCTGATTGATACTCTTTGCTGGAGAGACAGAATTAGATAAGTGGCACAGGCTCCAGCACTGACAGCTGGTCACCTCCCAGCTTTTCTCTTCAGCCTACAGACACATTCTGTCAATCAGGCATGCATGAAGAGCTTCCTCTCTTAAAAAATACAAAATATTCTCACTTGTTTATGAAGAGGCACAATGTCTAAGACCCAGACTATGGTTAACCCATCTCAATTTCTTTGAGACCTTCATTTATACTTTTACTCTCTCCTCTTTCCTCTACACATTCCAGTTTCTGCCTGGCCCTATTATTAATGCAGAAGCATGGGGAATGTGCACGGTTATGCAGCCAAAGAATAGAGCAGGAGAGGGGCAAACACAGAGCTACACTTCCCATCACAACACGGTGTGAGATCTGAAAAGGGATCTGTCAGACTCTGAAGGGATGGGTATTACTGCAATTTTAACAGAAATGGTTTGTTTCCAAAAACACAGCATGGAAAAAAATATTTTTGACATTCAGTTTCTGAAAAATAACAAATTTTAACAGATATAGTGTTGGGTGTTGCTTAGTATGTGTGTTTTCCTGGGCTTCTTGAGCTCTGATTTCTAGCTTACCTTGCTGAATCTTCAGATTTGCCATTGAGATTACAGAACTGCAGAGGTAAGACTGCATTTTAAATAGAAGATTTGGGGTATTTATGGCACTATTACATGGTTCAGTTAGAGAAGTTTGGAAGCTTGACTTCAAGTTTCTCATGTATTTGCTGTGGGACAGAAAGTGGTGTAAGAAAAAAAGAAGTTAATTGTTCCTCTACTTGTTCCTCTTCTTTTAATTCCAAGCAAAGACCAAACTTCAGAAATGTGAGTTTCTGTACTGTTTCTTCAGCACAGTTAGAAAACATGATTGATTCCTATAGGATGTGACTATATATATATCACCCATAAATATTCCTGGCAATTTGTCATCCTTGTTACTCAGATTCTGGCTCACTTTAACTTTGATGAAATCTTTGGTCTGGGTAATCCAGGAATAGCTTCCACTATTGGGATGCAGACATTTTCATAGCTCCTTTTTGAGGCTATAGGGATTTGGGGGTTGTGTACGCCCTGTGGCTTTGAACATTTTGTATTGTTGATGTGAGTGACTGCTGAAATTTGTTTGAGAAATATTCCTGTGGAGTACAATTTTATAATCTCTTTAAAAAGCTCCTTGCATCTGATGCTTTTATATTAGTTTGGGCTGGCAGACTATTAAAGAAGAGGAGTCACCGATCTCAGAAGATATTTTTTCCTGTTAACTGTGCTCTTCATTTTACCTTTGCTTCTCCAGTGGTGAATATACCCCAAAAAGGTAGTTTATCACCTTTATGTAGTTTGTATGTGAACTGTTCTTTGGGGAGAAAGAGAAGGAAGAAGAAATATAAAGAAGAGGCAATCTCAGATCAATCATACTCATTTCCAAGGGATACGACCTATAAGCACTTCTGAATGGAGGGATCCGTGCTGATTTGATTCCTCGTATCAGAGCAAGATGCAGGCTCACTGTGCTGGTTGCAATCAGTGCTTCCAGGACAGGCATGGGAGGGCTATATGGATTTGTCTCAGCTTCTTTTCCTGCACCAGCAATGGGAAAAGGAGGCACACAAGATTTCTGGGTGCAGTGTAATGTATCTGCAGAGGACCTAAGAAAAGCGTATCAAAAGGAAGGAACAGAGAATTTCTCTGACACACCTTCTTCCTCGCAGTGATATATATTTCTGAAAGGATTGCTGTTTTCATCCCTGTCTGTCCTCTGCACACTGCATATCTGTTTTTCCCCACACAAGGCACTTGTTTTGGTTTTCTGAAAAGACTTTTGCTTAGAGATTTCTGCAATTCTTTTCAGTTTAGCTGAGACAGTATGTACTACTCCAAAAGATCAATTGAAATACAATTTTAAAAAAGTCAGCATCTTAGAGCAAGGTCTGTTAGGCTGTGGAATAGTCTCCCAGGGATGCAATGGAAATGACTTTGCTTGCAACAAATAAAACTGCTGAAACAAAATACTAGAAATTATAGAGTAGAGAGCAAATGAGATTCTTGCAGAGACTGAGCTGGGATTTAGCAGACATGATGGGTCAGTACAGGCAGTTCTGGCTTTTTTTTTTGGTCCTCTCCAACTCTACTTGTGTAAACAAAAAAGGAATGCATTTTGTTCAAACTAAAGAAAAAAGTCACATAAAATCACTCATTTTTTATATACCTAAATAGTTCTCCCATAGTTTAACTGAAGCTGTAATTTCCTACGTTTCTGTACCGTGTTCAAAGTCATCATATATTACATGTAACAGACAAAGCTACATTTGTTTTAAGTAATTATCTCTTTTGAAGTGCATTGTCTAGATTTAAGACTTTCTAACTATATAAGTTGTTTCACCATCCTGAAATTTCCAAAAGCTGTGTGCATGCACATTTTCTTTTTCTGAGATGGTAAGGGTTAGAGCCTTGTCTGATTTAGTTATTAATTCTCACTGTTCCCCATCCACAAACTGTGCTACATTTCAGTTTCCACAAGCAAAACCCATAGTGCAAGCTCAGGCAATCCTGCAAAACGTGCCACAGCATCTGTTCATTGTATTCAGTTTTCAGGACACTATTTCCTTCTACTTCTTCATATAAATTGTGATGAAACACAAGATCCATGACATATTCTTGTCCTGTATACCAGAAAGAAGCCATTTTATCTTAAATGCAGAAGTGGTTAGATGTTCATGGAACACCAGGAAAGGTCAGGCTAAAAGCGTTTAAGGCATTTCTCTCATTTGTCTGGATAAAACGTAATAAATCATATATTCCCAATGGAAGGTAAAGCCTGAGTAAAATTCTACTAAAATGGAATTGGATGCTTATGAAAGCTATGGTACTTCTCCGTCTCTAATTTATAATGCCTGCTGTATAAAAAAGAAATCTCATAAAGTGACCTGGAAGGATGTAGGGCCAAACTCTTTCTTATCATTTCTGGCTAATTCGCAAGCACCTTGTGGTCCAATGGGCACTATGGCAAAGACATGGTTGGACCATCTAGCACAAATACCTATAAAGATGGAAGTGTGAGGTGAACAAGACCCTCAGATTCAAAGCCACAAGCTTTTTATGGACTTATCATAAGAAAACAAAAGCTGTATGTTTAAGCGCAGATGACAACGGCTAGTTGCATTAAAAGATCTGTGTATGAGTTTTATAGCTGATTTTAGATTATGCTTGTCTTTCTGTTGGATAGAGGAGATCAGAGCCTCTGGGGGAGGAAAAAAAAAAAAAAAGTAAAAAAAAAAAAAGCAGAAATTTCAGCTCTTAGCTCCAGGGATGTAAGGATGACCGAAATGGAACAGCTGGGATACCCAGATTTATTCTTTTAATAGATGCTGAAAAGAAGATCTCTTTGCTTTTCTCTGTTGTTCCAGTTTCAAGAGCATAGCATTGCACCAATTTATTTCTAGGATAATCAGTGAATGTCACGGATATCCATAATGAACTTACAGATCCCTCGGATGAATCCAAGGAGCCTTGGATCAGACCCAAAAGTGCAACATGTCTTTCAATAATTGATCCCTTTTATATCTGAAACTGAAAAATCTGTACGAGTGGTAGGTCACAGATTTCTCATCCCCTACCTATGGATAATTTTAAGGATTTGGATCATTTTTAAGCCTGAACTCCACAGTTAGTTTGCTTTAAAGCTCCATATTGTATCTAATTTTCCCGTGGGCTTTTATTTTCATTTGATTTCAATAGATGTTATTTACTGCTATTTCTCTCTGCTTTGGAGAAGGATTTATCATTGAGAAGTATTTTCTTTTTAGCGCACAAATACATAAAATCCAGGCATGAAGCCTGACCAAAACAGCTGGAAAGTGACACTGAAATTAACGCTATAGAGCTGCTTCTCTAATCTGCTGAGCAGTTTATATAAATGCAGTTTAAATAAAATGAGTCTGCAAGCAGCAAAGATTAAAGGATATTAAATCCTGGCTTTAGAAATGATGGCCATGATAGCAGGAACTATCCTATAGTGTGCATTTTTTTCTTTCATATAACGAGGTTATCTGGCCTCACAAGCTTCTTAGGGTAAACTTAATTAAAGTAATTTAAGAGAAAAAATGCAAAAGGAGAAACAGGTAGCTGTTTTGATTTTGGAAATGAAGTATCTTAAAATATGTATATTTCTGTATGCTAGAGGTATGTCTCCCTGTACATAGTGGAGGACTTAGAGGGAGAAAGCTGTTGCATATTTCTTTTTCCTATGACTTTGCATACACGTGAACACAAGGATGGCTTGCATAAAATGGAAAATTCATTCACGTTGTTCATAGCATGGAGGGAGAGGGAGGCAGGAGGGGAGGGGCATTTCCCTTTTCCTGGGAGACAAGAGCTCAGTGAATAACAAAGGTTTCCTCCAAGAACAGAATATGCTACACATGCTGGCAATGCATTTTTCAGTGTTTCTAATGTTTCTATACAGCTGTGATTCGTGGATATAATAAAATATTGATACCCGTTTCCACCATTCTATCATGCAGCAAAAAAGTCTTTATGTGATCCAAATTTAGCATTCCTGCAATTAACTGGAGACTGCAAGTTGTTTCTTGCCCTGGTCGAAAAGCTCTGTGCCACCCCATCTGCTGCTCCAAATGCCAGACCTCAGAAATATCACTGGACGGCAGGGCTGTTTGTAAAGGAGTGTTTGCTGTTGTACTCAAGTTTCTGATTAGCTTAGTGAAAACATTTCCCTACCACTTTGTATTACTGAGCTGTTGCTGAGCTACAGGCCCAAGTCTAATCTCAGATTGATGAAGTGTATCCAACATGACATTTGACTCAATCTGCTCATAAATAATAATAATACTTTACATTTATAGAACCTTTTCAACAAGAGCTCTCTCAAAAGGCCTTTTTGACCTCCAATTTATCTGTTGTGACTCTCCCTGAATTAGAGGCAAGCGTAATGTCCTCTACTCCACTACCACATTTGGTACGGCAATAGCCATGAGACAAATCACGTTCACAATGAGATTTCAGCTGTCTTATCTACATGATGCTCAACAATCTATCTCAGTGGGTATCACCTCTAATATTATTAGGGACTCAGTCACTCAGAAATCTGTCAACCACATACAAATCTGAATGCTCAACAAGTACAACTTCATTTTTTTTCCAAATCTGGAATCTACAAACCACAAATAATTACATAGACTTAAGAAGATAGTTTGGTAATATTTACTCCAGAGTAGTTCTAATTTTAAGTACAATTATCTGATGGATGAAAACATTAGTTTCACCAAGTGAAAAAAGAGGCTCCTGAGCTTATTCTGGGTTTAAGGTGTTTGTTCCTCTGCCTTAACTAGAGAACCTACAGAAATAGTGTCATACAGTGGTATATTTCAATACCAAATCTAAATGTTTGCTCAGGTCATATCAAAATAAGACTTTGGTCTGTTTATTGTTAGGATTTTTTTTTTCCACCTTAGCTTGTGAGGCTAGATTTTTAAAGGCATGAAGGCATCAAGCAATGCAGATAGGTGTTTTCAGATTCATGTGCTATACCTATTGCAGCTGTTAAAGTCTAAATCCCATGAATAATATCACCTTTGATAAATTGTGGAGGCTGGCTTCAACAGTCTGCCAATGCACAGTATCCATCTACATTCCTATCTGCCCAGAACTCATCATAACACTTTTCCTCCTGGCTCCTGGTGAAAGCAGAGGTAAAACTTCTATTGCCTGCAAGAACAGAACTCTGCCAAGTGGAATTCTAGCCTTTTTATTTTTAAGGTAATTTATTTAGTAGAGATAGTTTTACTGTTGATGTTTTGCGTGCTCTTTGTTTGCATTTATGTGTGTGATATTCTTTTGATTTGAAAAAATCCTCATATACTTTAGGTTATTTTACAGTAGCTTTATGGCTCATGGGCTATTCTAAAGACAGCCCAGGAAAAACTACAAAAATACATGGAATGCGCAAGGATAGAAAGAGAATGCATCAACTTCTGCATGCAAAATTCTCAGCTTGTAAATGAGAGATTCAACCATAAATTCCTCCTCTGAATCAGGCAGAACGAGGACAAACTTTGCACTGAGTGCTTAGAGATTTTAGCTGTGCTGGCACAAGCTCTTAGATCTCTGGTTTTACATTAAAAATGTAGAAAATCTTCTGTTTCATCCAGTATGGCTATATTCCTCAAATCATGCCAATAAGGCCATTATATAGCATCTTGTCCTTGATAAGATGCCTGTAGAATCAGCTAGTATCAAAAGTAAGCAGAACTATGGTCTTATGATACATCATGGGCATGCTCCTTTACACATCCTGGCCAGGTCTGGCTTTTTTGCTTTGTTGTTTTGTTTCTGCTTCTTGGTTGTTTTTTTTTTGTTTTTTTTTTTTTTTTTTTTTTTGTTTTTTTTTTTGTTTTTAATTTATTTTGTTTTGTTTTGTTTTGCCTTTGTTTTGTTTGAAACTGAGCTTCTTCATCCTGGAAAAGAGAAGGGTACAGGGACACCTCATTGCAGCCTTCCAATATTAAAGGGAGTTTTTAAACAGGAGAAAAATCTATTGGGTGGATAGTGATAGACAAGGTGGAATGGTCTTAAACTGAAGGAGGGAGATTTAGATTGGATGTCGGGGGAACTTTTTCACTGAGAATGATGAGGTACTGGAACAGGTTGCCCAGAGAGGCTGTGAATGCCCCATCACTGGAGGTATTAAGGCTGGGTTGGATGGGGCTCTGGGCAGTCTGATCTAGTACTTGCTCCAGCAGCTGGCAGCCCTGCCTGTGGCAGGGAGCTGGAACCTGATGATCCTTGAGGTCCCTTCCAATCCAATCATTCTATGATTATTTGATCCTATCTATGATTAGGTGATTCTGTGATTCTATAAACTCTCATAGATAAACTAAATATATACTATATATCATCTTTGCAGTTTGGCATCTGATAGCAAACTGAAGTCAAAAGGTTAAGTCAATTGTTCTGACCTCGTACCTTAAGTCTGAACTACTTATTCCTACCTTCCTTCAGATGAAGCAATCACATAAAAATGAAGCACTTTCTAATAAAAACAGTAAGTGTTCAGACCTCTATTCAAGACAGAAGGAATTTTGATAGTTCTGATTTTATGGACTGTAGACTAGGGGGGCAAAGTATGTTGATTTTCTTATAGAGGATAGAAATAAAGTGAAATGAAAGCAGATGGATCTGCCCTAGCAGTGAACCATTGGATACAATACTTTGCTTCAGTGAGTATCCAAATTATTTTCAGGTAGTTTGGCACATAGGTAATTTATGTGCTTCGTTCTCTGCCTGCTATTTAGAAGCTGTTTCTCAAGCAGGGATTGTTCTCTGAACTGTTCACCTTTGCATGCACTATTTCACTCTTAACTCTTCTAATATTCCTCTTAAGGTTAACTTAGTGAAGTGAATTCAATACACTTTTTTGTTGCACTCAGAGACTCTGCTCGTGGCTAGAGTCAAACTGAAAATGGCAAGGGTGCTCCTAGGTGACTGCCTGCTTGATGACTGAGTGCATGATGCAAGAGAGGCTGTCCCAGCCATGATACGTTTGCTGTCACTGAGGAGCTATGACTGCAGTGTCCCTGCAAAGAGCAATGCCATCAAGTACACTTTTTGGACAAAATATGAAAATTTTTCCTTTGAGATCTGAAATACAAAAACTGACTTCTAGATGTAGTGATCTGTTTCATACTTTGGGATATAAAGCAGAAAACTGAAGCACAAATTATTGTTTCAGACAAGGTACAACTCAGAGTTAAAACCACTCAATATCCTGAGTTCCCTGATCCCACAAACACAAACCAATTGTCTGTCCCCTTCACATGTGAAGCCTAGGGTAGAGAGGCGATACTCTCCATAAGGACAGTTACAAAAGATTTTCAGAGGAAGCAGCTGAAAAACTAACAACTGTCCACAATGGGACTTTAATACCTAGAAATCACAGTACTGAATGAAGTATCCAGAGTGTCTATACAGAAAGACTTAAACACTTTAGAAGAGCAGGATACACATTTGCATCATTACATCATGCCTCAGTACATCCTTCCTCCAACAAATTAAAACAAAAAAAGTCAAAGGCCTCAAATGAGTATGGTAGCAGCATTATTATAAGAAATTGCCAGGTAACACCACCATATCTATGTGATTTAAATAACAAATACACAAACGTATCTTTGGAGGTTCTCAGACTTTTCAAAACCATCTGAAAGAGCTGACGCAAGTAGATTTATAGAAGAGGATAAATCTTGGCAAAATACTGCAGAGCAGCTCAATTAACCTGCTTCGGGGAAACCTAGTTTAATTGCTGGACTGCAATCACTTCCGATAAGGTCTGATACTAACATTATTATATATACGTCTGTAAAACGTATGTTCATCAGTTATTCTTCCTAAGGCAGCTAAATAAAGCTGACAGCCTCTCATTTAAAATTAGATAGATAGATAGATAGATAGATAGATAGATAGATAGATAAATAGATAGATTTGCTAGCATTATAACTTGTAAAGCAACCAGTTAGAGGTCAGTAGCTAATTTTACTAAGACAAATAGAGATGGTAGCTTCTTCTCCCAACAGTGTTTTCCCCCTGATATGTGTTACTGCAATGTTCATTTTCTATACTGTTCTTCTGGCACAAAATTTCATTACTGTGTGGCCCACTTCCCACAAGCTACTCTGGTGTGCCATTTCCTGAAGAGCAAAATGAAGAACAGCGTCTCATCTCATAGGTGCTGGAATGAGCTGTTCCAAAATTTGATGTTCAAGGATGTTGGGAATTTGTTTTCCCACATTTCCATAACATTCACTCAATTTCAATAATGAGTTGAATAATTTTTTGCTGTTCTAGTTGTGTGAGGGCACCTTTGAGTGAAGACAAACAGTGTGTAACTCCTAGGGTCCCTAGATTAAAAATACCTGTTATGGAGCTGCAAGCATGCTTCTGGGAAGTATCCTTAGAATAATGAAAAACAGGCCTGCTTGACTCTCTGGTCTCCTTCCAGATTCTTCTGTCAATAAGAATGCTAGTGAAACAAAGATATTACTATAGCAGTATTCTTCCAGCTTTCGACCTGTAGCTAAAAAGTTTTACTTTGTAGTGAGTACTCCACTCCAACTTACTGGCTGCATCCTCAGACCCTGAGGTACTTGCTGTCATGTTTTAGGCAGAACACTGGACATAAGAGGAGGCTTCCTGCTTTTACCTCTCACTTACAGGAGAGTTAAACATGATTCATCTCAGTATTTCTTATTGTCAAAACAGACATCAGAAGCAGCATTTTCCAATGCCTTGGTTGAAGACAAGGTGTTGGTCTACATGGCTCTTCAGTTAGAACTAGGAAAGTCAGTCCTACATTCATATGTTTAAATGTTGTCAGATATTTTAGGAAAGAAGTGCCTAGAGGTTCCAAGCTGCAGTATACTGGGATACTGCACGATAGCAATTGCACCATATGCAATTTGTACGTATTTATGAAACTGCATAAAAGATTTAATTTTTTTCCCCAGATGTTAAGCCTATCCAGTATAATCACTCTGTAGTGAATCTATCTATTGTTACATTAGCACTGAGAATTTACGGCTTGAATAAATTTTTGTTACCTAGGGAAATTTACATATGTAAATTTAAGCAGCAAAAGTCCCCAACCTATTGGTATTGAAGTTTTCTTGCTTTGTTTCATTAAAAAAAAAAAGCATCTTAAAATAATTAATCTTCTATAGAGGCACATTTTAGCAAGATGTGCTATTTTGGAAATAGACAGCTAAGCTTTGTTAGCCTGCAAAATTTGCAAATAGATGAGAACCAACTTTTAGTAAATGAGATAAGGTGATAAAGCATGTACTCTTTAACTAATTGTAGTCATAATGCATAAAGATCCCATGAAATGACTTCTGTTAAGCTAGGCATTAGTATAAATTAGCTCAGCTGTGAGAATGGTCTCTCTCTTCTTAAGAGCTGAATAGATTTGCTGTGACACTATTGTAGAAATCTCTAGAGATGCTCTGTGGATAATGATGAATGTTGAATTAATTTCCAAAAGTACCCCAAAACTTTTGACTCTTAGTTGTATTACCAGGCTGACGAACTTTATGTGTAATCTTGTATCTTCTGTTTCAATATCAAAGCACACAATACAGTCATTATTCTCCCAAAGAACAACTAGCTTAATCAAAGGGATGACTGGATTCTGCAAGTGAAGCTTTTTAAAATGTAAAATTTTATTTAGCAAACCCAAATGACTCTTTCTGAATGTGACACCGGGTGTTTGTCCAAGGAGTCAGGAAAACTATTAGCTCAAAGAGAAAAGTCGGGGCTGATGGAGTTCCACATCTCCAATTATGACACATAGGGGTGGCTACTAAACAGTCAACATCTGCCAACAGTCTTTACAGAATTATTCTTTTTATAGTTTAAGAAAAAGCCTGTGCTGTCTTTGATTCTCTTGTGCAGGAGCACTTGACATTTGTGACCACAGTCTTCTGGTGCTGAAGAGAAGATTTCATTTGTCTCTCAGAGAGCTTCCAGATCAGAGCTAGCAACATCATTTGAGCTGACAGCACACAAGAACCTTCCTCAGAACAAGACAGCTTACCCATGGACAGCTGTAACTGAGCAGTAATTACATATGTACATTTATATTCTAGAGAAATAGAAAGTTGCACGCAAACACACGTGGTCAGCGAGGTACCAGTACACAAATACAGTAGGGAATTCAAGTAGGATTCCCATTTTGCGGTGCTGTGGCTCACAGTAATTTTAGTCCAATTCCTATTAGTCCTTAAGGGAAGGATTTGTGAAGAATTCAAATGTAACTAAAGAGGGATGGGAATGCAGGGCAGGTACTGACGAAAGGCTCAAAATCCCACCTATGGAGAGTCCCATGTAGCAAGTCTGGTATTGATAGTAACAAATTCACCAAACAGGGTGCCAGCTGTTGTTACCTGTCATTCTCCAAGACAGTGAGTGTACTACCTGCACAAGCATACTCATCTCCAGTTGCAGTTTAACACAAGTTTAATACAAGCCTACTTCTGCCAGAAGTTCCGCTTTTATTTATCAAATCTGAATACGTGGCAGCAAAAGTAAAAGATCTTACCAGGAGCAGATCTGGAAAAGTGTCTGTCAGCCAAACAATGAAACTAAGACTGGTTACCCACGGAAAGGAACACCAGCTGCTCTTTCAGCTACTTCACTCGCTGTTAACAGCAATATTTAGATTAGTAGGTTGTTCCTCTACAGAGCATTAATTAATAAATTAATCCCTGCATAGCCTACTTCCCAAAAGGCAGAACACTCACTGTAGATGAGATTTTGCAAACACAAGGAGGGAAGAGCACAGTAAAAGAGACAGGTACAAGAAAGTATAGGGAGATGTTGTTTACCTATAAGAATGAGCTTATAAAATGAGTGCTTTAACAAGGTTGTGGTTTTGTAGCTTTTAACATGGGTTTAGACATAATTGTCTACTTCATAGTTACGATCCTCTTATAAGCCTTTTTTTTTTCTTTTTCTTTTTTTTTTTCTTCTCACTAATAATAACCAAAATTTCCAGAGTTCAGCCCACAGGAGCCCATTAGTAAGCCACAAATAAACAGAGATTCAAAGAACCTTTTTCTTCCCTTCTTCTTCTTTCAGCTTCTCAAATTATGTAGTCAGGATTGTACCTGACTGTCCACAAGACTGACTAAAGTTGTTTTAGGTCAGTCATTTATTAGAAGACATTCAGAAAAAGTTGCACATATTTTCCTCAGAATTGATTTATATTCTGAAGGTAATATTTGTTTTCAGTTTCTGATGCTTATTATTAAAAAAAAACACACAACACAAACTCAAAAAAAAAAAAAAAAAAAAAAAAAAAAAGCAGAGGGATATAAGTAAGGTGTCATTTTTTTGTTTATTTCTTTATAAACATGAAGATTAAATAGATTCATAGAGTTACCAAGATTGGAAAAGACGTCTAATATTATCCAGTCCAACTGCCCACCTATCCCCAGTATTTCCCACTAAACCGTGTCCCTCAGTACAACATCTAAATGTTTCTTGAACACCTCCAGGGATGGTGACTGCATCACTTCCCTGGGCAGCTCATTCCAGTGCCTAACCACACTCTTGGAGAGTAATTTCCTAACATCCAACCTAAATCTCCCCTGGAGTAACTTGAGGCCACTCCCTCACATCCCATCACTGTTACATGGGAGAAAAAGCCAACCCCTACCTCACCACAACCTCCTTTCAAGAAGTTGTAGAGAGCAATGAGGTTTCCCCTGAGCCTCCTATTCTCCAGACTGAACAATCCCAGCTCCCTCAGTCACTTGTGCTCCCCATCAGACTTGTGCTCCAGACACCTCATCAGCATTGTTGCCCTTCTCTGAACATGCTCCAGGGCCTCAAGGTCTTTCTTGTGAAGGGGCCCAGAACTGAACACAATACTCAAGGTGTGGCCACATCAGGGCTGAGTACAAGGAGATGATCATTTCCCTGATCCTGCTGGCTACACTATTTCTGATACATGCCAGGATGCCATTGTCCTTCTTGGCCACCTGGGCACACTGCTGGCTCATGTTCAGCCAAGAGTCAACTAGTGTGAACCAATGTGAAATAGCCTCGTGCAAAACATACAGTCAGCTTCTTTTTCTTAAAACGTTCTTACCTAGATTTTAATCTAAAAGTATCTAGGCACATGATGATACTTGAAAATAGCTTTCTTAGTGCAATATCTTTATAGCAGGTATTTCATATATCTGCTCCTTTTAAGATTACTATTTAAGATATTGATTTATTTTTTAATTGAAAAAAGCAAAGCTACAGAAATGTTTTATTTCATGTTTGTATTTATAGCCCCATTATGAATGTCCTTAACACATATATGGTGAAGAGTTAAACACATTCTCCATTTTTCCATTAGATTTTCAATTCTGCCCTGAATGCATCAGGCAGCACAGCACTGATTCTACTAGGTACTGGAACCCACCTTTGACACATCAGTTTTTCACTGTTATTCCAGTCAATAGTAAAGAATGAATATAGCCTGGAGATATTAGACTAGCCTTTAAACCAGAGTATCCCAGCCTCTGGTCTGCAAAGTGCCTGCAGTTTGTAAAACATTAGAACAAATTTAAAGTGACTGGGACTGGATGAGAAGAAAAATCCTATTCATTATAGCAAATAAATAAATGAAAATGAAGGAAAACAGAAGTACTGGACAACTAGTCAGAGTTTAGTCTAAGTTTTGACTGTGAATGTAACTGTGCTAGCCACACAACAGCATCAACAATAATCATTTTTTTCTGCTATCTGTTCAGCTGCAATTACAACATTCTGAGTTTTTTTTTCTGCAGGTTTTATTTGCTCAGGCTGCCTAACTGCTGTTACGGCTGAAGGTTTTAGCATTAGCATGTTAGTTTGTTAATGCTGCATAAATACAAGTATTCCATGGAGCTGTTTGTAAGATCACTTTTCAAAACAGAACTCTGATATATGTTTAAAAATTATTTTCCATAATCTAAAATGATCACAAAATTCTGATTACACACAAAGAAATATTTAAGACTGCAGTTGGCTTTTAGACTAACACGGTCAAGATCAGTTTCTGCATGAGTGTGTGGCTTTCACTTCCATTTCTGATCCACTTAAATAAGCCAATTTCAAAAAATTAGAAAGAATCTCAATGTTGTAGATATCAAATTTTCTAAAACATTACTGAAAAACAAGTAGCAAGGTGCAGCAAAAGATAAGATGTCATCCATTGCCTATACTGAACGTGCTATATTGTGACCTCAACACACATTAACCCCAAGGAATTTACGGAGCATAGAAAAGTACTAAGTGTCCTGAGGAGAGAAATGTTTGAATCTACACTCAAATCTTTATGGAAAGTGACAAAAAGAATGCTACCATGAGACACCAAGCCACAGGAACTCAAACCTTGTAATCTCCATTGTCCACCAAACCACCCTCTCTCTTCTGCTCAGCTACGTTAGCAATCTGCATGAAAAATGAAGACATGAGAGAAGATCCCTTTCTCAGATACATAAAAGCATGAGTCCCTGCTCTGGTATCTCAAAAAACTGTAAAAGCCTTGTAAAAGTTGTTTGATTTCACTCCATTATCACATATCATCGTACAAGAACTGTTTTGTTCCTGCTTTCAAACTCTGGAGCTGAATGTGTATGGGATATAATGTCTTAAGCAAGTGGCCTGAAAACTAGAAAGATACTGGTCTTCATGCTCATGAACTACACTTTCAGCTGACTGAGTCATCCTGCTTTGTGCTTAGTATGGATCTATAGAGAGGAGCTAAGGAAAAAATAAAAAATAAAATAAAATGCTATAAGCTTCTCTTTGTCTTTCTCTTCAGTTTCTTTATAATAAAGACAGATAAGGAAGATTTAAATCCTCGCAGAAATTAGTGTTGCTCCAACCATACTGTACTGCCGACAGCACCACTAGGCTGTTTCAGCAGCTACAGAATGCACACATGACTTTCTTTCTCCCAGGAATGCCCTCCATGCCAAGAGATAAAAGAAGATATGAATAATATATTGCATCTAAGCCACCTAGGTATTTAAAGTCTTTAGGCTTTCTCCTGTTCTTTCAGAAACAGAAGACAAAAGGGGAAAAAAAAGTGCCTTTTTTTTTTTCTTCAGTAAGTACAAGTTTTGATTTTTTTCTTTTTTCTGTATTTCCATCTCGTGGCTAGTTAACTGAATAGAATACAGCTTGTAAGAAACCATGAGACATAGTGTTCACAGACAGAGGAGTGGCTGCAGTGAAACCTGCAGAGCACTGCCGTGAGAGGGAAAAGAGAAGGATTTCAGGAGAGCACTTTATTAACCATTGCCTTTTTTACTTATCTCTGATTATATTTTCATTTTTTAAGAACTTTCTCAGCCTTCTCTTATTTTATAGCACAGCTGCTGAAAGGAGTAAGGATAACATCCATCTCTAAATCAGCCATTTGTTGACTAGCATTTCCTTGGGATATTACAGATGAATTGGTTACCTCAAACCCCTTCCCTGAGCTGGTAAATCTGTCAGAGTAAAACGTACTGCAGCAATGTTTCTGAATATTTCATATATTCTTCACAATCATTTTCGAGCCCTCTGGAATATGTTACCAAAGAGTCAATCCCAAGATTCATTAGCATACACGTTGGTAGCATAAGAACATCATGGATTTTTCTCAAAGTATAGGCTTGTAAAATTAATTCTGCATCTCACTACCATTTTTTTTAACTGCACTCCAATGCCAAATCATCCTCCATAGTTTCAGCAACAGAAGTCTAAAGACAGCAATTTGTCTTCTTTTTTTTTTTAACTTTGTCTGTGCCTCCTGTAACAAGAGTATGGACACCTGCATTATGAACCTGCAATCACACTTACAGCAGTGAGTATTTCCAAGACAGCGAAGAAGATAAAAAAACTGAAGACTACTCATGTAACTTAAAAACCACAATGTCTGCCTCCTTGTTCTCACTTCACTTTCTTCTTCCCCAGGGATGTCAAGCAACAACAGAATTTAAACCACTGCAGAACAAGTGAGCATCTTACCCGTGCTGATTGCAAAAAAAAAAAAAACAACAATTTTCTGTTCATACTTTCTCATCACACTTGACTTGATCACATCCAGAAGTGATCCAGATCCAGAAGTACTCAACAGCACTGAGCATAGGGTTAACTTGGGAAACTGATCTTTTGGTCATAAAGGTCATGTAAGTAAGAGCTTAGGTAATTTGTTTATGTAAAGATGGTCATTTATCAGTATGAATCTACAGTCTTAACTTTCCCTTAGCAGCAAAGAACCTCTGTCCACAAGAAACACCAGTGATGTAGTTAAAGCAATAGATTCTACTTTGTCAAAATCAGGCTTTTGGGATGTTTCTGAAATAAAATTAGAAAGTCAAAACAATCAATACCACTAACAAAATATTTTTGACAACTCCTCTTTTATTCCCATGATGAAAGATGGCTTCAACACCTTCTCACCAAGAATCATTCTTCTATAGTTTAATTACAAACATTACAATTGTGTAATGTTTGCACAAAAAGTTTCTCCCCTCCGACTTCAACAAGAATTTCTGGCAGTACCCTTTACTTGGCGTGCTTCATCAAGTAAGATCTTGTAAATTACAGGCCTCTCCTCAACCTTTTCCCCTTCCCTCCTTGCAAACATTTTCTTTCAACACCAACAAACACCTCTTGAGTTTCTATGTCTTACTCTAGCTCTGTAGGCAAAACAACAGTAACAAGCACAGACTCAGTTTCCTAAAGGTGCAATAACTCACTCCTCCATTCCCACCTCAAATTCCATGTGCTTCAGGGTGGGAATAAAATAGCCATAGAAAGCAACGTTTGGAAACTGCCAATGAACAAGGAATTTATCATGCAGTATAAAATAATGTGTGTAATGGTATTTATAGAATTTAAAAGTTTGCTTGTACTAAAAGTACACTAGTAAAAAGCGTGATTCGTACTAAACATTTTCTGCACACTAGGAAAGGCAAGTTGTATCACGCTAAATAAAGCTATTGGATTCAGCAATTAGATTTCTTAATTCTGAAGTAATAAAGCTAAAAACTTTAGAATAAAAAAATCCACTAGATAATCAATGTTCCATTACCTATTTAACAAGTAACTAACACCTCACACTTTACCTTACATGCATATTTAGAACACAGTTTTTCCTTAGTACTCAGGATGTGAAAGGATCAACTGTGGAGATCACCACATACCCCCAGCAAGAAGCAAGGACAACCCAACCCAGCAAGGCTTGCATGGCTCTGGGGCCATGGAGGCTCTTTTCTGGTTGGTGTCAGAACCAGCCAAGTTAAACCCAGCTCAGGAGCCCACCCATCAGCCTCCCCATACAGCCAGTATGGACAAGTACATATCCATCCTAAAACAAACCAGGAGAACAAGAACATTATGAATTCTTCACATCTTTTTCTATGCATACTAATTAAAGTTACCCTAAGAATATAAAAGACTGTATTACGGTGTTTTGAATCCCCTTTCTTTTAGAAAGCTTTGTGTAAAACACAGAAGTGGAATAAACAGAAATTTCCTATGTATGAAAATGACCATGTTCTCCCCTATCATCTGTTAGGGAAAGATACTGGAATTGTACCCCTATAAAGCAAGGACATAAAAACCAACACCACATTCATGGTCCCTTGTTAGACACCATCAGAGCCAGCCTACATCTGTTACAGAAATAGAAGAGCATGTGACCACAGAACTACATGAAGATAAGGTAGCTTCAATGGAGCTTCAGGACGATCACTAGCTAAAGGGACATTGCTAAAGACCCAAATTCACGAGGGTGTAACAGAATTTCTAATTTGTAACTGATGGCTTTAATTTTTTTTGGTAAGGCCAGGGAACCCATGAGTTCAGGACACAAAGGAGCTGTATGAAAAAATAGATTCTCTACATCTGTGCCCTGCTTCTAGATTGGGAAACTGATTAATGGGCTTGAAAGACAGCGAAGGATATCACAGCTGCAGAATAAAAATAAAGCCAGCTAGTTAGCAGCTTTTATCTCCTAAAAAGGCAGGACAAATAATAGAGCTCCACCACACACCAGAAGGTTTTTCATACTCAAATACTGCTGGCTCACTTCTACAGCAGAGTGAGCACAAACGGTGCGGTGTGGAACAAGTTACAATGAGCTGGTGGAGAAGGCAATTAGCAGGAGTGCAAAACTGCAGGCTATTTCTCTTCTTCCCACACATTATTTTAAAAAAGCACCGCTGCATGACACATAACTCCCCCTGCTACCTACTTTAATCTATATTCAAAGTACATTAAGCAGGTAAGGTGTGGTAAAATTGTTCACCCAGCAGAAACTAAGTAAAGATGAACAAGGAAGACCCATTCATCCTTTCCTCCAAAAAAAGTGCTAGAAGGTGTCAAGGAGGTGGCAACTTCAAAACAAGTATTTTGTTTGTCACGTAGTGTGTACGGAAGCTCCTTGATACAGAATGCTATTGATTTCAAAAATTTACCTGGGTTCAGAAAGAGAAAAAGAAAGGAAGAAAAAAGGATATCTCATTTCTATCACATTAAGGCCACTTGGAAAACTCAGTTTTCTTGAACTGAACTAAATGACCCTAAGTAGCTGTCTCAGCCAGAACACATAGAAAAACATTGCAATGATGATGGCAAACCTGCAGAAAAGTAACAAATGTCTGTATAATGGAAATGTGGGGTTTTTGTTCACTAGGATGTGAAATGCAGTATTCAATACTGACTTTTCTTTTGTGTTATTTAGGCTTTGTGGTTAAACTGCGTATAGCTTACACCAAGTCATATATTTAGCAAATATAGCAAATTAGGTGAAGAGGACAGGAAGCAGATAGCAGGAAAGGTCTGATATCTGCATTATAAATAAAACAGCTTGCAGGCAGATCTTTTCATCTGTGTGGAGAGATGAGAGGCAATGTGAAAGAAAACATTCTTGCTGTCCACAAAGACAGCACAATACCTTTCTATAATTCAATTAAAAAGACCCAAAAGATTTAACCAAAAGATATAACCAACAACCTTCCTTCACCCTATTGCTTGTTAGAGAAATAGAGAAATGCTTGTTTTTCCCTACGGGAAGACTCTTGCTGTTCGCCCTGCTCCTTGCTCTCTATTTTCCCAAGCAATAAGCATAGCCAGCCTCTTCCTTCATGTCTCTGCTTCACAGTGGAATAGCTGGGCTCTGGGGGATATGTATTTTCTGAGTGCTTTCTTTTGCGCTAGGGAAGAATCCTAAAGCTCTTCGAATGTTGTCACCCTTTCTTCCAGGGTGTGGCACCACTGCCTAAGATGAAGCACTTGACCAGTTTGAAAGTCAGTAAAGGATATTTTTGTCCCTGGTATGATAATACATTTTATACCTATGCAATATGTTATTTACTCATACATTTACTTCACTCGCTCTCTTAGTAGCAATAAGATCACAACTGCAAACCTCAGTTTGGTACATTTGTCTTATCTGGACTCTTCCCTCCTGTTTTTGTCTCTGACACAACACTGGTTTGTACACCTGTGTAGAGCTTAAAATTAATAAATGTTCCATTTGCTCTCAGGCTAACAGCTCATTTATCTTCTGCTGAAATCTTGTCTCTTGCTCCTGTGAAGGATTACTTTGCACAAATGGGGCTGATGATGTCCTCTCACCCAAGCTGTTCGTGGTCAGCTGGAGTTTGCACATTTGTGGAAACTGATACAGCTCTGTGTAATGCTTGCGTGCTTTCAGAATATAAGGCTATGCACTACTTTGTCCTAATCCAGGCAGCTCTGCATGTTGCTCTTCTGTACTTGTACTCTGAGCTTTGCTTCCCTTTCTCCTAATTCTCTTTTCTGGACTTTCTGCAGTGACCCCAGGGTCAGAACATTGCTTGCCTTTCAGTTCTGCCCTCGTGATTTCCTTTCTTTGTCAAATCACCACGCTTTCTTGCGGATTAATTCTGATTTTCCCCAAGACTCCTTCTCAACCTCTTCCTTTGCAGCCCTGTCATAAGCTGTGATCAGGAACTCAGGCAGCCCCCTGCAAATTGACAAATTGGTTCTTTAGCTTCAGATCAGACACACATTTTTCTGTGTTTTTCTTTTTCTACTCTGTCTGAAGGCTGTATCTCATATGTATCATTTTTACCTGGAGTGCAGGACTCAGTCCTCAAATTTCTGTAATGTGAAATACCATAGTTAGTCATCTCTGCCTGATCTTACAGAAAGCTATCAAACATACCAGTCATTCTATTGTCACAAAAATGAGGCTATATTATGTCTGCCTTCCTTGCGGCTGGCTCCCACTGCTGTCAGTGTTATTTGAGCACATTCTCTTTGTCATCCACATTTCCAGGGTGTTTCAGAGAGGTAAATTGCTGCCGGTGGTTCCTTAGCTCTGTAATTCCAGTGCTCAGCAATCACTGAGAGCCAAGCAATTTAGCAGAGATCCATTTATTTCAGGGTGCGAGCTCTGACTACTTAATTACACAAATCTCCAGATCACACAACTGCCTCTTTGCCACCAACATCTCTTAAAGATATGACTGCTAGAGAAGTGGGAAAAAAGGAGTCTGTGGAAGATTTATGAGGAGAAAAAGGATTCATAAGAGACTGTTTGAAAGAGAAAAGATGAAAGCAAAGTCAGGTTGCAGAAGGGAGCAATAACTCGACAAAGGAGAGGAAGAAGTGCAAACATGAGGCTCACTTAGTTTTGTTTCATAGCACCCAGTACACCACGGATTCTTCAAGAAAAATATCACAGAGAAATTGATGTAAAGCATTGCCCCTACAAACAAGAGTCAGTCTCACAGGAAAAGATGGTATTATACATTCTTTTCCTTCATAACCCCAGCAGTTCTCTAATCCGAACCCTGGGTGCCACCACAGTTTGGTGGCTGGAATTTCTCTCCAGGAAACACTGAAGAAGGTCCCTAATGACAGCTTTATCAATTGTGGGAGTTTTTTTAATGGAAAAAGTTTATTCTGGGGAGGAGAATGCTGTAAGTCTGGAAATCTCTAGAGATGCAAAGCATGTGGATAAGAAAGAAACTCTGCCCAAAAAATGCCCATCTGCAGGACATGATAGGAAATCCCTGCTGGAAGCATGTCCGTGCCCTCTGCAGTTCTGGGGCTCCAAGCATTTTTTCTTCAATTGTAATTGCACATTCAGAGCCAAGGAGCATGAGGAGGCTCTTCACAGGGCCTGGTCACCAACATGAGTTCTGGCTGATAGAATTAATTTGACCTACTGGTGTGAAATAAAAGTAATACTTTCTATTACAGCCTTTATAACCACCAAAATTAGGTCACTTGAGTTATGTTCCCTTTGACAGGTATTACCAGAGCCAGAAGTGAAAGAGAATGAATGAGACCAGAAAAAACAGGAGGATTTTAAACTAATAGATAAAGAATCCACATTATATTAGGTCAGAGACTGTACTGAACCTTTGGTCTGGCTTTTGGATGTTATTTCTTGCTTTACCTCCCTTTTGTGTCTGCTAGCTCTCCCAGATTTGTCAGTGAAGTGATTTGAGCTATTCTGTTTAACTGATGATGTTAAGCTTTCTGCTTTTCTCTGGTAGCCCCTACATGATAATTTAACTTATGTTCCCAGACATTTATCCACCCAACACAGCCATTAATTACACTACAGCCTTAAGGCCAAGTTTACTCTCTGTCTTGCCACTAGCCTGTGATAATTCCCCTAGTTGTTTTGCACTTGTATGTAACAAAGAGTAAACACACAGAAGGATGGGATATTTTTAAGACATCACTGAATTTGGTACTTGGCCAACAAGAAAAGTGGGTGCTTGTGTGTACTGAGGGACTTCAAAAGCCTCAAAGTATTTCACTCAGATGTTGGCATCATAAAGTCCTTGTTCTGGAAACATTTTCTATCATTAATTCCCAAAAGCTCCTTATCTTTTCACTTTTTCAGTTAGAATTTTATTCATCTTAGCATTAATTTGATTCAAAGTTGACATAAAGTGAAGGGAAAAGCTTGAACAAAAGCTTTTGTCTATGCAACAAAGCTAAGTAGGATGCAGCTGAATGAAATGTTTCTTGTTGGCCCCAAATGGCTGTTTGTTCTTCTTTTCTCCAGCTGCCTTCTTCCCAGCTTCACATGTTATCCACAGAGGTTTTTGGCAGTGCAGCATCAAGCCAATTCCTTTGTTAATCTGCTGGCATTACCTGAGCCCTAGGTCTTCAGTAGCAACAGCTTCAGTCCCCTTGAGATAGATGTGTTGTGATGAGGATGAACTGCAGGAGAGAGGGGAACAACAGAGCACATTTTTTTTTTCCATAGCAAAAAGGAAGAGCATCAGTAGAGTGCATTAGAGCTGCTGTTAGCTGCTAACTCAAGGCTCTGCTTTCCTGTCCTCTTAAATCTTTCAGCAACTAATGAGAATAAGGATGAGCATTTTGCTTGCCTCTTGTTGGAGTCTTTCATTGTTTTTGCCTTCTCCAGGACACAGAGAGTTGAGCTGGGTGCTGCCAGAAGCTCACAGCTTGTTCTGTTGGCCACGGAGAAGCTGGCTCAGAAATAGAAACTTTCAATATTGCACTGCAGAAGATGAATGAAGATTTTTACTTTCCAGTGCTACTTCTCCTAACTCATGGGTGTCCAACCTTTTGGCTCACCTGGGCCAAACTGAGTGAAGAGTTATCTTGGGCCACATGTATATAGGTTGCTCTGAAAGTAATGCCTCCAATGAATTTCCATGGAAACTACGAAAGATACAACAAAACCAGTAGCAATATTTGATGGACCAAATTCTCAGCTTAAGAATGCTCTTTTTCAACAAAGTCTCCACCATTTGCTATGCATGTTCACCAGCAGTGAACAAAATTCTGCATGCCACGATTGCAAGATTGCAGTGGGAGCTCTGGGGATATTATGCTGTGGCAAGACTTCCTGAACACTGCCATAAATACAGAACTCACTGTATATGCTAAGAATGCTACATCTTTTATCCAGAAAGGGAGTTCCTAAATTGAGCTTAGAGATGACCTGAAATCAATGAATTAGGCAGCAAACCCATTTACATTCTTCTATAGATGTAGCATATCCAGTTCCATTTTCTTCACCATTTCCTTGAAATGACAGCTAATTCTTTTGGATAACCAAATTGTAGTTATCCCCACTTAGAGTTATTTATACCAATGTCACATTTCCCATTTTTTATAATGAACATGTAGAAGAGCATATCAATAAAAAAAAACTTATTCTAAAGCTACCATTATTAGTTTTGTTTAGGAGACTTAATCAGACTCCGTTTACAACATACAGGAAGAAATTCACTCTTTCTGCAGTGTTGACATGAGAACTCTTTTGTGCGTGAAATACAGAGGAGGAAGAAGTGCGTATCAAATTGCAACTAGAGAAGGAACTTTATGTGACGAGAAGAGTGAAGGAATTTGGTGGATCATTGGATTTTAACATTGCTATTGCTATTTTTATGGAAAATGGCATGGGGGCCTTTCATAACCATGAACATTCAACATTCATTTGAGCAAACACACCTCTCACAGCTTGCTTGCTCCCTGACATTTATGCTGCTGGTGCTCTCTCAGCAGCCCCCTCATTACAGATCGCTAATGCCACTTCTTGTGTCATTTAATTTCCCTGTGAAGGTCTTCTGTTCACTGCCTTACTACAACTGTTTTGCTCACGGTTTCTGATGAAATTGCAGCCAAGATAATATCAAGCAATTATGAATCGGGGGAGAAAAAAAGGACTTAGTCGTTGGCAACTCCATGAATTTTTCTGCCCCATAGACAACATTTTAATAACATGTGTCTTCAGAAGAAAACCCTTTACCCCAAAAGAGTCAAGGTGCTGCATTTTGGCCAATAAAAAAAGAAAATCTAGGTTGCATCTTGGAACACAAAATGCTGGCATTCATCTTTAAGGATGCGGTGATAGAAAAACCTCTGTACGCAAATTCTGCACCCTCTTAGTACTTGTCCCTTGGAAAGGTGACAGAATGGAGGTCCCTGAACGCAGCCAGGAGGCTGTGAGCAGCTTCCAGGGCTGAACTGATTCAAAGGACAACTTTCAGCTGCCGGTCACATTGCTTTTTCCTTCTCCCCAGCTGATACAGCAACCGCAAAGAATTTTTTCGAGGAGAGCAGGAATAACGAGAAGAGTGAAACCACGAGGAGGACGAAAACGGAGAACAGTGTAGCAGCAAAAGTATCTCTAAGTGCGAAGGGAACACAGCGCGGAACAGGGAAGTTCCCCACGTCTCCGTCCCACCGTGTGCTGCGGCTGGCGGGCCGGCCGGCGGGGGGAGCTCCGAGCACAGAGCCGGGCAGGCAGCGGGAGCGGCCGGGGGAAGAGGGAGCCCGCAGCGCCCTGCAAGTCGGGTGGGATTTCAGCCTGGCTAACTGCTCGATTTCCTAGCAAGGTCAGTCCTGAACCGAGCAAAACTGAGGACGGAAAAATTGGCACGTCTATCTAAATACTGTAAGGTATTTTTCTAAATAGCAAAATAATAGCACAGAGCAATTTCATTAGCATGGGAAGCATCTCGGCTTGTTTCCAAGCGCTGCACTACTGGAGAGGCGAAATCTTTACCTAATTGATGAGCCTGCTACTAAGCGTCCAGTTCTACAAGAGCCTCCTCCTCCTCTCCCAGCCCTCCAAGGAAGCACGTACACGTACGAGACCCAGGAAAGAAGCCCTTCTATTTTCAGTATGCTTAATATTTTATTCAATGTGATTGGTCAAAAATGCCACTTCTGCAATTGCCACGTATTGTGGAACAATTTCCTGTTGTGTCTCTATGAAAACCACCCAGATTCTGGTGAAGTGACTGTGTGCCTTACTGTTTGACACCTTGTTTTCCTTTATTAACCAGCATTTCCTGTTTCACAGCAATTTGGGTTCTCTCGCTGACCTCATCTTCTTGATCGCTTCACACCAAGTGAATATACAATCACTTTTCCCCCCCATCTTCAGCCTCTGAAGAGACTGTTGCCTGTCTTCTTGCAGGGCTCTCACAGCTCAGAGCTGGCTCAGAGCAGGCTCCTTCCTCACATCCTGGCCTGCACTGGCAATGCTGTCCCCCAGCCTCATCCTACTTCCTGGCAGGCACAGCTACTTGCCCTGATCTAATATTGCCTCACTAGCTGCACTCAGCATACAGGGTCCCACCACAATGGGGAGGCTATGGTGCTCGGAAGGAAGAAGATACTAAGCAGAGGCCAAAGCTTGGTGCTCACAGGCACATCCTTCTGCCATCACCAGATGCTGCACCCCTTCTTTCAGCTCCTACCAGTGACACCCTTCATGCAGCCAGGCATGGCACTTGCCCGTTACATCTCACTGGGACGCCAAAAGACACTTTCCTGTTTAACAGAAAAACTAGTACGTGGGTGGCTGACGAACTATAAACTCTTCCTAATTACTTCAGCAATCTCTGCTTCCTTAGACATGCACTTAAAAAGATTCTCTGATTGTAAGATCAGACTGTAATATTTTAGAGGCTACTGAACGTCCTTTTGAAGGTCTCATTACAAAGAAGATGTGAACGCAATTCAAATCATGTTGAGTAGGTGTACCCATCACAGCTGTGCTAGCAGACACTCTGTTAGCAAACATAGAAAAATGCTGAGGCTGACCTGACCTGGTTATATATTAGAAGTGTGGCTGCAGCATTTTGTGTAGGTGAGAGATGTTTGGTCAGCATCCATTTAGGGCTCAAAAGACCAGGCTCACTTATTAGACAATGACTGGATTATCTGTTCAGGATCTTTTCCCTTCCAGAGAAGAGCAAAATAATTTAAAAAAATTCAGAAGACAAGATCTACAGAGAAACGTTGGTCTGCTTTTAGATAGATAGATAGATAGACAGATAGATGGAAAAGAGAAAGCTAGGAGAAACTTCCAATAGAGGGCTTCCCTCAAGAGGCCGCACCTATCTGCAAAAACCAGAGCCAGGACTTAGCCCACTCTGTCCTGCTTTGCCAATTCAGATGTAATGTCAAGCAGGCAACAGGACTCTCAGACTATCTCTCTTACCCCTAAACTCCTTTACTCTCTCACACAGATTAACATCTACTCGCTTCAGATGTTCAGAGGACAGTCCACTATTTTTCTTCTTGTCCCCCACATGATTCTACTGTGCTATCTGTTCTCCCACTCAGTGTTAACCCCGTGTCCAAACTGCTGCAAAGAGAAGGAAAATTATCTGTTTTCCATTTCCCTGGTGAACTGAAGAAGAAATAACCAGCTTAATTGCAATATGTCAGATACAGGTTAGACATTAAGAAAAGCTTGTTGGCACTTAAGGAAAATAGTAGACTAGATCACTTGAGGAGACCTTGAGGTCTCCATCCCCTGAAGTATTTCAAAGTAGGCTACACAGGACTCTGTCAGGACTGGGAGTTCCTGCCTTTTGCTTATGCTCAAGGTCATGCCAAGAAAAACTGCAAGGCCCCATATGCAGTCAAGGTAAGGGAAAAATCATTTGCATTTGCAGAAAAGAAGGAATAGAAGCACTGCATAAATGGTGCTATTGTCCCACTAAAGAGAAGAATTTAATTTCCAGCACTGTCCTTCTAGTATTTCTCAGGAACACTGGGTTTGCTTAAATACACAAAATCTAGCATAGTAATTGCCTCAATTTAGAAATTAACTTGTTGAAACGTTATTCCTTGTACATCTGTGCCTGAAATAGACTTTAACCTTAACATTTGTACTGTAGCTATATAATAACATTTCTTTCAGCTTTGTTTCATTTTGTTACTATATATTTTTAAAGCAAAAGCGTCTTATAAACAATAATGAATTTAATTAAAAAGAGAAAAAAAGGCCGCTCTAAGTCAGGAAATCCCAGGCCTTCATTCTTAGGGATGAAATAAGTGAGAGTTTTGAATTTTAACAAACGTAAAAAAAAATTTTAAAAAGATCACTGAGTTGAAATTTCATTGTATAAATCTGTATAGCACTGGTTCCAATTTCAGTACTGAGACTTGCCATTTTGTAGCCATCTAATAAGAATAAAATGTATTTCTGGGTTAACGCGTAGTAGAATTATGTGTGATGAAAAGGAGAAGCAGTGGTGCATTTTGTAATGGATGGTGGTGAAGGAATATTACTGAGAATGAGCTGGGCCCATTTTGCTGCACCGTGTGGAATTCAGTCCAAGCAGATGATCCCATTTGAACTTAGAACTAGTTTCCTCTAGATTGCTATCTGTACAAGTATCCGAATAAGTCTGCAAAGTGCTTACAGACGAAACACAAATACTGGGAGGTGATTCTACATCGCTTGGACTGTGAATGAGCCAACTATTTCCTTCAAAACTTACTTCCTGGGTAGATTCCAAACTTATTTTCAATTAAAACAAGGACAAAACAACCCTTGCTGTATTTGCTCTTCATAGACCTCCTCGTCTGCCTCAAACAGCTTTTCTCCCGCATGTGACTTCATTTAAAGAAATGAAACACTTTTGGGCCATCTGCGTTTTTCAGCATAGCAAGCAGCCTTATGTAATGGTGTTCTGCTGACCCCTCTCTGGCTGCACGGCCGCTCTTCATAGCCATTGCGTTAGGAGGAAATGGCAGGAAGCCTTTTGGAATACTCTCTCCCCTAGTATGGTCATAAATCAGCCTTGCAACTCCTACACTCTGGGCACCGTATCCGTTGTTGTGTCTGACATCAGGCCATTCTCTGGGCTTTTAAGTATATGTCCTGATCTTGCCTTCTCAGCTGAGGATTTGTGGGAGGGGATGAGAAATTCCAAAATCTGAATTCCTTCTGAAATTAGCGTCAGTCAGCTCCAGTGATGTGTCCGTGGCTTATCGGATGAGCAGCTTATTGCACGTCATCCTGAACCGTACCAAAATTAGTCATCGAGTTCATCCATAAGAACTGGTAGAAGGGTAGTGGCTGCATTGTTTGAAGGCCAGCTAAATGAGAACATATGTGCTACCGAGGAACAGCTATTTCAGTCAGTCCAAATTATATTGTGAAACAAAGCTGACACAGGCTCAAAACTATTAATTTCCTGTCTTGTTGACAGGCTTCAGAATCCTGCTTGAGAACTACGAAACTATAATTTCCCCACACCTTTTAGGCCTTCTTTCACCATTTTTCCAAAGTAATCCTTCCTAGATTTATCAGGACAAAATTAAGAATAAATAAAAATAAAGGTGCTATTACATTATAATACTACATTGCAGTGTAAGTCATTTTGCCCTTGTTATGGCATTTTCTTGGCTACCTCCTCAACAGCTCCTGCAGTCTAAGCACGTGGCAGCATTGTTTGTGGCAACAAATCCAGAAACAATGCAGGACAATTATTTTTGTTCCTCCATTTACTTGTCTCTGAAACAGGCAAACTAAGGGCCTTTCACCAGAAATCCATTCTGGTGATGACTGATGACTGACCAGGTTTTGGTTTCACATGGGAAAGACGTCAGCTCTCCACAGAGATGGAAACCCTACACTTATACCATCTGACTGAAGAATGGTTTAGGATTGCATTTAGGGCTACTTTGGTGGTTCAGCTGGCCACAAAGGCAGACAGCTCCTTGTTTCTGTCTCTGACTTCTCCCAGTGAACAGCTTTTCATAACCAACACTAACACATAGAAAGACTGAAAAGCAGTATTTTATGATGTAATATATCAAGGTGTTTGGAGATTTGAACTAAGACTATAGACATCAAGTTCCACAGATGGATGGAAAGCAACATTAACTTGAAACATCAGCAGTGATGTATTATCTCATCTTGTTTGTGGTGCTATTTCTATTGCTATTGTATGGATTAAAAAAAGAAAAGAAAAGAAAAAAGTATCATGTTTCTTACATGGGAATCAGCTGCTTTTAAGTAACAGCCACTAGGACAGAAAGCAGAGAAAGCCAGTACTCATGGTATAGAGTGATGGCCATGTTCTCCACCAGTAATGGCATCATTTCACGACTACTGGAATGGTTGTTAAGAGTGCTCCAGCCAGGGCTTGGTGCCAACTAGCAGGGTGGTAGACTAAAACCAAGGCGTATGCTAGATGGCTTTGTGCCAGAGCACAGGTTCTGTGTAGTATGAATTTGCTTTCTGTTGTAATGGAAGCCTTGCCCCTTGTGATCACACAATTATTTTTACATGGCCTCCTCTCACCCTTACCCCTTCACTTGAAACAAGTTTCACAGGACCTTGTCTGAAGCTGCACCTGATGGGCTGACACTCATCTCAGCTGCCTCATTAATCCAGTGTACCCAACAGGACACTTCAAAGCACAGTATGAGCTCTTTCACTGATTAATTTGCTGATTACTCAGGAGGTAAAATGTTCTGTGGGAGAGGAATGGAAACAAAATGTTCCTCCTTCATATGGGAAATGTTAGAAGAAATGAGAGACAGAAAGGAGCATTAGAGGTCCTAGAGAAGGAGCGCAGGAATAAACAACAACCATGCTTGCAGCACAGACGCCGTACTTCCCTCCTACACTACCTTCAGGCTTACCAGAAAGTGACATTTGGGGAGTTCTGCTTCATAACGAGGGGAAGATGGAAGATGGAAAACCAAATGCCCACAGGCCAAAACTGATAGCAATCTCAGTATTTCCATTGTACTATTTCTCACTGTCTGTAAACTCAAACAGTAGTAGCACTGTAGCCAGCCTCTGTTTCTGTTTTTAGAGCCTCCTTTGCAAGTGTGAGAGTGAATAACAATTTTGAGATAGAAGTTTTGACATAGCCATGAATTACTAGAATCAGTAGCCTATAAAACATAGCCTTTATACTGTCTCTTAGAATGTATGACAAATTGCAAAGTAGAGACTGCTGATCCACCCTGCATACCTGGAACAGTTCAGCTTTTACCTGCTTCTCAGCCTGTTCCAAATGAAATTTATTATTTTTCCATGGCAAATCCCATGTCTCTGCAGACATATCTTCAGGTATCTTAACAGAGAGGATATTTGAGCACTGCAATAATTTACTTAGGAGGGTGGCCAATTTTCCATCACTTGCACTCTTTAAATCAAATTGTCTTTCTTTCTGAAGATTTGCTGCATTTTCAGTTTAAAAAAAAAAAAAGAAAGAAAAAAAAGAGCTTTCAATGGGAATTTCTGGAGGATAGTTTGTATTTCGTAAGAAATCAAGTTAGATAGTAATAACAATCTTTTCTGATCATGGAATCTATTCCACTTTCTTAATTGAATGATTCCAGATTGACAACCATACAATTAAAGTGGAATTTGATTTTGATCCGGCAACTCAAATATTGTAATAACAATATCAATTACACAAAAGGAGGGAGCAGCACTGAATTTTTAAGTTCACTCTGTCCTTTTTTTTTAGGGGCCTTATACCAAAAATATCAACAGACTAAAATATTAATGTCATTTACAATACTATATGGTACATTTATATTTTTTGCTAGCATGTATGTTTCTCACCAAAACCGATTTTGCTATTCACTTTCTAATATCTCCTATCTTTTGGGTTATGATAGCTGTAAGCACCTATCTGAGAGATGAGGTAACTTTCTTTGCAGTATTAGGCAATTGAAATGAATAATACCTTAGTCCCTTGGCTGCTTCACTTATAACTGTTTGGTAATTGTGAAATGGGACATTACTGCTAGAGGATTAATTCAGTTCTTGCATGTGAATTCTAAGCACATACCACACCTGCAGCAGCCCTTCTTCTCAAAAGAAGGTGACTCAGTTTCATCTAATGCATTAGGAGTCTGCACCTTCTCTGCTTCTGAATAATTTCTGAGAACTTAAAGTACAAACAAATGGCATTTCCACAGCCCTTGCTGGTTCAAATAATCTCTCTCCTGAAACTGTAAGTGAAGGAATGTTCATTTTCAGACAACTGAATACAATACTGGAGCTGAATAAAATTATAGGTTTGCAAAAAACATTTTAGAGAAATAAAAGTATGGGTTTTCATAAAAAGAGGCCAACATTGCAAGCTTCCTATCATCACCCCTCTGTGATGAAAAAATAGCTATTATGAGCATGAAGACTTTTTTTTTTTTCCTAACCACTCAAAATCCCTGAAAATAAATACAGAATATAAGACTATACGTACTGCTGACCCTTTTCTTACTAGTCTGATGGCAAAGAGGTACAGATAAGCATCACAAGAGCATGTAAGAACAACTTAAGATGCCTAGGATAACTGTATGACGCTCTGAAAACATGCAATGTCATGCCAACAGATAGAGTATTGAGCCAGTTAGAATATGGCTACTGCATCAAATGTAACAGAAGAATCATCCACATCTTCAAGAAAATTAAAATATATATTGGAAAAAGTATGTACTGCCTTTGGTTGCACAACTTTGGGCATTAGCAGAATGCTCCAGGACTGAAATATCTGACTTTGAAATATTTGAAACTCTAGAATGTACAACATAAGGACTCAAAATACAGACAAATCTATCAGATTTCTGCTCAAAGTTGAATTACATAATGATAATTGTTTTTTGCAACTCTGTCAGCATCTTACATTCAAGGCTTTATAGGAATGAAATCCTTTAATTCTCCTTGCTACCAAGGCAAAAAAACGGAATCTCTAGTATCAGCAGAACTGTAGTCACCTAGTCTGAGGGTAAAGCAGGACATGGAAAATACCCTTTGCAATTCCTCTCACCTAGGTAAACTCACCATTGCAGAAGCTGAAGGCTGACAGCATTCATTTTCCTTTTCTTCCCTCCTCCCACTGAGATTTAGCAGTCAGGTTGAAAGCAAAGTAGGTAAGAGACCTGCAATAACAAAAGAAAATAAGAAATATTTAGGACATCTAGGAAGAGGAAAAGAAAATAATCAGCAAAGAAATGAACACAGGGCAGGTAAGGGAGAAAGAATTCAAAAGCAGACATCTGTAATAAAACAGGTTCTTCAAAATTCAGAGTGGTCACTGTTAGGACACCTCCCTGTGCCTTCTCAGGCCCTGTCTCCATGTGGCTCCATGAAGGCTCGCCTGTGGAAGTTACCAGTCCACAGGAAGAGAGCTTGATGCAGAAGGGCTTAACGTCACATCTTCAACAGCCATCCTTTGGCAACTATGAGACCACAGCTAAAAGATAGCAGGCTAGATGAAATCATTCTGTAGACCAACTTCTCATCCAAGTTTTACATGACAAAACTCTACATTTTATTTGTGCATCAACCACTGCTCAGTGGATTCCTTAGAACTTTGAGGCAAAATATGTATTTATAAATGAGAATATTTTGTTGCATATTTCAGCTCTGCACCTCCTTTATGGAGCATTCAGTTTAAATTGATACTACAATAATTGAAGCTTTTATGATGTCAGGTGGTTCTACAACTTGCAGAAGTTGTTGATTTCCCATACCAAGCTAACATACTAATCCAATGCCCAAAATAAATTTGCTTCTCTTGAAACTGTGATGGTTAGATACTTCAATGTGATGTTGAAACATCATATTTTATGTGCATCTGTTGCACCAAAGGTTAATAATATTTTTTCATTTGAGTAGAGGTACTGAGGATGGGAAAAGACTGCCAATAATTCAGACATAATTAATGTGTCTGCTTACAAATTCACAGATTTCATATACATCTTGTCTGTTGTAATGTGATTCATTCGTCTGCGTATAGTCATTTGTATAGGATGACATTTGTGATTTAATATTATAAATTAAACTTAAAGCAGCCACTTAGCTTAGTTTCTTTGGCACAATAATTGGATAGTATATTATAGAACATTAAGGCCAATTTCAACTCTCTTTCAGCCCAGTTCTCAGCAATGCAATCTATATTTATACGATGCTAAAAAGTTATTGATATCAACTGCCTCCATCTGATGTTCAGTGAGGTACTGAAGAGGCAAACAGACTCACGGGTAAAATAGGGACTGCAGCTTAGGAGAAACGGATGTAGGTCTCAGCCCTTTCCTATGCTGTCTTGATGACTTAAACTCTTTGTGTTTCAGATCACTGCTCGTAGAACAATATTAACTCTGTTTCTCTTATTTATACAGGTTGAGTTATGAAATATTTATCTTACTGGATACACAGGTTGGCTAACACAGCTGGTCTCAGTCTTGTTTGGATTCTCCAAGCATAAATGTAATGCCAATGTATAATGAAAGGTAATAGCATATTCTGTACTAAGTCCATCATTAAAATCTTTCAAGTATTTGTAACAAGATGCCTGCTAACAGAGACTAGGAGCATTATCCCAGACACTGAAGTTCTCCCATATATTATTTTTGCTATGGTATTTGCATCCTGCTTCCTGTACGATGACAGGGATGTCTCAAATATTTCCTTTCCACAGCCCTATTAGGTTCTTTTTCAAAGCAGAAGACTCCCCCATATACTCTCTGTTCATTGCATGACATGACATTGAAGAGAGATCAGGCCAGAGACAGGAGAAATAAATTTCTCCTTGAGCATATTTTTCTTTTAAACTGAGGTTGTTTTTTTCTTTTGCTTTGCTTTTTCTCTTTACTTTCAGTACCTTTGAAACTCACAGGAGTTTTGTCACTGAATTGCGAGAGAGAAAACTCATAAATGTACATTCTGGGCTGAACTTACAGATGAAATGGATAAAAGTAGCACCAAGAAAGGAAATTTAATGCGAAGCCACAGAGGAGTTTTTGAGTATGTTAATGTATCTCAGATGATGCGCACAAACTTTACACCTTTCTGGATATTTCCTCACCTCTAAGTTTTGAACAGCATGTTTGGCTAGGGGCAGCTATGCTTCCCATGAGAAATATGGCTTCTTTTGATTTCTCTCAGTCCGCATTCCACACGGCTATACTGAATGCTGTGTCCCATCCCCAGCAACTGCAAAGTTAATGTGTGTTGAAGGGACTTGCTGCCTTCAGCCACCTATCCTCACTGTGACAACAAAAGCCTCACACCTATTAGTCTTCCAGACAGCAAAAGTGGTGTGAGCTGAACTATCTGGTCACAAGTATGGCCAGAGCCATTCCGGGTGTCAAGACTTGTGTTAAGAAGATGCTGAATAGTATCTCCAGGGAAAAAGGAAAAAAACAACCAGTGTGTTTCCTGAAACTTCACAGAAATGCTGGCATCCTGAATGTTTCAGTGTGCTTCTTTAGAGATCTAGCTCAAAAATAGAGTCAAAAGTTTAATTTCCTTACTGGGAGATTTAGGACTCTTTGTGTTTGGTGCATATATCTTGAAGCACTAAAATTCCTCAGCCTGTAATTAATTAGCTCAAGTAGCTTTGATGATGTTTATAGAAAGAGAAGCAGAGGTTGCCTGCAAGGCTCAACAGTCTTAGTAGAATTGGCCTCTTCTGGTATGCAGGGATTTTAATAGTACAACTCACTGTAAAACAACTCATCCAAGACTGAATTTTGATTATTGTTAGGTTGCTGTGGAAGGTGGAATTTCTCTGAATGTGAGTGTCTGAACATCTGATTAGCTGTTGTAAATGTGGGGATAAGGCAGTGGGAGATCTGATAAAGAGAAACTGCATTTTGGCACAGTAGGCTTCAGTCAGAACTCCCCCTTTGGAAGCTCAGTTTACAGGGATATTTGCTGTTAAGTACAGAAATGTTTCAGGTATTGCAGATTATGAATCGTAGCTTCAGTAATGTGAAAGAAAACCTACCATTGGAAGAGAGTGAGTGAAGATGGAGGGCTTGTTTTCTGAATAGAAAGAAGTACAAGAGAAAAATAGAGAGTGGGAAAAGAAAAAGTAGGAAAAAAAAAAAAAAAAAAAAAAAAAAAGCTAGAACAGTATATGGAAAGAATCCATAGAAAAAAATTCTGTATTTCCCAATCTAATGATGTCTGACTGCACATCAGACCAGTTATGCTTTTTGGTTTGTGCTTCACATGCATTCAATTACAGTTATCTGCTTTCCACAGGGGTTATCCGTATAGGTTATCCAATTCTTTGGGTTAATTCTTCACTTAGTCATCTACTGATACAGCATAAATGCCAAATACTTTAAAGGAAATAGCAGTAGTGGGGATCAGCTTGTACCTTTTGTATTGTGGTGGGTTTTTTTGTTGTTGTTGCTATTGTTTTTTACAGTTGCTGCTGCAGATATGTTTTTAAATTGGCATGTGGCCCAGAGGAAAATTCTCCAATATCTTTATCATGCTTTTTTTTTCTCTTGCTTAAAGGAGGATATTCTTTTTTGCCTTAAGGTTACACTGTAGCAGGTGTTTTTCAAGCTCTCCAAGATTATAAAATAAGTGCATATGTTTTGTATGAGAAATGGTTATAAAAGCAAAGCATTTCTAGGCCTTATATAGAAAAATTCATATCTAACTTGGATCACATGTATAAGATACAACTGAGAGCTTAAAAAGAAAAATCATGAAAATATGTGTCAGGTTAATGTGACTATGAAGTAAATTTGAGAAAACTGACATGATTATTGGTATTGTATAAAAAGGAAGGAAATATTAAATTAGTTCATCCAGTAAATAACTTAGTGATGATAATCATTCATTTATCTCTTGCTATGGTACTCAGTTTATGTTCAATTCAAGACCCAGCCCTAGATGTGTTTATCTTGACTACACCATTTAGTTACACCTCTAGATGCTCAATGACTGGATGCTTTTCCCAGTGGCTATAACTACTTCAGGTGCTATCAACTAGGAGAATATCTTCTCTACAATGCGTGTTGCCCTAGGTCCTGATCTTTTATCATTGAGATCAGTGGGAATTTTGCCACTGATTCCAAGTGCTGCAGAAGGACATCTACTGTGAAAATCTTCAAAAACGTTCCACCTCTAATCCCAGTGTTCAATTACTTCATAGAGTTTTCATGTAGAGCTTATTTATTAAACAAAGCTCAAAGCAAAAACATTTGGCATGGAGGCAGGACAGGTAGAAGAATGAACAAACTACAGCAGTGTTTTTTTTGCTGTGTTACATTATGTATATAATTTTACAGACATAAATACACCACCTAATCAGTCAACTCCTGTCAAAAATGTTAGGGTATCTTAAATGACACTGTAGCATGGGGCTGTGTTCAGGCAATTCCTTTTCACTCTATTATAACTTTTCATCTTGAGCCAATATTAAATTCCATTTATCACAATAGGTGTCAGTAGCTATATCATTTTCAGTAGCTTCTTCTAGATAAAAACACACCAATGTCTTTCTGCAGAACCATTAGCAGTATTGACTGCTCTATTTTCTCTCAATAAAAGGACCCTCACAGATGCCTTACTGGGGAAAAGGCATCCTCAGCAGCACTAAACGTCTTTTGAGCAACATTTGAAGGAGATTAGATTAAATAACCAGCAAGAGTTATGGACAAGGCTCTATGCCTTTTTCATTTAGGGACCTGGGTCATTAAGGGGATGTGCTTTTCCTTGTCGGTGATGTTTTATTGTCATTTAAGTGGGTTCCTGCCATACAATGGAGGGGAAAGTTATTAATACTTTGGCTAAAAAAACCCCCAACTATTCTTCATTCAACTCTTAGCAACAGAGCAACTGACAGAAGCAGTGAAGTGATCATAAGATGTATAGAGAGGACAGCTGATTTTTCATCAGTCATTTATCTTGTCCCCTTTTGAAACTGCATGCTGGGATATAAGGTGTTCAATTGGTGCCCAAAGGATTGTCTCAGATCATCATTCAGAAGTAATGATGGTATGCTATTATTCTTGTACTGCAACCATAAGAAATGTTGGGAAGTGCCAAGTACTATAATCTAGCTGCTACAGCAAAGGACAAGGGGCAGCTGTTCTTTGCTTTATAGCTTGGATGATTATCTGAGCTGAGTCATCTTAAAGGGGGCAGGAGTGGAATGGTGGGTGGAGGTGGAAATCAGAACATCTAATTGTTCTTCAAATTGATCTCATATTCTTCCTATGAGTCTGCCAGTAATGTTAAAGGAAAATACTGTCATTTGATATGGAAGTTATTTGAAACTTTTTGCTCTTGGAATGTACTGTATACTGCTATTAGTGTGTCATCTTGGGTAAATTACTCTGCTCCTGTATAGAGTACTTAATGGAATATGCCTTTCTAGTCCCTTCCACTATAGTCTTTTTAGTCATGAAAAGGCCCTGTCACACTGAACGACATCTGTATTGCCACAGTGAGAAAGAGAAAATGTGTATGACATACCCTGACTTCAGTGCCCAGGCACTCAACTAAAAGAGCTTACTTATGGCCTCTGGGAGTGTATCTCCATTAGCAGAAACAAAACAAAGCCAATCTGAAAACAGATAGGAACAAAATCTTAGGAGGCAGTGAAAATGAACTGTTTTCAGCTATTATGGAGTCCTTATTCCTGTCTTGCACTACTAAAACCTCTGTTTTTAGACCAAACATCTTCAAGCTTCTGACGGATTTGAGGCTAAATAGCTCACTCATGTTGTTATGGCATTTTCAGTCAGGAAAAAAGAAAACAAACAAGAACATCAAAAAACCATGGGCAAATAGAGTATTCAATTTAACTGCTACAAATGCTTTACTTTCAAAACTATGTAGGACCACTTAAAAAAAAAAAAAAAAGATTAATCAATCTCTACCAAATGATTCAGCTATTATAATTTCTGATAAGTCTGTTCTCTAAGTCAAACACTTTTTTTCATTTCAAACAGGTGTATCATTACAGAGTGTAGGCAGTAACATGAAAGTTACAGGAAAGCACAGGGAACAGCTCTATCCATATCAGAGAGTCCTAGAAAGAAGCATACTGGATGAAGAATCTATTGATTTTGTTGTTGTTAGTGATCCTAAGCATCAAGTTGCTCTACTGTGCAAATGGTTACATCTTGCAAGCAGGTACAATTCAACAACCATGTGACACTTTGCAAATGTTATGTTTATGTTCATTTACCAGGCATAATAAAGTATGTAAATTTACATATGAACATGAAATAGTCTCACTGGTTCCTGGCAGAAGAAAAGCAGAGCTTGACCAGAATTTTAACATCTTTCCTTGTCACTGCTTCTAATTTTCAGGTTATACCTCTCTCAACTTCACTAAAAATTGACTGTATGAGGTACAAAGAAAACTGTGAAAGAATGCCTTAAAAATATTACCGCATTTTTACTCTATCCAAACAATAAGCCATGTACTTTTGGAAACCTGGAGTTTCATAACCATTGTGTGGTTCCAACAGTTATTGCTAACAGCTAGAGATGTCATTTTTTGAATGATGCACGTTTGACAGTTGTTTTATGGACACATTTGCTCTCAGCAAGACAAATTTTCATATCAGATACAATTGCATCAACTCATAGACTACAGACGAGAGCAATTCTACCTTGCTGTGCTTCCCAGCTGCCTGCTAAACTGCAGCCTCTGTAGTTAGTGACACATAATGCAGATGCTTGGGAAACTTTGGCTATACTTAGCTTCGAGTACCAGGCTCTAAGCACTTGCCCACCTTCCCTGCCAGTGTGAGTCTGCATACAAAATGGCTTCAGAGGCACCTGAAAAGTTTGTTGTCTCAGCAGCCTGTGTGTAAGCCTTAGCTGAGCCTGAAAATTCTTCCTTAGTCCCAGCTTCACCTTATTTCTGACAAAAATAAATAGTAAGTAATGAAATGAAAGGACACATACAGTACACGCTCCTCCGGTGTTTGTTCTAGGCTTTCCTCCAGGTCCTCTCCTTCCTGTCCTGCCTCATCCTCTCCTTGTACTCTCTGAATGTACATGATTGGAAAGGCAAATGTTAGCTGCTTGCTCATGCTGTTGGAGGCTCTTTAAAAGAGTTCCTTACAAAGCTCTGTAAAAAAAATCCAGATTAAAAAATCTTTTTTGTTGTTATAGTTACTTCCGAAACTTCCTTGGCACACTGGAAAGCTTCCAAACAAATAACTGTAATTAATAGTTGAAATAATCACATCCTATTCAAGTGCAGCATGAGACCCCTTGCAAGCATGAATATATTTTCCTTCTGGCACCCACTGAGAAAGAAATATCACCTCAGTGTACAGGATGGTAAGAGAGGCTCAGTCTCCTGACCAGGGCCACCAAAGATGGTCACAGCAGTACTGCATATCTGTTCCCAGCCTGAGGGCCAGCCATGCCACAGCACATCATGGTGGCCCGGCAGCACAGGGCCTTCTTTCTGTGCGAGGGCAGCAGACTCCTGATGGGCCACAACATGGCGGGAGCAGGCTGTGGGGACAGCAGGACTTCATCCTGGCTCCCCTCAAGGCTTTCCCCACACACAGGGCAGGCTCTTCCCTCTGCATTCCTATTCACCTGCCCCTGGCAGCCGCATCCTCTTTGTGCACCTGACTGAGAGGTGCAGGCCTCTTCTTTTCGTGAGAGCAAAAGGCCTTTTCACCGGAAGTGCAAGTAATCTCTGCTCTTTCTAGGGAAGCAATGTAAAAACCACACCTAGAAGGATCTGCACCTCTTATATTTTCCTTTGATAACCAAAAAAACACGCTACTAACATAAAAGCTTTTAAATATAGCTCTTGCCAATTAACACCAAGACAACCTTTTCAATAGGGAAATGCTTCCACTTGTCAGGAGGCTGAAATGCAAAACAAAGTATTTTCAACAGCACTGCTTGGAATAATAATAAAAAAAAAACACCAAACCTTGCAACCATAGCCCAAAGGAATTCTCTGCCTCTTGCAAAGAGTCTTTGGAGAGCCGGAGCTGGGCTTCCCAGGGGCAGAAGCCAGGCAGTGTTCCTCTGCAGTGGTAGGTCCAGTCCCTCCTCCATCCAGCATGACTGGAAGGTATAGAGACATGGACTTTTTGGAGTGCATTCAGAGGAAGGCCACAGAAATGATCCAGGGGATGAAACACCCCTCCTATGAGGACAGGCTGAGAGAGCCAGGACTGTTCAGCCTGGAGAACAGAAGGTTCTGGGTGGAAACTAATCCTGGCCTTTCAGTATCTAAGAGGAGGCTGTAAGAAAGAAGACAGGCTCTTTAGCAGGGCCTGTTGTGATAGCACACGGAAGATGGTTTCAAACTAAAAGAAGGGAAATTTAGATCAGATATAAGGAAAAAGTTTTTTTTACTAAAAGGCTAAGTAAAGCACCGGAACAGATTGCCCAGGGAGGTGATGGATGACCCATCCCTGGAAACATCCAAGATTAGGCTGGATGAAGCTCAAAGCACCTGACCAAGTGGTTGGTATCCCTGTTCATTGCAGGGAGGTTGATCAGATGGCCTTTAAGTGTCCCTTCCAATTTAAGCAATTCTATGATTCTATGATTATTTCCCTTCAAACAGCAGGCACTCTGTGGTTTGTGCTATGATCGAGTAGCAGGAATGGACCAGAGAGTGCATTTTACGCAGCAGTGTCACAGGGAGAGGGTAGCTGTGGTAAACAGCCCTAAATATGGCATCTGAAGGGTAGGAGAAATTCAGCAAACGACTCATTTAAAACAGTTACAAAGTCTGTGAATTTACGCCTGATTCTTCTAACACATTTAATTTGACTGATAAATCAGGCAGCCTGGAGAAAATTCAGCTGGATAAACAAGCATACACAGACTCAGTTGAGTGAGTATAAGCAGGCTAGGCTTGATGCTACTCCCAGATAAAGTCACTGGGAGTGACTGGAGAGAGTGAAGAGTCCAAAGTGCACAGAGGAATCCCTGAACAAGTAAGGCTCGTACCTGCTTCTGTGCTCTGAGTTCTCACTGTGCAAAGACAAAATGCACTTAGATGAAATATAACTAAACACAGCACTGGTTTGACCTACTTTTTCTAAATCAGAATGCATCTACTTCGTACTTAAAAAAAAAAAAAAAAAAAGAAGAAGAAAATTTGGATCATTTACCTTGAAAACATTTATACATAATCTGCAGATGACACTTCTGTATGTTTTTATCCTGCTTTCACTCTCCCCCCACTATCAGTGTTTTATGGCTTTGTTCATAGGTTTATTTACTTCTAGCTATTTAGATTTTTTTTTCTTCCAGAAATAAGCACACTGAATAAAATGCCAATAAAAGCATATTTACAATGGAAAATGTTTATTCTATAAGTGTCAGCTTCCCTGCAGATCTATAATTTTGTCTGGAGGTCACTTTCTCATATATCCATACCAATAAAAAATACTGCCTGATTTCTAATTTCTATAATAATAGTAGTAATTAATAATAATAATGATAATAACAATGTCCCAGACAAACTCTAATGATTAAAAGGAGTGGGGATAGATCTGCACTGTTGATGTATCTGTTGATACACATCATGATAAATCAATTTGTAGGTGTTGATTTACATGCATATTATCTGGACAGTGATGAGAGTCTACACTCTCGAAGTGAAATTTGTGTAAAACTTGCTGCTAGCCTTGCAGCTTTCATTCCACAGGATGGGAAGTGAGTAGGTAGAAGATTTTTCTGATGTTTTATGTATTTGCCTGTAAGGGGTATCCTATTTCTGCCCGTGGGTTGAATGTGATCAGTAATCCATAGAGGCAGCAATGGAGTAAAGAACCAACACAAAGGTCCTTGCCTCTCAGTTCTTCCTAGGTACAGGAAACACAGGATTAATTGGTGACACTCTTAATGAACTTTGTGGAAAAACAACCACATCTCTATGCTGTTTTAGACAAAATACTGTGAAAAGCTACCGCAGTGCCACTGAGAAGCTGCAGTAAAACTGATCAGCCTGATCTAGAGGTTGGCAACCCTACCCAGGACAGGGATGGAGGTTGGAGCTCAATGATCTTTAAGATCCCTTCAAACCATTCTATGATTCTATGATTCACCTTTGCAATATCCTGAAAAAAAAAAGTTCATCAGAGGCATGAAAGGCCCAGAGAAACTTGTCTGTTTTCTGTCTGTAATTGATTCTGATTCGTAGTAATGTTTTCCCAGTATTTCTTTACTGTCTCCACACAAAACTAAACTGTTAAAGCATTTCTGAGGTATGGTAGTCTCCTCTAAGAAAAACAGTGTATCAGTCCATGGTACAGATTTGTAGTCTGTATGCCCCTTTAGGTTAGTGGAGTTACAGCTGTGGAATCTGCTTCTCTTCTTTTGGTTCATACCTCTTCTTTTGTGTTGAAGGGAAAGGGTTCACGAGCCATCTCTGATCAGAACCTGTGCTTGCAATCTGTCCTGACTGGGAAACTTTAATAAATACAAATATACAAAATGAGAGGTTTGAGAAATCTATAACCACAGGAACATCTCTAATAATCAATTTTGTCTCCTGAGATGCCTCTGGAGAGTTGGTTTAGACCAATACTTTTGGAAATACAGCACAACAATTTCTCATACGACAAATTGCTGCACAGAAACACAGTTGCTAGTCCACCCTTTAGCTTGAGGAAGTGAAGATTTCAGATTAGTAGACATTTTCATATCCGTAAGGACATAAGAAGTCAAAGATGCATGATGAGGTTTGTGCTTAAGTTGTAGGTGCAAAAACTACACTTTGTTAACCTTTTGAGCAACAGGTTTATGTAGTCATACGCAGAAGCACAATATCACGTAGAAAGCATTCTGGGAAATACAAGCCTGCTTCCTTTGTTGACATACATTCATGTGTATAAGGCTACTATGCACAGTCTTCAAAAGATACATGCCCTGATTTCTCAGAGTTTAACCAGGAATATGTATCAAGCCTAGCTTGATGACAAATGGTGGCAAATGGTGGCAAAAGGTGAATATAATTTTACTCCTAAGAAATGAAACTCAATGATTTACAGTGTTATGCTTTAGATGCAGAGCTGAGACATCTCCCATCAATCATCCAGAATAAAACTCTCATTTTGGAATGGTTGGAGACAGGCAGATACAGAGGAAACTTTGGCAAAACTTTTCAAGAGCACAGGTGCAGGAGATTAGGCATCTAATAACAGACTTAGGTCTGCACTAGAAGCTAGAATTCAGGAGTGCTGAAAACCTCGTGCCCTACAACAAAACAATTGCAAATAATGAAATTACCAGACAAACATTTGGCAGTGAGAGATCAATGTTCTTGCCCTTACAGATCCTACACTGATCAGGTCCTCTGTTACTTGTAGACATCCACTGTACATGCATAAAAACTGTATCTTGTCTATGTGTTAGCCATTTACTCCCCATAGGACGGTACACAATTGTAAAGTTTGCAAAGAACACAAGCAGAGGGGACGTAATAGACTAGCTCCAAGTTTATAAACTCATAAATATGTTCCAGAAATGAGACTAAGTGAACCCAAATCATATTTAAAATCCTGAATTTTAATACAATTTTAAAAATATGCTGACTTCTTTACTTTACTTTGACTCCCTTAATTGGATTGTTTATTAACACTACCTGATGCAAATGGAGGAGTAGAGGCTGTAAAAAGTGACACTTTCCTAACCAAATGCACAGACAATATTCCAGATCAGAGTATATGAGAAAGTTAGAGGGAGACAAGCTAATCTGATGAGGTGAGCTGGGGAAGCAAGTTCCATTTACACTGAGGTAATGACCCTGGTCAATGAGAAATGTGATGTACTTCAAGGCAGCTTATCCCTCACCAACAGAGGAACAAGCAACAACTTTCTCAGCAATACTCGCACAAGCTTTTAAAACTGTTCCACTTAAGGACAGCCTTAATAAGAGGTTAGGGTTACTTAGCAGGCATTTGAATCATTGTCCTGATGGTTACTCACAGTTACATTAGCTTTCACACTAGTCTAGGGTGAGTATTGGACTTACAAGAGTGCACAGCGAGATACATTAATCACACCGCTCCTTCTACTCATAAAATGTAATAGCATAGCCACAAATAGATAGCCTTTATCTAAATCTGTTGTATATCTTTGAAGTGTATAACTACATTTCATTTCGGGGGCTGGGGTAAGAGAAGCATCAAATATGTTAGCTCAGTAATAGTAAATTAAAATATATATATATATTAAAAAAAAAAAGCAGTATCTCCCCCTCCCTTTTCTCCCCACGCATCTTTCCCAGAACTGTGAGATTTAGTATACCAAGAAATAACATCTGATTTAGAAACAGGAGCTCAAAAAGATATGGCAGAACATATGGCATGAAGAAGGTGCTAAACGGCATAATTTAAAAATTACGTGCAAGATGCTCCATAAATATTCCAACCCAAAACACAAGCTGTTTTTCAGAAGCCTCCTTGAAGTGCATGCACACACACTAAAAAGATACATTTCTACCCTCACAAACATCCTGTTCTAGTGTTATCCGGAATGATGTGACATGGAATTAACCTGTGAATAGGAGGAGCTCAAAATCAGGCTGTTCCTAGTTTGGTCAGATGATGCCATTGTTTCTTTTGTCAGTGAAGACAACAGCTCTCAGAGTGCATTGCTTCTATCAGCCTAAATGATGAGCCCTGGAGAAGAGCAAGTCAGTGCATTTCACAATCTATATTACCCCAGTATATCAACCTTGTGGACACATTTCAGATGAAACCTGGTTGCACATTTCCAAATGAAATCAACAGGAGACACTGATGAAGATCATGCTGTTAGACTTTCACTCATCGTAGCAAATTACTTGTGCATAGCTGCCTTTTAGTTGACATCAGTTTACTGGAGTTCCTTTCTAGGCATTTTAATAATAAGTGCAGACACTGAACAACAGAAAAGACAGGAATCCATTGAGAATCTTAAACAATCCAAGCTCTTATGTACTTGTTGAAAGCCACTGAGGAAATCAGTAGACATATGAATTACTGCAGAATGCTAATGAGAAAGAACACCTGAATTCCTTTGGGGCACACTATTAATTCTCATGTAAGATGCCACAAATTTACCTACTGTCCCCGAAAATGAGACAGAACCTTAATTTTCCATCTATCCATCAAAAAAACGATTTAATTTCTTCGAGTGGAGTGAGAGCAGAAGGATGTGGCTGAAAGTTTCACACACTGAAATCTCATCACAGAAGCAGACTCTTAAGTTAGTTCAGCCAGGTTTGTGATTCAAGAAAACATTTCCCCTCAGATTTCCCTCATTTGGTTCTCCTCTTGGGTGGTACTTAACACACAGCTCATAAAATTCAGCGCAGTAGGATACATACTATTTTATTGTGAATATTTAGTTTAAACTCCAAGACATCTCTTAAATGCTACAGTTTAGGGGACTCTTGCTTTCATCTGCACAAGCCTCCAGCTGGTAGCCCTGCAGTAAAGCCACAACCTTTCTTTTCCATGACTTACTTCAAATCCTTTTGTGCTATGAAGAGATGCTAACAGAAGAAGAAGAAAAAGAAAAGAGCTGCACTAAGGTGCATTGACAATGAGTGAGACAACCAAGGCCAGGATTTCTCTCTGAACTACCTTTCCTTAATGTGTCATCGAACATAGATGCTTTTCCTTTGGAGAAAATAATACAGCAGACTGGCATAATCTTTATAAATTGCTGCTGAAATACATAACTTAGACCTTAACTTGTTTTAGAAAGAAATAACGCCTCAGGAGACTGAACATCTTTGTGTATGACTACTCTGTTTATAAGCAAAGAGACGAATTTAGCATTATTTGCATGCAATATTGCAAATACTGTTGGAAGACCTAGAGAAAAGAAAGCATCCTTAGTGACCAGAAGTAAAGCAAAAGAGGTGGTAAAAGGGCAAAATGAAGGACGAGGGATGTCAGAGAGTAAAAATAGACAAAGATTGAGTCAAAACATAACCTCTAAGAAACCGTGTGCTGTTGCATAAATACTCATTCTGCAATGATTGCTCTGCCAGCTCATATGGAAATGGCTGTAGGACAAAAAGTGCTGCAGGAGAAACCCAGAGCCCTCTAAGCCCTCTCTCCATAATGAAAAACACATTGGCACAGAGGGTCTTCCTGGCAGGTTGTATTAGGGCCACAGGCTAAACTGGAGACACTTGGTCTGGGATCATTAAACCCAGTCTCTCTCTGTACATGCATCACACCATAAAATCCTTCCAAAAAACACTTGAGACCTATCTTTGGATCAGGTGTGTAGTTTACATCTGCCACTACTACTGAAAGGCTGTTTATAGACTCACATCTCTGATGGTTAGATAACTCCACTTTTAAGATCAGTGTAATCACACCTAATTTATACACACTTCTTCCCCTTTGCATTGTAGCACTGTGTTTACTGAGGGTGATCAATCTCCTTTCATCCTTCATTAGATTAGCCAGGTCAATACTCATAGATTTCCATTCCTTACATTATTCAAATAGCTCCCACTTGATTCAGGCTTATTTAATCTTACCCAGCTATTGTAGAGCACAGTCCTCTACACAGTATTCTAGATAAGGTTTCAGTTGAGTCTCAATGGAATTAATATTTCTATTGACTGTATCTTACATGAAACTGCCCATTTTCACACTTTGTCCAGATCACTCGAAGTTATGCAAAAGTTATTCTATGACCAAAGAACAGGTCTGCTTCTTTCTCTTCCCTTTTTTTTTTTGTTGTTGTTGTTTTGTTTTTCTCCAGCTACCAACTGAAAGCAGAAGGTTTTGTTCTGAATTTGAATCTTGAGTGCTTCCTTGGACTAAGTACTAATCTTCATCTTACTTCTTTTTTCACAGAATCCCAGAATGGTTGGGTTGAAAGGGACATTTTACATCACCTAGTTCCATCCTTCCAAGTATAGTCAGGGACACCTTCCACTAGATCAGGTTGCTCTAAGACCCATCCAGCCTGGTCTTGAATCATTCCAGGGAGGGAGCATTCACAGTTTCACTGGGAAACCTGCTCCAGTGTCTCACCACCCAGTCCTGCAAGTGTAGCATTCCATTCCCACAATGCATGATAGGACTATGTCATCCCTACAGCACATTTGGTCCTTCCTTATTTTCTATTGGGTTCACTTATGAAAATACTCCACTAGATTCCTTTTGAAATGGCCTTAAGGAACACTGGTAATAACATTCTTCTAGTTTCAATGCTTCCCTCAACAATCTCTACCACCTCTCCACTAAACCAGATACCTTCTTACTACACATTTCCTACAGAACTCCACAACTTCCACTTGCTAAATTTCTTTAGCCTAAAAAAGCATGTACCTTATGGGGAAAACAAAACAAAACAAAACAAAACAAAACATAAACAACATAAGAATATATGTCATTAAGCTATGTTCTTCTTCTGATAAGCATAAGTTGCATCACATCCTATTTTCATTTTCCCATACATATTTCGTTATTCTTCTCTTCAAAACACGTAAGAGCGCATATGTACAAATACACTTATATAGGCCTGCAGATTCAACTCCTAGATATAGGCAATGCATTTTGTGCTTTCTGTTCATAGAAACTTATGATTACTTGAATGTGCTGTATAAAATATTTCTGCAGGACATCCAGTTTCATATGCAACTTCCTTCAGCTAAGATTTAGAGTGAAATGAGACTACAAAAAGTTTATTTTTCATAGTTTAGCTGTGGAAATTTTCATCCCCTACTTCCCATTAGCCGTTTACTTTATCTTTTCTTCCTTCTTCCCTCTTCCAACTTCATCTTCTAAGAAAACAGAGATGAGGTTTATGATAGAAAATGAGATTATCTATCCCCATCCTCACCACACAGTGTTTTCATTTTTTTTTTTGTTCTTTTCATTTGCATGATTGAAAAATCTTTCACAATTTGCTTAAATTTCCTTTACAAGATCTGTTTCAGTTTGACTTTTGGCAGATATCATTTTACCCTTTCACTTCCTAACCCCTCAAGCTGCAGCTTTAACACCAGTTCTGACATATGTTCTCACTATGTTATTACATATGGGTAAATCTAAATTCCTTCCTAAATAGAAGCTAAAACTGTTTGAATTCTAAAACTCTGAAGAAGGAGTTGTGAATATTTTCATAAATAAAACCATCACATTCAGATCATTACTATTTATGAAATCATGTTCTTTGATACTGAGAAACATATGCTGATCAATAATTAAGAATGCAAGTACTTGCTCAAATGTCTGTGATTCTTAAAACATCAAGAAACACCAATGTTTTGTATGAAAATTTATGCTAATTTTTCTCCACAAAAACCTAAAATTATCCTATTTTAAGAAGTAATAATTACTGCACAGTAACTTGAAATAAAAATAATAACAACAACAACAACTCATAGAAGAAAAGGTGCTGCATCCACTAAAGACTTTCAATCATGCGTTGCATTAGTTAAAATACAACCTAGAGCTACCCTCAGTATAGATACCGAGCTTGAATTAAGCCAATAAATGATAAAATGGGTGTGGGAAGAATATATAAAAAAAAAACAAGAGTTCAAAAAATATTGGCTAGCGTATAGAGTAGGTTAGGCTAGGTGATAATATGGCAAACTCTGAGATTTCCTATTACATGAAAATGTAATAGAAGAAACTCAGAAAGCAGTAGAGTCTCCTGTCTGAGTGATCTACTTATTGTGATTATTACTTATGCTTCAAAAATAACCTGCAGAATGAACCTTCATTAGCATGTTTTTTTCTCCCCTTTCTCTAGCAAGGTGGACCTTTACACAGCATTCCACTAAGCCAGTGGCACTGGTTCCTGTGTTAGAGGTTGGTGTTATGCAGTAGATGATAGAAGCAAGTCTACAGTCACACAGTCTCTGCCTTGTACCTACATCTCTTACCTCACCGACAAACACGGCCAGGGAGGAGCAGGAAAATGGATGCTGGAAAGACTCTGTGCTTATCAAGACACAAGGTGAAGGGAAAGAGTGATCAGCAGAATAAAAACCTTGGAAATAAATTTGAAACAGAAGCTGCCTTCAGTGAGGAAGTGATTTAGCATTAAACAAACAGCTGCCTTAGTAGCTAATGTATTAACCTTTCCCTCCTATCATTCTGAACATAACCATCTCAGAACTCAGCTTTTCAGCACCTTTTCTGTTTGCTTAACTGGTCTTCTTCAATTGTCAGGCAGACAAATATCTTGCAGTGAAATTTAAGTCTATTTTCTTTTTGTGAAACTACCCTAAAATACCCTAAAATGGATTCCAGGACTTGATCCTCAGCTTCTGTCAGTGGCAGCTTACTTCAGCTGAGACTCTTCTTTTCCAGGCTCTGAGTAGATAAGAAAGGCATTATATCCAAGCAGATGAAATGTCCGATAAAAATAGAAGTATCAAATGTCACGTATTTATCAGGCCTACATATGCACAGCAGAATTTCTGAACACCGCTTCCCAAAAAACTCACCATCCAGCATGAAAAAACAATGTAGTTCTTCCTTTGAGGTCTACTGGTCCTGAGAAATCAAACAACTTTTAAAAGTAAGCAATTCTTGGTACACATTTAAAGAAAAACTCTGACAGATGGCATTATGTACCAGCAACTACATCCATAATGTGAGACAGGTGTGCTCCACAGCATGCTCTGTAGTTCTGGTGCCTCAAACATCCATATGGGCAACGTAGTCAGACAGTCTGTATCATCTTCCTAACCTCTGCAATTCAGTCATGGAGAATTTCTGCAAATCTATTGTAGATACAGACAATAAGAATAAACCTGCAAATATCTGATGAGTTAGTCCGGTCTCTTTTGGGTATGACATTACAAAGCAAAAAGCTATAGAGCCACTACTACCTAAATGATCTATTCTATCCTATATTCCATGAGAAATCATGAAAATATTCATTCTTTTCTGATAACGTTTTGTCTGTAGGATGGATAGAATTCAGATATACTCAATACATCTTCTTGGGCCTTAGCAAAAAAAATGTGGATATAATTGCCTTGAGCAGCCACAAATCCCAACAGGCTTTCTTATCTTTCATAGAGCAAGCTAAGACCAATAAAGTATTAAGTCCTCTTCTATATGGAGGGTCCTAGCTGCTAGTCATGGGGCTCCAGCCTCAGGGTCAGCCAACCAAAAAAGACAGAATCATCAAAACAACACCTGGCATACAGCCTATGCTAAAGATTTCTTCTGCTCCTGTCTCCAATGACAGTGACTACATTTTTTTTTTCTGCATCAGATCTAAGTCTGAAATTGCCTGAAAGTGGCACAGATAAATCCCAGGAAATCTGTCTACTCTATCCCAATTACAAGCCTGCAAATTTATACAAACACCAGGCACATTTTTTTGTGAACTGTCTGCTTTTCTGCAGCTTTGACACATAGCTGTACTGTCCCCAAGAGAAAGAGATCCAGTAGGAAATCTCAGTACAAACCCTTTTATTTATGTGACTGTGACTACCATTACCAAATTCAGTAAAGTATGTTCAGTGACATGGAAAAAAAGACGATGCTAAAAGGAGAGAGCTCATTATTTGAAAAAAGAAACTCTTTCTCTGACCAAATACAGAATAGGCCTGATGACTTAAGAGGGAGGGCCAGGGACAGATGTGACTCTAAAGTTACACATCAGTGATCTGATCCCATGCGGAAAACTCAATGGTCTTAAATTGATGTTTCAGGGACAGCACAATGATTCATTAAGTTTTATTGATGTTTCAGTAAGACAACACCCATCAATCTTTAACACTGTCCATAGCCCTAGAGATATGTGTTTGGATATAACATACACTCTGGCATACGAGACACCTTTGTGTAGGCTTTAGCCTTTGCCAGAAGGAGAAATAACCATTATGAATTCCTCCAAAACTGCCAGTATTCTTACTATGAGCAGTGATATTAGGAGAAGCAATTCAGGCAATGGTGGCAGACAAAGCAGAAGGAGAATCAAAGATTAGAAAATTGCCTGCATCTCCTTATCTTTTCTTTATTTTATTTCTCCTTTTGGTAGCTTCGATGTATTTGACATAGATGCTTTTTTGAGGCAAAAAGAAGAAAAGATAATCAGGAAATAATGTACACACTCTAACAAGCAACTGGAAAGGCACTGAACACTGCAGACTGGTTCTGGAGAAGTTAAGAAGTAATTACTTAAGCAGAGAGCTTGTAGAAAAACTCCAGTACTGAAAAATGCCTTTTTACCTCTTATGTGAATTAAGATTAATTATAATGCCTAGCCCATAGAATATTAGTCAGACAGAGTTGGAAAAAAAAATATCACATTCATTTCTTTTGTGCTAAAGCCATTAGCTTAAAATAGTTCATAATTGATTTTCATCTGATGACGAAAGTGTGGGTGCATTTTTTTTTTATTTTTCATTCTCTCTTTTCAGATGGACAGCTTAAAGAAGTAGGAATACTTCTAGACATAGCTAAGGCTCCAAAAGAGTCCATCAAGATGAGTTTTTCAGCTAGACAGTTCGGCCATTTTGGACAGCTTCATGCAAGGTATTCTATTATTCAATTATCCTAAATTTATTAGAGTTCAAATAGGCAGTCACCAAAAACAAAATCAGAAGAGCTGTGGTCTGACATAAGATCAGTGTTCAAAAAAAATAAAAAAGCTGCTCAAACACCACTGAAGAGGCTCAATTGCTTCCAACTAAAGTGACTTGCAGAGAAGACATGACAGTTCCACACACTGTGAAAATTAATTTTCCTAGATGGCTGGTGGGGAAAGTTTCACGTTACAAATTGGTGGTGTTTCACCCATCTGTTTGCACTTCAGGAGAATTTGATATCTTAGATCTCATGTGAGCTCACTGAAATTAAGGGAGTATAGCTTGAACTGAGCATGCAAGATCAAGAGTTATTAACATGAAGAGGTTTTAAAATTTGTTTCATAAAGGATTTCTATATTTTGCCACCTCACTGGTTTCAGAACAGGAATGAAGCTTGTGTGTTTCCAAATTCTCAAAGGAAAATGTTTGATGGCTGACACATTCAACTCATTTTTATATTACCATATTGTAGTATGATCTCCAATAAAATACTAATTCAAGAGTCATTTCTGGGAAAAGTCTGAACAGAACCCTCTTTAGGAGAACACAGCATGATGGTGATATGTACCCAACTTGGCAACTTAACCCATTTTCAAGTTGCATTTTGGATGGAATTTTGTCCAGGCTTTCTAATCCAGACTCTGCTGTTACATATTTACAGAAAGACAACAAACGCAGACAGCAGCTTGTGGATGATAGAATGGAGGTGAATTTTTTTAGCTATACAGGCAGTGGAGGAAATGTTTGGAACCATTGTTAGTAAATGATTAACAAATAACTAGAAATAACCATTCTGCTAATGTGAATGTGCACTTGTGGATTTATGAGCATGAATTTGTAGAAAGTATTTTTGAAAAAGGCAGAAGAGCAAGTTAAGGGCTAAGCATGTACACACATTAGACTCCACATGAACTGAGGCACAGACCCTCACACTGCAGAATAACCCTCCCAGTTGCAAGGAGAGGGTTAAGAAGAAGCCATCTTTTATTTCCTGTCACTCATGATGATTAAAGCACTTTTCCCTACAGCAGGCAATGCTGGCTGCCCTCACACAGGCTCCTGGAATGAGAACAGCTGCTGTGAATAAGACAGGGTGAAATTTTCAGATCCTCAGGGAGGCATGTGCAAGGGAGACTCAGCAGTAATAGGGCAAATAATACAAATGAAAAAGATCTGGAAGGGTGGAGTTCTGCCAACAAGCAGCAGCAAGAAAGAGCTTACTGACAGTAGGGTGGGACAGGAACCCAGGCTATCAATTGAAGTGGGAATGAGATATTAGGAGCTGGGAAAATTGGCTGGAGTTTCACCGGACCTGACCTGGTCCACCCCACTCCCCTGACATCTTCTGTAAGTGCTCTGGCCACCAACACACCAGCTGGAGAGGCAGAAGGGATCCCAATCAAGCCTATGGATATTGACATAAAAGAGGTTTTATAGCCATTTTCTTGGATAGCTGCTCTTCAGCTACCTTCTTGCATGATTCAAGGTTTGCCAAACCAGAGGCAGTGACACAGCAAGCTCTGCTTCTCTTCTTGTTTGTGTAAAAGGAAATTAACACGGTTCTCTGCTTGCAGTATTTTGAATACCAACAACTTAAAGCTTCCTCAGCTGTTCAGAAGCAGCAGTCTTTCCAGTATGTCGTTATCATCTCTTTGAATTCATCAGTTCATTTAATTCATTCATTTACTGGTCCCAGGGACTTCCTATAAGGCTTACATATAAAATAATGCAAAGTGCAGTCTATTAATAGAAACCCTATTAATAACACTGAAGTAACACTTCAATTCTTTCTCAAGGAGTTTCTGTTCTGAATAGACTAAGGGTAAGATAAAGAAAAACAAGGTTTTTACAAGACTCATCATTTAACCAGTTCTCAAACTATTCATTTCTTTTTATCTCTTTCTAGTAAAAAATAAAAAAATAAAAAAAATACCACTAATAAAAAGAAAAAAGCTCTGATGTTCTGTTTAGACACCATAAAAAGCAAGCAATAAAATGGCTACCACCCATTAGGCTAGAATTCCTAATTATCAGGAGTGATACTCAATCTAAAATAAGACCCATATCTCTGATATTCGCTGCAAGGTGGGTGAAGATAACAGAAGCCATAAAATGAAAGGAAGGATATCTGCGGCTGTTGGGAAAAAGACTATAGTGTCAGTATAACTTTATATTCAGCTACATTTCAGGATCACATAAGAAGCAATTATTTTCTCAACAGTCAAAATCCTAGTGTTGGAGATTACTTCAGTACAAGCTACAGAGTATTTAAAAAGAAAGGTTTGAAAGTTCACAGGGTATAAAGCGCTTGTATGATTTGAAGAGACATGACAAACATGCTTATCAGGATGATTTTCACAAAACCCTAATTTTTAAAGCATTAACCATGTGCTAAATAAAACCCTCTAATACTTTCCCTTTTCTAAGAAAACCCAGCTGATCTTCATATTGTTTGCATATACATTTACCTTATATTTTAGTACAGGAGGCAAAGCTTATTGTAGCTGTATTAAAAGCTACAAATCTGTAGCTTTCATACATAATAAACATCCAAAATAATGAACACTAAAAAAAAATTGTGTCTCTGCTAACTAAAGTGTCTAAGTATATAAAGATTATTTTTATCATTTAGTAAATTAGGCACACACACAAGGCTGGGCAAAAATAAATTGTATTACCAGTAAATTCAGGCATTACATGATGTGTACTTTTAGCATCATGTAAACACAAGTCCTCTGATCTTTAGGATGAGTCCTCCTGCAACTCGAATGAAGTCACAGATTGTAATTTGCCCAATTCAGGTAGTCACAAGAGAGCAATTTGAAAGAATCATAGAATCATTAACGTTGGAAAGGATCACCAAGATCATCTAGACCAATCATCACCACCATGCCCACCAAATGATGTCCTACAAGGTACATACTAGACACAGCAGAGCCATGTTTGGGCCAGCAATCTATTCTAACTCCTGGTATCAAAAATGATGCAAAAGCTAACTGCAAGGAGAAGTTGGCAAGTCTGGATCACTTTCACAGGAACGCTGTGCCATTCGCTACAGCTGGACTTCTCTGCGCTATTTAGGACTCATCAGACATGACTTTTTGTTGCTTTGGTGGGAACACGGGCTTTCTCTCCTCAGGAAATTAAAGAAAGGGCTTCAGCTGCTGAGGACCTAGCAAACATGGGGGTCATAAAGCTGTCGAAATAAACACCTTGAGAGGCAAATGAGGCTGCCTAACATCACTCTGCTCGAACACAAACAAGCATGCCATTCCTGGTAGTTCCAGTTCCAACATTTGAACTTGTACTTCACTGCACTGGGAGCTGAACTAGATGACCTTCAAAGGTCTCTTCCAACTCTAAGAATTCTATGATTCTATGAAATAAAGACACCTGGAGGTGACTGAGCTTCCCCTGGCCATGCTGACAAGCTTTATTTTTCTGTAAAATGTGCTATAGTAGCAGTTAATATCATTGCAGGACAAAATTCATATTCAGCTGGCTTGCCTGGATGAAAAGACAAACTGAGAAACTATTTGTTATGAACAACTTGAGTATCACCTTTGCATCGTTAATATCACTAATTCCAGAGGCTCTCAAATCTGTCCTCAACCAATTCTTAAAACATTAATCATTTTCAAGGCAGAGATTTTAAGAAATTGATAAATAGTAGAGATGCATTCCACCTTTATTTTCAGCCCTTTTTATGCTGCTGTGAGGGTTAGAATTGACCTGCTTTAGCGAGGTGAAAAATGCAAACTTCCTGTGCTCACCTGCTTCCTGGAGCTGTGGTTTAAGTGAAACAGAAAGCAGCGTGAAATTTGACACTGCCTACACAAATCCCTCTCCTGCATTTTGCCTTTTCCAAATAGCAGATTACTTCAGCGGAAATCAAGATGAAAGCAAAAAAGAGCTGGGCTATCATCAGAATCCTTTCCCTCCTCTAAAACAAAGTAAATCTACTTCTTTTTTTTTTTCTTTTTTTTTTTTTCCTTTCTCCTAATTAAATTACTTCCAGCTTCTTGGACAGAGGAAAAGTATCCTGTCTCACAGAAGCAACTTTTCACATTCCAGGACAAATAGAAGGACTGTGATGTACTGAATGTAAACCAGCCTGCATCTGCAATCGTCACTGGTTTTCCTACTAGTCTGTCTGCTCATTCTTGGGTAATGAGCCAGCTGTTCAGTCATATTCAGGTGACACTTCCTGCTGCAAGACTGCAGTCAGGCAGCAAAGAAATAGAAACAGGCCCATGGATTCTGACTGCTATGAAGAACTGAGCCTGACGCAACAGGGAGAGCAAAGTCCTCAAACTGGGGCAGCCATTCCTAGCACATTCCAGGCAAGAACCTGTGGATGGCACAGAAAGGTTAAGCTGCCAGGAGCAGGAAACATGATGAATGAATAAGTAAAACAAGAAGCAGGCAAGTTTATAGGTCTGGAAAAAAACCTCCAAATGCCTTTTCAAGTGGTTCCAGCCTCTCATTCATATTAAAGATTATTCTGAACTGTGTTTCAACAGCATTGCTAAAACAAATTGCTTTAGGGAGCAGACATCCACTTTCCCAACCTCTGCTTGATGACTTGCAGAGAACAAATAGTGCAGTGCTATTGTCAGTTTGAAGAAGCAATGTCATAAAGGAAATAATGCACATTTTTATTCTCCTAAACATCCTGTTTTTCTGCAGTTAATTTTAATATAAGCTGCAAAACAAAACAAAACAAAACAAAACACCCTGTATGTGTGGCTTGCTGTCTTGTGATCTCATCAGGTCCTTCTCATTATAATCACGGAAAAGTGGTTTAACTACATTCACTGAATATCAGCTCCTCAGCCCCCACAGAGAAATTCATATTAAAATGCAGCATCAGAATGGCAAAGCATAGATTTTTATTTATCTAGGAATGTTTGGCTGAAAGAAGGACCTAGGCTTGATAATTAAATAGTGAACCTGATCTTTATAGGCTGCATGATTCTACATGCCAACCTTAATATATGCCTAAAACTGTTTGGACTGGAAAAATCACTCCATTTGCCCTCTACACAGCAAGCAGTGATGACTAATGATATTGCTGAATGTTGAATAAGAAATACTGTGCTGGTGCAGACACACCCGGACTGCTGTGCTCAGTGCTGAGCCCTTTTGCCAAAGAGCTTCACAGGGTACTCAGAAGAAAGGGAAAAAGTCCATTAAAGAGATGTAACAGCTGTCTTAGTAGGAAAGACTTTGAGGGGTGAGTGGCAGTTGGCTAGGCTAGTGTGAAAGAGGCACAAATTATTTAGTGGAAGCCCTCCTCTGAACTTACCACATTACTTAGAGGATTTTTGCTAATAAGAAGCAAGGTAGTGATTGCCCAAGTGTAGCTGTCCTCCAGACAGTGTGTGGCCTCATTGCACAGAGAGATCAGGACACCAACAGAATTTACCTGCAACAGCATAAGCCAATTTCTTCAATAGTAAAATGAGAGGGAAAACACATCCAAGAAAAATACTGAAGGCCTGCACCTAAGTCACATTCTTAGATTATCTAGGTCCAATTGCTGATGAAATCTGTAGAAGTTCATCACCCAAACAATTCAGAGATTGTTTGCTGATATGACTGATGCACTGGAAAGAACAAATCCCATTGACTTTATCAGAACCTAGATTCCCCATTGTCTAAATTCAAACGGAAATTGAGTTACTTAATCCATGCTTTTGAAGATATTACTATCTACAACTATATAGAGAAGGGATGAAAAGTGGAAGTCATACACTGTAAGTTCTTCAGACAAGTGTTCAAATAGAATCACAGAATCACAGGGTTGGAAGGGACCTCAAGGATCATGAATCTCCAACCCCCTGCCACAGACAGGGCCACCAACCTCCAGATTTAATACTAGACCAGGCTGCCCAGGGCCCCATCCAATCTGGCCTTGAACACCTCCAGGGATGGGGCATCCACAACCTCTCTAGGCAGCCTGTTCCAGCACCTCACCACTCACTCTATAAAAAATTTTCCCCTGACATCCAACCTAAATCTCCCTTCCCTCAACTTAAAACCATTTCCCCTTGTCCTGCTGTTATCAACCCTTTCGAAGAGTTGATTCCCCTCCTATTTGTAGGCTCCCTTTAGGTACTGAAAGGCTGCAGTGAGGTCACCCCACAGCCTTCTTTTCTCCAGGCTGAACAAGCCCAGCTCCCTCAGCCTGTCTTCATAGGGGAGGTGCTCCAGTCCCCTGATCACCTTCGTGGCTCTCCTCTGACCCTCTCCAACAGCTCCCTGTCTTTTTTGTACTGGGGGCTCCAGTCCTGGACACAGTACTCCAGATGGGGCCTCACAGGAGCAGAGTAGAGGGGAACAATCACCTCCCTGTCCCTGCTGGCCGCCCCTCTTCTGATGGAGCCCAGGATACCATTTGCCTTCCATGCCGCAAGGGCACGCTGCTGGCTCATGTTGAGTTTTTCATCTATCAGGACCCTCAGGTCCTTGTCCACAGGGCTGCTCTCAAGGATTGCTCCTTCCAGTCTCTATGTATGCCTGGGATTCCTCCGGCCCAAGTGCAAAACTCTGCACTTTGCTGTGTTGAACCTCATCAGGTTCACTCGGGCCCACCTGAATGGCATCCCTTCCTTCTACCCTGTGAACCGCACCACTCAGCTTGGTGTCGTCAGCAAATTTGCTGCGGGTGCACTCGATTCCATCATCGATGTCATTGATAAAGATGTTAAAGAGCACTGGTAAATACAAAGAGTACACAAGAAAACAGGAAAGATAAAAAAAAAAGAAACAATTAGAAACAACTAAATTAAGTTCAGTACAAATTACCTTATGGTAACAAGTGTGAAGCAGTAGAAGAGATCATCTCAGCATCAGGGAACTAATGAGGCTGATGAATGACAATAATTAGAACTGAGATCAAGTACAATTGATCCAAGCTCTTACTAAGAGTCAGCATTACCAAAAATACCTCCAGATAAAATGTTATACAATGCTCATGAGCACAGCCATTGAAAAGCAGTAAGGCTTAGGCCCACTGGGTCTATCATGGGACACTCAGTCTGGCCATGTCATTCTGAGTAAAATCACGTCATTCAGACACTCTGGACAAGCTCTCTGAGCATTGCCTTGTTTCCAAGGCTCAGTAATGCAGCAAGATTAGCTGATAGAGGAACTTAACAGTTTTATATATCATATATATGTATATATGATTTTTCTTTGAGAGCTAGTGACAAGCAAAATGTCTAGATCAACTTATAAATAAACCACTTAACAAAATAATTTATCCCTTCAAGATCAAGTACATAGCACCTAGATCATGAATTAAGCACAGAGTCCCAAAAATGTGATAGTTACAATACAATACCTAAAAATCAGTGCAGGGGAGGGAGAAGTTTTTACTTAGGCTTTACGCACTCCCTTCAGGCCATATGATCTGATGCTAGTGGTATGTCTGTTACATAAAATAATTCATACACTGTCCTGGAAAACATAGCAGGAGTGTCAGCTGCCATCATGGCTTATGCCTACTGTGACAGCAGGATGTGTAACAGGGTTTGAGGCAAGATTTCTGTCTTCTGATCTTTTACTGTGCAAGAGCCTGGCTACTACATTTCCTTCAAAATCTGGGGCAAAACATCAGTTCAAAGACTTCATGATGACAAGGGAGAACTTGCATTTAATGACTGTTTCAGCCAACTTGTGATCTCAGTTTTCCTACCCATTTATTTCTCCCTCCAAGTTCCCCTGCCTGACATTTTTGCTAGGTGGAATAAACCAGGCCTGCTTGTATCCATTTTCACGACCCACTCAGCTCTGACCAACTGTCCCCTTCTCTCCTTCCTTGCACAAAGCAGTCCTGTTTCTCAATAGCAGCATCTTTATACAGGGTATTTCCTTGTAAGATTTCACCTCTAATGACATTGGCAGCCAAGGAATTTTCTCACTTAATGTCTCTTTTGATAGTTTTTTCTCATCATCCTCTACAAGATCCTCAACTCTACTACTATTTTGATTCTTGTTTGCTTGCCATTGAACAGATTCTTACCTTCAGTCAAGTTAATACCAGGTGGATATCTGCAGCACAGGTACTCTTTATTTTAAAAGTGCGTACACATTATGCATAACTCATTCCCTACAATTATTCACAGTGCTCTCATTTCTGGAAATGACTGTTCTTCTTATTCTGTCAGGAAGTAATAGGATACTTTACAGTAGGTTCCTCTGACTGCAGAAGCTGCACTGTATATGATGTACTGATAAACTTACAAGAAAGCCTCCTCAGATGGTTTCTCATTTAAGTTATTGGGAAACTAGATGTGCGGAAAAGAGTTTCCTTCAGCACAGTGCCCACCAATCTTGTTCTGTTAAAAACGAAGGGCTTTGCACTCTCTCCCTTTCTCACCTCATTTTTCCCCATACACCTTAATTTGTACTCTCCAATTGCCTGATCACACCAACCTTGACCTCCCAATCTTCTTCCATATACCTTTTACCCCATTTAAACCATGAAGAGACCATCCTCTGCAATGTGATCCACATGAATGTTCCCTTGTCTTTCTCCAGTCAAAAAGTGGATTCTTCCAAGAAGAATTACCTTCAAACTCTGCCAGGTGGTGGCTATCATTTCACATTTTTCCTTTTTTTTTTTTTTTTTTTAAATAAATAGCAGAATTAATAAACAGCAAAAGTAATACCATCTGACTGTATCTGTAACTTCTGTCCTCAACAAGAAAACTGCTGCCATTGAAAGGTCAAGAAGTAAAGTGCTGAAGTATCTATACCTCAAGATGTCACAGATGAAGTAGGAGGCAATGCATCTGAACACACGGCCAGGTACAGACATAGCAAGGGACATTTGGCTGCTGTCTTCACATGCCACGCTGACATGCCTCAAGGCTGACTTGTGTCAGCACAGCTGCTTGCATCTCTAAGTGTCTGTTTATGGGCCTGGCTCTCAGGCATGATGCTCTCTTTTCTAACAGCCCTGTCTGCCTCTTCTAAAGGAGAGTACTGGGATACCTCAATTCCCTAAACAACAGTTCCACTGCCCAGAGGTGATGGTGTTGATAATTTGTAATTGTGACAGTTCCCTCCAGTCTCTCTCTCTCTCACTGGTAGAAGATTTGGTGCTGCATATATTTGGCAGTCTTACTGACAGAATGCTCATATCACAAAAGCTTTGATGGATGCTTTACCAATGTCAAACTAGGAATCAAGGAGCATTACTAATCAAACACACACACACACACACACACACAAGCTTCCCACAGATTTCTTTCTTTGACCCAGGGACTGAAGTCCTCAAATTCATCATGGCATACATTTACCATGTAACACAAAGTTTAGTTCACAAGGCCATCACAGAGCTTTTTGTCATCAATCTTTAGACTGAATTAAGACTACAACTGATGTAAATCTCCAATTCTAATTCAGTGCTCAAAACTCTTGCACCCTTGACCTGTTTGATAAAGAATGTGATGATGTGATCCCCAGAGTGCTCATGATTCCTCATTACTTATGCATGCTACCCAGGTATATTTACAAACAAATCAAATACAAAGGCACTTCGTTATGAAAGCTGTGTTTATGCTGCAAGCTGCATTTTTTCAAGGAAACACAATGTATTGATCAGCCTCTGCCAGAACACATGAATCAAGCCACTTCGCTGCCTCAGCCCAAAATGTGATGCAACATCATGGCTGTTGCTGCTTGTGGAGATGCTTAATTCCTCCAAGCAGTCACATAGGGCATACCTACAAATGTCCTGCTGAAGAAAACCCGGTGGAAAACCATGGCTTAATGAAACACATGAAATTGCAATGATATTCCAGTCTGTTTCTGCTACATCCTATCAATTTCTGCAATATCCTATCAATTTATTACATATGGCAATTCACACTACCCTGCCCTTAACCTGGAACTCTGGGAGCAGACAATATTAAATGGGATATGGGAAAAAAATCCATAAGGTGACCTAAACATCACATTCCTTGTTCATTTTCACTTCGGCATGACTCGCCCTCCCCTCTACCTAATGGTTCCCCTACATTTGACCAACTTAAAATAAAAAGACTGCATAGTGGAAAACGCTCATGCAGCACACTCCAGAGGAAGCAGAAAAATGCCTAAAGAACATTCAAGATATTCACCTTGCACATTACATGGAGAATGAAAAAGTGACATAGCGGGATAGCAGCTAATACCATATTTCATATAAGTGCATATTTACTATTGCAAAGAAATAAAATGAGCTTCTGCAATGTTTGTGGTGTCATATAAGCCATTTTTTTCTGTAGTACTCATAGATATTACCATGAGTGACAAGGAAAATATTTTTTTCTTTGAAATGAAAGATGAATTATACCTAAAGCTGTCAGGTAAAGCTGCAAGTGCTGCTGAATAACATTTTGGTGAAACAAGACTTCCCTATTTTCTAAAAATTCTCTAAGTATTTTCTGGACGTTGTGTTCTTTGTTCTCAATATGCATGGATATCACAGATCCCTGAAGAGTAGCAGAAGCCAATTAGAAGCCTGTCAGATTTTTTTCCTTTGAGAAGCCTTAGACTTGCCAGCTGTGTCCTCATCCACAGAACAGCCCCTTTGTTTCCACTGCTCTACTGGGATCCACATGGACACAAAGCAAAACACAGACCCTCCTGTGACCTCTTCTTCCCCACCAGAAAGCTAACCAACCCTCTCAGTCTAGATCTCCTTTCTTCCTTATTGATGTACCAGTATTCATTGGTCATTAGCCCATTTCCCCTTAACCAGCTATCAGCCTTTTAATCTAAGATCCTGCTATATCAGTCTTGTCCAAACTCCAACTTCTACATGCTGCCTCCAAGTCAGCAGAAGGTAAAAGAAGTAACTGTAATTGAACTAGCAGCATCGTGCAGTATGATGCTAAGCTGTGGCCCTACAGCACCTGGTACCTAGGGGAAGTTTTCTGAGCTATGCTGCATAGATTATGTCATTTTGCACATCCCTTCTGGAAGTCCTGCATCTCTAATGCAGTAAGAGACTACAACTCTACATTTTAAAACAAGGAGAATTGGAAAATCACCACTTAAATTAAGTGGCAAGCTCCACTCACTTGGAGAGAGGAAAACTGACTGGTCCATAGGTTATGGTGCTGGCTGCCACCATGGCAATAAGCACCTTAAGAAACCACCTTTAAGTCAGTAATCTGAAATCCATGTCTCTGAGATGGGATGCCTGTCTCAGAGCCTTGTGGGGCATGAATTTGATCTGGGTTCATCTTCCTCAATTCACTTATCAACTGGTACAAGAAAGAGAAGCTCAGCTGTGATCCATAAATATCCTGACCTTTATGTTGCCTGCTTGGTCAAAACAGGATTTCCATATTAAATAACTGACATGTATCCAATACCAGAAGGAAGGAATTAATTCCTATTCTGTCTCTGTACAATGCTTAACACAACAGCCATCAAGCAAAAATAAACTGAAGGAAAAGTAATACTCTGGAGAAGCACACGAAACTTAAAAGACATATAGTTACAGGTGACTGTAGAAGTTTTTTCTTCTAGCTAAGAGATGAGCACACTGCTAAATATCTAATAAATAAATAACATGGGCAAAGAGAGAGGAGAGAGAGAGACAAACACGAGTAAAGAACTGTATCTAAACACAGCAGAATTCATTGTTAGTCACATAGGATATGTATTTCCCTGGCCAAGAAGTGTCCTAAGTTCCTCTTTAAATGGGTCAGGGATAAGCTGGCAGCACCTGAAAGCTTTAGGGACTGTGAAAGTTTTAAAATTTGTTGTAGGTCCATTAAGAGAAATTATGCAAAGTTAATTTGTACTCCTGAATCTCCAGAATTGAGGATACTTATCTTCGATAGAATTTAATACTTGACATTGCAGGTTTTCAAAGATTGCTGCAACTTTGGAACAAGTATTGTTAAGCTGAATGCATTTAAAACTTAGCTGAGCATAAATAATATCTGATTATGAAAAAGTATTATTTACAGTAATTTTGTATTTTGCTGTTATCTCCAGTTACGTTCACACTAACACACACAGTTTAAGAGAAACAACATTGAAATATAGGAAAAAAAGCTAACGCAACTGATGTCTGACATCTCCAAATGCAATAGCAAAGACGTATATTAGAAATACAAAATGATATATCTTTTTAAACCTGAGTGGGTGCAATTTTGTAGAATTTACAGGAATATAAGAAAACTATGTTTACTAACAGGTTGGATAAAACCTGGTATTTTAGATAACTAGTACATTCATTTTATGCCACATCGATGATTTATTTTATTATCAAAGGCTGAACATATAAAGAGCAAGTCTTTCTGTCATCAAATCAATGAATAAATTTACTTCTTGGATCTGTTATATTAAATGTAGGGAAATGTGCTAAAAAAAGTTCCAGCAGAAATCCATACTTCTAAATTCTCAATTTACTTAAAAATTCACTATTTAAAAAAAAATAATCTCTGGAGATTTTTATACTTATTATACACACAATTCTTCATTACCACGGAAGAAAATATTTGCTGTAGAAACAATTTTGTAGGTGCCAAACATGTATCCAAAACAGAGGTGGCAGAAAAGAACAAACAAGATCTGGGCATTCACATAGAATTTAACTTTTGAAAACAACTGGTTTGTCTTCTTGCTGTACCGATAAAACATTTACATTAACTCTTTTTCAAAGATAAGACAATATACTACCATTAGAGCTGATGCTTAGTTCTTGAGAGGCAGCAGTAAAGAAACACCATCAAATCTATCTCTTGATAGCAGGAGGGCACAGAAATTGTAGAATTTCTTGAAATGTGCTTTACACAGAGTGAAATTACACATCAGAAAATTCTATGCTATCATACACTGTTACACAACATCTTAGTAAGACATTATTGTTCTGATAAACCTGAATTTCAGAACTGATTTAAATCATTCCTTAGAATAAAAGGCGTTGGTACAAGTATAAAGATGCAATTATTAAAAAGTTAGAAATGTAGAGTTTTATGTACATAATGCTTCTCCTTAAAGGAGAGATGTTTTCCATAGTACCTTTCCTCTGCAGCTCCCTAGCACCAAAATGTACATTTTTTTCCAAATCAAACCCTCCCTAATTCAGGTTTTATGGAAAAGTTTGCAAATGAAAACAGAAAGCTAAAAACTGTAAAGTCATTTCCCAAGGCTCTTAATCATAGATAGCAGCATGGCAGTCATTCCTCTTCAACTATTTCTGATCAAAAAAATAGACCATCCTGTCTGAATGCATGAAGCTTTTAATAAAAGACCCTTCAAAGCATTTAGAAACTAGCTGAAGAGAATTTGTTTAGAGGGACCCCTAAAGGATGAATTCTAGAAGCAGTAGTGTTAGCTTTCCCTTACCTCTTTCACTCAGGCCAAGGAAGGAGCACATCATCTTCCTTCAGTGATTCAAAAAACATTGCCAGCAGGGCACAAAAACAGATGGATTTACTCACTGACCTAGAGACTGAAAAAAGAAAAAGAAAGTGAAGGTATGCTTTCAGATCCACAGCTTGGTGTATGTACATGCTCTGGATCAGGTCATTTCCACTCAGGTGGCACATCTGAGTTCATTCTAGCTACCCTGACAAAATATATGGGCAGCTACAGGAAATGTTGTTTGCTGTCAGGGCAAATTACTATGCAGATCACCTCAATAGTTCCACCAGGATTTCCTAGAAAGCAATGGTATTACTGGAGGTGCCTCAGTTTCTGACATTTGGTTTCCAAGTACAGAATTTACATTGATGAGCATTGAGCTATATAAAATGATATTCAGTTACATGGCAAAATATATATACCAGTTCATTTTCCTTTGACATTCCTTGGCTCATCATCAAAGGCTCCTTCTTCTTTGATCCCAGCCTTATATATTTGTCCTTAAGCTAATATATTGATCCCCATTGCTAAGCCAACCTATATCAATTCTTTAAATCCTGCTAGCCCTCGTTGCACCCATCTATCCTCTTCTCTCACCCTAGAACAGGCTTCAAGGTGCACTGGGACCATTCCATGGGCAGCCTTTATCCTATGATCTGCTAAGTAATTGGTACGATATAGAGATACAGAGATCTGGCACTGCTTTGCTGCATGGTAGCTGAATTTCACTTGGCCATCCCTTTGTTTATAGTCTGCTTAAGGACTGACTAAGAAAATGTTTCCAGTTTGCACACTCAGAGGTTACAATAGCTATGCTTATAATTACTATGGAAAATTAACTTTCTGTTGGAAAACTGTGCTCTTTACTAAGGTCAAAACTCATTTGGACAGCAAAAACATTCAAAAGAAAAAAGATATAAGCATTCTAGAGATAACAGTAATAGCAAGGCAGAAGTTGCTCTTTTCTCTTTGTTGCAAATGTATTATTTCAGAAGACATTATCACTTGATAATAATGCTACTTCCATTGTATATAATGATAAATGGTAATTGCTTTTGTACTTCAGCATTTTTCACAGAACAATTTGGGTTCCAATGAATATATTAGTGACTCATTGCTGTAAACGCTCTCCTTACATCTAGGCCTACCATGCAGAACTAGACAAAAAAGTCAGAGATAAGTATTTTATTCCTTGTTTCGATTCTTCTGAGAGATAAGATTTTTTCTTTGAAATGAAAGAAGAAATTATTCAAGCACTCTCACTTTAATCTAGCCATGAGCAGTCTTCTGAGCCTTCGTAGCACATCTATAATTTCAGTTCCTCTTTAGATTTGTTTAGTGTTAGGCCTGTGATCAAAGAATACCATTTCTTTTGCATTCCCAAGCCTTCCCAATAATGTAGAATGCCAGAGTTTGTGGGATGAAGTTAAAAAGAAAGACCTCTGTTTTCCACAGGAACAACTTTATTCACAAAGCCTAAGTCATCCCACTACCCTCAGATGTCCCTTATGTAATAATCCACATAAAAGAATCCTATTTTTAAACACCTTCCCCCAGTTGGCTTATGCCTTTAACAATTGCTCTCCTTTGTTACCTCTGTTCTCTTGTAATTTTAAATATATTCTTCACACTGCTGAAGTCTCAGTGCAAGGACATTGAAGTACAACAATGCGTTGCCCAGGGTGCTGCTGGAGTCTACCACATCAGAGGTCTTTAACCAGGTTAGAGAATATCTGCCAGAAATGGTTTATGTACTGCTCATCCTGCCTTAAGGTAGAAGGACAGACTAAAAATTTTTCTATGATATGACTGTCAACAGCATCTTTGTTCTTGCACTGACTAAAGATTTATGAAAACAGTAATCTGCTGTTTCTTTGGATTAAAGAATAGAGGTTGTGGACTCTGATACTGTCACAGTTCCTGTTACTGGGCTTCAGGTAACACTAACCTCTTTGATGTATTAGTGCAGCATTGTTCGGCCTTAGGAGTTGAATTTGACCACCACATAAGGCTGAACTGCTCTTCTGTACAAAGGACGTTGAGTGAATGAATGAGTGAATGAGCATCTTAACCTATCTAAGGTTCTGCTAAAGGACTAAAATAGTATTATAATGGTTTCTAGCCCTTCAACTGATTATGTGATTTCTCTCTGTGCTGGAAGTCCATCAAGCCATATGCTCTCTTCAATAAAAGGCTTATGATTGCTTATAGCATATGTGATCATCATCTGAAAGATAAGAATTTCACATGAAGCATGCTTGAGAATAACTTCTGTAATAGCTTCTTGATGTTACATGATACCATATAATTCATTTAAATTACTACAAATTAAATCATAGTTTTTCCATAGCAATCCTGTTGTTTTTCCATATCGTCACCTGTTGCTGCTATTACAGAATACTGGCCAAGTGACCACTGAGAAACAAAAATGGTGTTAAATTCAACAGTAAGAAGCTGATATTTCATCTTCAATTTCCTTCTCAATTCAAATAAAAATGGCAACAGAGGGATGTGATTCAGAGAAGCTGTTGAGTTGTTGTATATGCAGTTATGAATGTAGTCATGCATTCATGTGACAAAAAAACAAAAACCACCTAGGAAAGATAGGTACAATGTTACTTATGTCATACATGCTATGCCATGTATTTCTGCTGGTTCTTTATTAAAACAAACAAACAAACAAACAAACACAACAAAACCATGCCACAATTTGATACAAAGCAAGTAAAAATACCTTGTTTTCCGTAACAAAATTCCTTACACACACACTTTTAGAGATTTCCAGTTTCTTTTTTTCCTTCTCTAACAGCTATGAAAAAGGTTAGAGTTTTCCACAACCCTGTAAAAATCTTTGCTATAACTCTTTCTGCAGATACAGTAATATCCCTCACAGACCGGACAAACAGGACCAAATGATATTTTCAGAGTGTCCAAGGTTTTTCAGAGGCTGAGACCTTGAACAACTCAAAGTTCCATGAGTCTGGTATTAATGACCTATGCATTTGTTTATTATCTGTAGACAATACTAATTTGCTGAAACAGAGACTGTCAGAATTAGGTGCACATTATTCTCAATGAGGATGTCTGTGCCTGTGTCTGGTCCTTCAGTGGAAGAGCTCATTTGGTTATCTCAACCACTTCTCGCAGAATAAATCTGTATCTGTCTCTCTATGGGATCTTGGCTAGCCTTGCACTGAATGGGGCCTCTGAAGTTGATAGAAGGAACAAAAAATGAGATGCATCAAAATAGTTAATAAAGAAAACCACTTTTTCTCTGGCCCAATTATGTTTAAGCCGGAAAGAACTACAGATATTGAATCTACAACTTGATGATTAGAACATTTGAGAGACTGTAATTCAGGACAAGTTAGAGAAATCTATGTCTGTTTGTACTACACGTGCTTAACAGCTATTCAGTTTGTTAGTCTGGATTAATTCTCTTTTCCTAATCCTCATATTTCACATATCTCTCCTCTCTTGTCATTACTCTTCATGCTGATAGTTTCAGACAGTCTCCCTTTGGCTCTGCCTCAGGAGACAAAGAACAACATATTGATAATTTTTCTATTAAAGACAATTTTAGTTTTCACGAACTCAAGGCTATTTCTGAATGAAATGTAGGCTCATGCTCATGAATATTCACCAATACTTACAGATATCTATTTAGTTTTAGGAATACCTTTTAAATATCTGCTTTAAATTTGCTTTGTCAGATCCAAAGGAGATAATCTGCACAGAATCCAGTGTATCATCTTTGAAGGGCTGAAGGGCAGCTGCGGTTTACCCACTGGCAGCTAATTGGGATCACTGCTTTTAGAATTCATCTGCATCCTTCTGCCAATATAATTCTTTGTGTCATCCCCATAAAGCCATCAGAATGTCAGGAGAGATTAATTTGCTTCCCCAAGATTAAAGCAGTGAACGCATCAATTTAATCGAGAGTTTTGTGACATAGTCTCTTAATCATCATCACAGCAGAAGGGTTACATTCCAATAAGAATTTTATAATCGTTAAGCAAAAGTTGGAAAAAAAAATTGACTGTTTTCCAGTTTGGCAGGTTTGTAAATAGCTGCTGATAAGAGCAAACAAAGTGTTCTTATTGCTTTTATCAGTTCTCCACTTCAACACATCAGCCCTGTTTTGTCAACAGGAATAATTCAGCTGAGCTACAGAAATGTGACTCTGAATGCATACATCTCCACCAGGAAACCCTCTTCCAGTGCTTTATGACAGCAACCATATTGCTCTGGTGTTCTGTTGAGTAAATAGATACAGTACAAGAGCCCTGAACTTTGAATCAAATAGGTATCTACTGTTGTCTACCTTGGAACTGGTGACATCTTGCATTAGCATGGCAGGCTGGGAAATGCCAGCTGCCAGGTAGCTGCAGGAATTCCACTGACCCTGTTCCACACTGCTGCTAGCAGAAAGGACAGCCTCCCTTCTGTCATGAAGATCAGAGAACGCTATGTCATAACGTAGTAGAGGAATTTATCTCAAAAAGTTTGAAAGTTTAGTTAAACCTCTCATTTTCCCACCATACACTGCAGGGATTACTCTTCTTTTCTCCCATCTATATTGTTTCTGCTCATAGAAGCCCTTCCCTTTCAGAACTTTATCCAATTCACTTCACTCTTCTCACTGACCCACCTACGCTGGCTGAGAAACTCTGTGCAAAACAGTATGCCAATCTCTGATTGTTCCTCCTTCTCTCACACAGTAGTCAGTTTGAGTGGACTCTGAACAGGAAAAAACACAAGCACACCGTCCTTGGCTTGTTTTCCAGATAGTTCACCCATGTCAAATTAATATGGACAATATTTCTATACCTGGGGATCCTGCATTGTTTGGCCTTCAAGTATTTTTTTTCCCTATGTATGGCTTTCCTGATGTATCAGAGATGGAGTTGCTAAAACCAGGAGCCAATCTAGAGTTCATGGAAGTTACAGATCAGTAGTGCTAGCATGAGACCCCTTGGCACTGTACAGAAGCCACGCTCTGCTTTGTTGCTGCATCTCAATTATGGGACACACCTGCTGTCCTAGTCCAGCTTCTCCCTCAAGGGGAGCCTGCTAATGTGCTAATTTATATGGTGCAAAACAGGGGATTTAGAAGGGAGGCCTTAGAGACTCATTTTCACTTGGTGTCTTATTAGGGATTTGAGCCCAATTCACTGGGGATGAAAAGCCAATGACTATAACTCATTCACATCATTTAGTTCTCAATAGGTAGCCAGTTAGTGAACAACAGACTTGCAACGACTTTGTGCAGGTCATTTCCTTTAACAGCTGTTCCTTTGTGAAGTTGCTATCCTACAACAGTTTTGTGGGTTCCCTTTGTGAACAAACCTTCCAGTCAGCAGCAATTTATTCCTTTGTCATAAATAAATAAATAAATAAATAAATAAATAAATAAATCAGATTAATTTCAAGTAAATAGTAAAAACACAACAACAACATATTTTCCATTTCTACAATATTTCAGTGAATTTCACACTCTTCTACTTTAAACATAGACCGGCAGCACAGAATAGAGCTTTTACCGTTTTTTTAATGACCAGAGAGACAAAGAAAAAGCTTGGCCACAGTTCTGGGAATTCCTAAGCCTCTCCATGATCACAGAATCCCAGAACAGCTGAAGCTGGGAGGTACCACAAGAGCTCACCTGCTCCATTTCCCCTTCTCAAAGTAGTGCCAGCTACAGCAGGTTGTCCGGGACCATGTCCAATTGATTTTTTAACATCTCCAAGGATGAAGGCTGCACAACCTCCATGGGCCATCACAGCTGTGGAAAACCACCCTTTCACAGAATTTTTTTTGTCCTTATTTTTAAATAGAATTTCTTTTATTTCATTTTGTTACTGTTTCTTCTTGTCATTTTACTGAGCATCCCTGAAAAAACATCTGGCTTCATCTTCTTTATACCCTCCCAAGAGACATTTACGCACAGTGACAAGATCCTCCCAAGGTTAAATAAGTCCAGCTTCTGCAGCTTCTCCTCATGTGACTCTGTCACCAGTCCTTCTATCACCTTAGTGCACCATCACTAGATTTGCTCCGGTATGTACACCTTTTTCTTGTACTGGGGCATCCAGAAGTGGGCACCATTACAGATGTGGTCTCACCAGCACTGGGTTCAGTAAGAGGTCCACCTCCCTTCATCTGCTGATGGGGCGCTTCCTACTGTAACCTTCTGTGCCGTATATATCTGCCTTCTTTGCTTCAAGGGCATATTGCTGGCTTACATTCATCTTGGTGTCCACTAGGACATCCATATCCTTTCCTGCAGAGCTGCTTTTCTGTAAGCTGGCTCCCAGCATATCCTGGTGCATGGGATAAATCCTCCTGGAATAAAGGGGTTTGTACATCTGCTTGTTGAACTGTGTTAGGCTCCTCTCTCGTCCAAGTCCCTAAGAATGCGAGCAATCCTCCCACTCCTCCCACTTTTGCATCATCTGCATACTTGTGGAGGGTACTCTCTGTCCCATCTTCCATGATAATGAAGACATTAAACAGTATTGGCCCCAGTGCTGACACCTGGGACATATCACTACTGACTGGTCTCCATCCAGGCTTTGTACCACCAGTCACACCACTTGGAGCCCTAAAAACCAACTCTTTCAGTCTACCTCACTGCTTACTTATCAAATCTGTACTTCATCACTTTGTCTACAAAGACAAAAGAAGTGGAGATGATCAACATATTTCTCACTGAGGAAGTCAATACATCATAGAAGACTGGGAAGTCAATTTGGCCACGTGACATTTCCTCTTCATAAATCCATGCTGACCACTCCCAGACAGCTTCTTATTTTTCATACTTAGAAATCATTTCCAGAATTATTTGCTCCATCACATTTCTGTCCCCAGTCCCACTCACAAATGGTTTCTGTAGTTTTCCTTTTGATGCTAACACACTGGTAGCAGCCTTTCTTGTTGTCCTTCATGCCCATTACCAGACTCAACTCCAGGTGGACTTTGACATCCCTTACTTCATCCTTGCGTATTTGGACAGTGTCTCTGTATTGCTCCCAAAGTCATCTGATCCACTTTTACTTTCTTTTATACTTAAAATACTCTGAAATACCGCATATCTTCATATCTTAAAGAATCGTAATAAGAATTAAAGGTATTCAGAAAACTTTTCAGGGTAGTAGTGTTAGCTGCTTGGGATGGGATTTACTGTATCCAGTTTTAATGACCAGAAAAACATGTATCCAATCTAAGTGAATTATCCCTTGAAATTAATTCTAAAGTGATGAACTTCCTCCTGGAGTTGACTGCCTCTCCCAGCTGAGTACAGAAACTCTGAACAGATAAACACAGTTTAGAATATAGGTCTAATTTTCAGCTGACTAAAACAAATTTCATGCTTCAAACCACACAGCCCCACTCTGAGCATTCAATAAAGAAAACAAAATGGATACATAAAGATTTGTGTTTGTGTATGCATTCACTAACATACACACACATTCAGATGCTGGGAAGCTCACCTCCAGAGGTAGAAGCCTCTTACTTCTAAGAACTTTGACAGTGTAAGCTCCAAATAGCAAAGTGCACTGCATCAGAAATGCAGATATACACAGAGTTATTTTGTCTTCATTTTAAAATGAATTACAATAAGTTGGGACAAATTTTAAAATTCTTGCAATATTAAAAAATGTTATTTAACATCTATAGCTTCCTTTTTGTTTGCCTGTCATTAGTAAATCATATTTCTATGTTAAAAAAAAAAGGAGTATACAGATGTACAGCTACACAGGTACAAAATGATGTTGCAAGTAAGGCTATTTTTACTCAGGCAACAGATGTGACAGTCTACAGTGAAAGCACTACTGATATATGTAGAACTTGCTGACACCTTCATACCTTCAAGAATCTGACTCAAAGTGACTTCAGAGATCACATGGAGTCAGATGCAGAGCTCGGACTACGATGACAGGGACTCAGTGTAAACTCCTCTGCTTCACCTCTTGTACAAACAGATGCACTGGTTGCTTTTATCAGCAGGCCAAGGAACAAGAACTGCTCCTTATGGGGCTCCAGAAGCAGCATTTAAATCCGTCAAGATTTAGCTAATTAATAGACAGTGGGAGGCTGGTAGAAAGCCCTATTCCAGAGCACTGTGTGGGACACATGAAGAGATGCACGTCATTTTGAGTTCAGCCTTCAACTGGTAAAAATTCAGGTAAATGCTGCCCAAGGAATAAGGTATTTTTACTGTTACAAAAACATGGTCACACTTCTTTCATTCATTTCAAATGTTTGAATAACAAGTACCAGTTACAAAAAAAAACAACTATCAGCAATGATTAGAATCATATAATCACAAGGTTGGAAACGACCTACAAGATCATCCAGTCCAACCGTCTCCTCATCACCATTGCCACCACAAGCACTAAACCACATCACGCAGCACGTCATCCAGATGCCTCTTGAACACTGCCAGGGATGGCGACTCCATCACCTCTCTGGGCAGCCATTCCAGTGCCTGACCACTCTCTGAGAGAAAAAGTTCTTCCTTATGTCTAAGCTGTACTGAAGCCACAATGATCAAAACATTTAGGTTATTCAGAACTCCTGGATGTGAGGAGTCAGATGCTTTTAAAATCCCAGAGTTTAGCATGAATATAAGTGATATACACAGAAAATAAAATATTTACATTAACTTCTGATTTTTGTTCTCTAAGGACCATTACTGCTGTGCATTTGGGCAGCACAAGCTGGTGCCCACAATTTAAAGCAACTCAAGTGTCTTTGCTAATAATCTCAAATTATCCAATCTGTTTCCCCTTGGTTTGAACCCCAGGGGTAAGAACAGCCTTAAGCACCTGCTGTTAAAAGCTAGCACAAAATGTTGAAGCTTGAGATTGTCTGCTCCAGATCTTTCAGACGTGCAAGACTGACAAAGATCTTAATGGAGCAGTGACTTTGTTTTTGCCACATTCTGCTGTCTGGAGAGGCAGATAATGCAGAAGTACAGCCTGGGCATCAGAGAGGGGCACAGCCTATTTCAGAGGAGATTTAATATCCGAAAGCTTTAGCTTATCATTCCCCACAGGCTGTTGAGACTTTGTGAATGCTCAGCTGCTGCCATTCACAAAGTCTGTGAAAACACGACGCTGCCGTGATGGCAGCCCATCACTGTTACACTTGTGTTGAGCAGCACAGCCTCATATCTGCTGCTGTGTTCACTGTGTTCATTGTGTTCCTAAACCAAGTTTGGGGTGCAGCCAGGTGCTTGTGCAGTCCCAGGGGCTGGGCTAAACGCAGGCTGCCAGCTGCCCTGGGCAGAGCTATGAGCTCAGATCTGCAGACTTGGCCTAACCAAGAGTTCTAGCAAGAGTCACGGTGGGCAGCAGAAAATAGCAACATATACTGGGACCAAAATTAGGCTTTGAAATAATGTGGATTGTTCTCATACCTGTCTCTATCATGAGAGGAAAGAGTGAGGTTTGACAGACACTGCAGTATGGGAGCCTTACTAGGCCCACGAGAAGCCTTTCTCCCTCCACTGACACTAGAAAGAACTATGAGAGACTGGACTGTAAACATGGCACCTTGGCTTGGTAAGCCTCACTATGATAGCACTTACTTGAAGACCTTGAGCAGATTTGAGAACAACCTCACTCAAGATCCAGAAAGCATTCAGAAGCTTGTTAGGAAAGTTCTGTCTTTTTGTATTCAAGTAAGGTTAAATTTCAGGGACATAGTGAAAAAGAACACAAGACTGAGATACTGAGAGCGAGCTTTCATAATCATGTTTTCACATGGGAGTGTAGAGTGATGCCTCACTCACAGCGGAGCCCTTCAGCACCCTGCATTCCTGCATACTGTGCATCTCCAGTTGGTTTCCTAGTCCACATGCCTACAGTGTGGGATCCAGCCTGGAAGGCTGCTGCTGCCAGGGAACATTTTGGACAGCAGTAGGACTCAACATAGAGTTTGGGATCTATGCTCGTCACTTGGGCCCTCACAATTAAAGACTGCAAAGCTGAGCTCCTCCCCTTTCCTTCTTTGAAATCTCTTTGGATTCTACCCCTTAAGATCATCACTTTCTGGAAACTTAGCTGTGTGAAATGTCATCTAGCATGCAAAACTTGATTAACTGATTATTGGTTTTCAAATTTCAAGCCATCTAGACACTAGGATGTAAGTCCAATACATGCTATTGATTAAAAGACATTAATTCTAAAATTAGGGAATGTCTTGAATGATCCTAGGGCATTTACCCATCACTATGTCTGTGCTGACAGGGAGGCAGCTTAATAGGTCAGACAGATGACGTGCAGTGATGTATGTTCCATGGAGCAAACCAGTCAGAAAATAAGAAGACACAAGCTGTTATGCAAAAAAGGGAAGGAATAAGAGGGAAGGCAGCTAAAAGAAATAAGATAAAACTGCATGCTATTTTACAGTGTTCTGCCCGCTGCTTTTTATTTCTCCCTGCATTTGCATTTCACACTGTGCAAATTGCAGCTCCTTACACATTTCTAATGAATTGCTCCTGGGATCCAAAATCAAAACAACACCCAATAGATAGAGTTGCTGAAGTTCACCTCCACAGTCCTGGCTCTCATTTAATACTAGCATAGCCCATAGTATAACTTCAATCTGCTCTAAATTAAGCTGGCTGGAGGAGTTTGGGAAAAAAAACAATTCCCTGCAGTAGACAAAACTGAAATAATGCTGCTGGCCAAGCCACCCACGTACCCTTTTTCCAAAGAAATGTTTTCACTGATGTCTTTTCTGAAGAGACCAAGCAGCTATTTATTTAAATTTCCTAACAATGTTTCCCTTGGGTGCTGCACAGAATCCTCTATTGTACCCAGGCACCTCTTGCAGCAGGACACCATTCTTCCCATGCAATGATAGCGGTTTTCATTTCCTTATGTGTGATTGCAAAGCTCCGTGGCAAATGTCCACTTGGATTGCCATAAGCAGTCAGAAAAGAATTTAAAGTCAGCAGCTCCAACAGCAGCACAGAGATGCTGGCAGTGAGCTCACATTGCTGCAGGCCAGCAGTTGTGCTGGGGCACAGGTGACACTGTTTTGCTGAGTGTGCAATCTGGGGTCATTGCCTTGCAAGCAGCAGCAGCTGCATGTCCTGCTGTCCTCACGCATACGCCTGCATCTGAAGAATGAGAAAGCTTTTCTTTCTTGAGGTTTTTATTTCAATAAATCTTCCTTAAGAAAGTCTTAAAGAGGAAGGGTCACATTCTCAGTCTTTGCCTGACATTTTTTAACTTCTGAAAACAAAAGGAGACTGGTACATCTGTTCCTTATGCCTGGATAGCTGTCTCTTTTCCTTATGCTTCTGCAGTTTCCCTTAGATTGGCAGCTCTTTCATCCTTGCATTACATGACACAGTAGCAATCATTTTTCTCTCTTAGATATCTCTTCCTATAGAGGTTAATTAAAAAGAATGAAGGGCCTGATTCTCTACTGCCTTCAGCTTTGCACAGACATTTGCAGACCCGGATCTACTCACAGCCCGCCCAGGACTCACAACTCATCAGCCACCATCTCAGCATGGCCTGCTAGGCAGTGCCAATAGGGAACAGGATGGAGAAGACAATTACTGAAGCAGTGCTTGAATATTTCAAGATGGCAGCAGTAATCTGAGTGATGCCACAGGGCTGGCAGGAGGCCTAGTCACTGAAATTTCAGCTGTTGAGATTCATAACTGCTGTAAATTCTTTTCACTGAGGAAGAGGCTGTTGCTTTAAACTGTTTCTCCACAACAGTGAAATCATCTCTCATAAATCTGCTGTTAAATTGACTGGGTGGAGCAAGATAACACTGCCCTCTCAGAACTCCTCTCTCACTTTATGTCAGTACCACGCAAGTGTAAATGTCCACACAATTGAGCGGCAAGAAAGAATCAAAATAAAACACATTTCACCTCTCAAATTAATTTGACTTTGCCTGCATGATTTCTCTGTCATTCCTCCAGTTCTCCAGTCATGCACAGACTTTCAGGTTAAACAAACCATTAATTTTAAATATAAGAAGCTCAGAGAAAAAAACAAAGACTGCTAGAAATTTTTTTGATACATATTTAACATGGAAAATAAGGAAGGAGAAGACCTGTGCTTGATAATGTTGTTCCACAGACTGTTTTGCTGGGAAACTGGATTTTTAACTAAATCAAATATTTCCCTAATCAAAAGCTGGAAAATCAAAATATTTGGAAGTATGCTTCCTGTTATCTCAAGCATACTGCAGTTCAGTTACCCTCATTTTTCTGAGTTAACTGTGATGTAGTTCTAGCTTCAGCACTCTAATGGGAAATTCACCCTGGAAGCTACAGGCTGCCAGAGAACCTGTATTAGAGAAGGCAAAGGAAGAGGAGGTGCCTGGCATACAACCCCCAATTTGTTCTGACACCATTTTTAAACACAGATGAAAAAGTAAGTTAAAACACACAAAGGTCCAACACAAATGTTCCCTTTAGCTTGTGGGTTGTTCTTGTCCCCACTATCCTAGAAGCACTGATCCAGGCTGGATGCAGCTTTGAGCAACCTGGTCTAGTGGGAGATGTTTCTGCCTATTGCAGGGGGTTGGAACTAGATGATCCCTTCCAGCCCAAAGCATTCTATAATTCCATGATTTGCCAAGTAGTGCTCTTTAGGAAGGAGGAGCTGCAATCAGTAATGGTACATTTTCTCATCCCAATGAGCAAGGAATGGACAGTACTGGGAGAGGGATGTAGTTCTGCTCCCAGCATTGTAACTCTGGTCACTTTAGATATACTATAAAACTCAGAGAATTTCTCACAGGAGTACTATGAAGCTTAGTTAATTTTATAAACCACTTTACGGCCACTATTGCCTGCATGCAACAGGAATTGAACATAAAATAACTTGTTCTTGACTGAAAGGTACAGTAGAAACATAAAGTATGGCTTCTACAAGAGGAAAAGACATCACTGAAAGGAATCTTATAATCACACCTCTGCCACCACATGATTATTCTTCATTTCTCTGGTCGTACTCTGTACCTCTTAGTCCTGCTGAACAGCAAATACCAACACAGTGGGAGTCATGAGTTACTGAGAAAGCAAAAGCCCTCTGTGATAGTGGTAAGAGCTAGTCCTCTGAAAAAAGAGTGATATGGACAGACTGCTTTGCCATAATGAATTTGCTCTTTCAATTCTCTCAGAGTGAAAATGTTCCAGGGTGGAGTAGAGGCCTAATCCCCATTGAATATAATCAGAATTCAGCAGGATATGGTACCCAGAACTCTTTCTAAAGCAAGATCAAAGAACAAATGAAAAACAAAATAGAATCACTAACATCACTTCGTCTTTTATTATTTAAAACAATTCTGGTACCTGAAAGAAAATAGACAAGATGGCAGAGTTGCTGCACTTACTCTTTCAGGGAGAATATGGAAATACAGTTTCTAGATAAAATTACTGTTCTTGAAGTCTGATATATTTTAAAGCTCTTTGTAACAATTCCTTGCATAATTCAAATGGCCTCTACATGACAAACAGCTAACGTATTTATGCTGGCAGCAGTGCCAATGCATTTTTGTCAGAAGAAGCTTGGAGGTCTGCTACAAATAATCTCCAAAGAGTAACTCTAATTAGAGGCTAAAGTTGGCATATTTCCTGCTATCTGAAATTAGATCAGAGAGTTAGGCTGAGATGAAAAAGCCCTATTAACTCCCTAGGCTTCCAGATCCTGTTTATTGGTGGAAATTAATGTTTTGAACTTTATCAGCTACTATCTAAAGAAGTCTGGAGTCAGTGGTAATAGAGCGATTTGTGGAAGACATTACTGCCAATTGCTTCTGCGGAAGTACCATAGGCACTCAAACTAAATATTCACAGAAAAAAAAACCCAAAAACTTTATTTAATGGTTACCTGCAGCTCAACAGTGTTCAAGAAAGCTGGTCGAGTGGCTAGCACAGTAGCCTGGCAATTTTAAGTGGGAGACATCCCTTGCTCAAACAGAGTATTTCATCAGTTCTGCATGACCTAGAAAACATCACTTTTTGGGGAAGGGTAGAAATGGGAGAGACTCAAGAAAGGCTGGCTACAGTTAATAAACACTTTGTTCTTCCTATAGCTCATGTAAACAGAGAAGATCCTGAGCATCATTTTTTTTTTGTGTTCAGTGACTACCATTAGCATTTAAAAAAATCTCCACTTGTCGTCAAGATTGCTATCTGTAAAACAGAAATAGCTCTGCTCTGCCTTGTGGGAACATTAGATAGACGAACACTTTCCTCTACTTCCAATGCAGGCATATCACCAAATTCCATCAGAGGCTAACATCACCACAGCCTTGTCCCCACACAGCTCTCCAACTTCCCCAGGGCCTTTGGTGGTGAGACTTGAGTTTTATATCTCAGATTGACTTCCACGCAACTTCAGTGGCTCTGAGGTTTGTATGCTGCCAGCTTCTCCTCTTTTTTAGCTCTGCAGAACTTGAAAAATATTGAAATATATAAGCTGATTTAAAAAAACCAGGACTGGGAAAAAACAGGTAGAAAGACAAGGAGAACAACAATATAAAGGGTAGAACAAGAAATCCTTCAAAAATACATTTAAACTTCAATTCTTACAATTTCTAAGCAAGACTTTTTCCAAGCTATATTTTGTTCATGTAAACACATGGGAAAGGAGGAAATTCTTACATCCTGGGGCTAAGCACAGAAAAACAATGTAATCCTAGAGTTAGCAAGTAGACAATAGACAGAGGGGAAAACACATTATTAGATCAGACTACTCTTGTTTGGACAGAGCCATAGAAAATTCAGTCTATCATTCAGTTCTGGTAATCTGCCTGAGCAGACACATCAGTGTCTTCAGCTTCTGAAAGCTATAGAAAAGAAATGAAGCCAGGCCTTGTGTTTCCAAAGAAAGCTATGGCTTTAAAGCAATCCATCTTCTCATCAGGCGATGTGGAAACCTTCTGCAGAATTCATCTACCACAGCAGGAAGATTTATAATTTAATCAAATCTGCAGTAGAAACTTAATCTTTGTTGATAGAATCCTAGCGTATCTTCACAATCTCCTCCAAACCACTAATGCTACAACACAATCCCTTGCATTCAGGATTTGAGAACACTCTTCTCCACATTTGCTGCTGGAATGAGTGCTTATTATCTAATTTTTCTCCTTAAGAGGACAGACAGCATCTGTATATAAAGACTAAGAGAAGCAGAAAGAATCTACCTCCTTGACCTTGCTATTGAAAGAGGCCTGTGGAAGTAGATTTTTGTGCTTCTAAAGTCTGACAATATTTCAGCCCAAGTTGGTGGCATGGAAGCAGTCAGGGCCTAATATTCAAGTGAATGTAATTATAATTCTACAATTTCTTCCGAACACCCCATAGGAGGTAGGCAACACACCTTTGCATACTACCATACTTTCTGTATCATTCTAGAGTTTTTTCATGACCAGGAAGTTTACAGATTAAAAAAAAAGAAAAAGAAAAAAAAGGAAGAAAAGAAAATTTTGGAAATTGGATCATGTGTTTGGTAGGAAGATCCAGATGCAGTCAGTGATGTCCAGAAAAATGAGATCAAACAACCAAGAAGCCCTCACCTGGAATGCTGAAGGAAATAATGAGTCCTCAGAACAGAATCAGTCTGACTTTTGGACAATCTGCAGAAACATGCCAAAGGTGAGAGTTTAAATATTCAGGCTGCAATAATATAGGTTAAAATAGCATTGTTCTCTATCTGACCAAAATAGTGACAGAGACTGTTTAACAAAGGGGAATTCTTCAGCAAAGGTGAGTCCACTTACTGCTGGGAGCCAATGTGGAGAGATTTGATCTGTCCTGGGCATTTGAAACAGACACAGGGACAAGACTAGACTGAGTCAGATTGCATTCAGAAAGCTTATGTTTAGTATAGATCCATCATATTTTACATGTTATATGTGGGTATTTCTTTTGCTAAGCCTGTTTCCACAGTGTACTGGCCTGTTGCCCCCAAAGAGTGTAACGTGATGAAACCTGCCAGCAAGCTGTGGGCAATTTGTGAGGCCCATGAAGCAACCTCTGCAGTTGAACAGGAGATCTGTGCAGTTCAGTGCCACAGAGACATGTAACAAAGACACTTGAAAACATAAAAGAAGATGTGTGTCTACTCAGGGAAATTAAAGCATATGGGATAACGCAATTCAAACTAATCTCAAGAGTCTGGAGAGCATTAAAAAAGAAGGATAAGACCAGGTTTTAACAGAGATATCATATGCTTTTGCTAAAGGACACATTACTATTGTAACTGCAGTTTTCCAGCTGCAGTTAATAACCTCTGGTTTTAGCTCAAGTGGGGAGAGCACAAAGCAGCTCTTTATGACTCACCCACCCTAGGAATGGCTCCACTTCAGTCTGCTTTGCCACCATGGGCAGTATCCCTCAGGGAAACTCCAGCTTAGTGGATGTTCTTGCTATTTGATCTCTTAGGTTTGGTACGGTGGCAGAGAAAACATGTGGCATCTTGAAGAATATAGCTCAGTATTTGTAGAATTAGGACACGGGCAAATGAAATATCCCAACCTTTAGCTCTCTGAACCAGAATGGCTGTTCCATTCTACTCCGTTTCCTTTGTTGACTTCTCTTGGTGTCATCAAGCAGAGACAAGAGCAGAGGCAGCATACTGACATCCACAGCACAGTGAAAGAGGAAGTTCAGAACAGGTTGAGTGCATTGCGTGCTCCATGTTCTGCCCGTATGTGCACAGTCTGTGTAAGCACTCCTGCAGATGAGCTAATGCACACTCCAAGCACATGCTCTCTTAGGTGTGCTCCAGTTGTTCCTGTACTGAACTGTAACTGAAAAGATAGTCTCAAGACCTTCAAGCTGCCCTTAGAACACAGTGTTGATTCAGAGAGTGTCAGCAATTCCTAAACATCCTAATGACGAACCTGCCGCCTTTCTCACTTAAAAAACTAATAGCAGCCAGCCACAAAGTGAGTGAATACCAAAAAGGCCCTGTAACACTTCTCTTTTCCTTCCACGGTAGTAAGGAGAGACTTCTGCTACTGCACTGCTTAACACAAAATACTAAGTCTCCTTTACAAACATTTCTCCATCTTCTCTATAAATGAAATTTGTGTATAGAGATGTTAGGTTTTGTGTCTGCTTGCTTTTTTGTCTGTGGTTTTGGTTTTTTGTTTTTTTTTTTTTAATTTTCCTCCCTTTTTTAATATGTATTCTCTTAGTTGTTGGAGAAAGCAACAGAAGGAATTGTACGTGGAGCAGGAATGGATAAATCTCATGGTGTTCTTGAATCACAGAATCATAGAATGGCCTGGGTTGAAAAGGACCACAATGATCACCTAGTTTCAACCACCCTGCTGTGTGCAGGGTTCAGATCAGGACCACCAGCCCAGGCTGCCCAGAGCCACATCCAGCCCGGCCTTGAATGCCTCCAGGGAGGGGGCATCCACAGCCTCCTTGGGCAACCTGTTCAGTGCATCACCACCCTCTGTGTGAAAAACTTCCTCCTAATATCTAACCTAAACCTTTTTTCTGAAAATGCAACAAAACCACAGGACAGATTTTAAGTCCAGTAGGTACCACCAAAAGTTACCATCTTAAGCCATATCCAGTAAATTTCAACTCAGTGTGAAGGTTGCTTTAAGCATACAGGCTGTTATCTACACTGTTCTGTTTCTTTTAGTGCTGAAGAGAAAGCACTGTATATATTAACACATTTGGTCATCCTTCACCGATCCCTAAAGTAATTACACAGCTCTCTTGTAGTGCTGTGCTGGCACATTATTCTGTACAACATAAGAAAAAATGCTTAGCCTAAGTTGCTATAGCCTGTATCAAGTGAAAAATTGGAATAATGGTGACAAATTGAAGGAATAGTATGCTAGGATTACAGAATAAATTTGAAATTATTCCCTAAAATACTCCAGATTTAGGAAACAGGATGCAAAGGGAAAAAGAAAGTTGAGCCCTAAGCCATGCGATTTTAAGGAATTTGTGAAATTACACATTCTGTAATGTGAAGCTGTCTATTTTTCTTTGCATTGGCAAACATTATGTGGTCAGGTTCCACAGGGTGCCGAGGAGCTACTGGAGACCAAGATAAACTGTGTTGGAGTCAGAAACCTGATCACCAAAACCAATGTTGGTACAAAAAGCTGTCCTGCACCCATTGCCTCTGCATTCATCTTGGCCCTTCCTGGCAGCACCTAGTCTGTGGGGTTTTGCATAGCTGCAGCTGCAGAAAGGAAAACAGTTGGATTATCTCTAATTGATCATCAAAAATGAAAATAGTACTGTATCTTCATAAAAGCATTTCCCCCTTGTTTCATTGAGTTGATGAACAGAATGAACAGATATAAGATAAATCATCTCCTTTTGGTCTCAGTTTCTAGCATTAGTAAGAGCATTATTTATCTGCCTGTAAGACAGGTAAACTTGAAGTTCTGAGTTTGTTCTTTTTTGTAGTAATATTTATATCCATGAAAAGGCACTGCAGAGAGATTTCCATTCCTGTGCACTAAATATTTTGACTGTCCTCAAGCTTAATTGCAAATCCAAGGTCAAGATCAACACGCACAAATTCCACAGAGTAACACAAGCAGAAATTATGAACTGTACTGTACCTCATTGTAACTGCTGGAGGTCAGGTCTGAATGAGGCATTTGCATTTGACAGGAGGTGTTTTCTCTGGCTTTTACTTCAGAAAAGTTTGTTGAAGCAGAATTTTCCATGTTACATTCATGAGGGAGTAGTCATATTAACCTCACCATTCAGTACCATCATATATCACAGATTCCTGACTATAGTCTTTGTTCCTGAATGATCCAGAACTTACTTCTCTGTAGTCCTTTGCAGTAACTGCTACATTTCATGGATTTTCAGTACAAAACAGGTGCCACATACCAACATCACCCAGCATTAATCAAGGAAGGAAAAATCCTGATACATTCTCTACAGATTGGCACCCCTGAGCCTAGAGAAAAACACGCATTTATGACCACTCTCCCTGCTCTTTCCTCTACTTCCATTTGCATATCTCCTAAGAAAGCCCAACAGAACACTTTTCACTGTTAATGCAAAGCTTGTGGAACACAGTTAACTGACTAGTTTGGCTCAGTGTTGGAGCAACTCCATCAATTTCCTTACCTCTCTGCTAATGCAGTTCTGATGAAATGGCATTTCAGCTCTCTACATGCAACTCTTGATGCCCAGTTAAAAAAATGACTATAATAATAATAAAATAATAATTTAAGAACCTGAGAAATCATCAGCAATTGATTTATTTTATTGAAAAACAAATTCTATACATTAATCTCACATTATAAAATCAGTATGGGATTCTACTGCTGTAATGGCTCTCAGGAAAATTGGAAGTGGGAAAAGAGGAGCTGATAAATCTTTGCTGACCCCTAAGAGCCCTAATCTCAGCCGAATAGCTGTCTTTGCATTCAGGAATCCACAGCAGCAGCTGAAGACCCTTTCTCTCTGGCAGAGCAAATGCTAGAAGAACAAACAGTAAGAGTGGCTCTAATCAACATGGATACTTCTATTACTGGGAGAATCCCTGCTTTTGCTGGATTGTTTGCTTCTGTTTCTGCCCTGTGCCATAACTGTCACACAAGGCAGACGGGAAAGGGCCCAGGGGATGGACTGAGTCCTTCAAACTGCCAAACTTTGCAGCAACATCTGTACTTTTCCTGGCTCACACCTCACCAATGTTACAGAATCTACTTCTGGAATTAGCTTAAACAGCACAGCTGATGTAGCCAGACCAGAACTCCAGATCACACTCCCAGATCGGCATGTTGGCTCAGCATTTTGACAGCAGTGGAGAAAAATGTGATTACTTTTGTCACTAAAAGAAATGCAGATGGCTCTGCATATACCTGTAGTACAACTATCAAGTACTATCCCACAGTAATTCATCGAACAGTTGCCTTCAATAGTAGTATGTCCCCAGTAGTACTTGACAACAAATTATTCTTGATTCTATCACAAGTCACAGCCCGTCCTCTACTAACTTCTATTCAAGGACTTCAAAACTGATGCATTCAGGCAAATGCTAATTTCAAGGTAGTGAATAGTGGGCTTGTTCAGTAGTCCTCAAAACTGGAAGCAGAGCAGGACTTTATAAGTAGAAAGATTAAGGAATAGGACAAGCATAGGGCTGCCCTGCAATGTAAAAAGTAGGGTAAGGAATAGGTTTTACCAGAGAACCACACTGAGTGCTGGGGAGCAATGCTGGATGTTTCTTGTATGGAGAAGGATTATGGATACCCTTGAGCAGGGTCATTAACTCCTGCGTGGTTTTCCAAGGTCATTACATGTATTAAATGGGCCATAGTAGGTTACCTACAAGACCTGAGTACCTGGCAGTCAGCACTGGAGATGTGCACATCACAAGAGGCCTAGCGTATGAAAGCCTAAAATTGTACCCTCAAAAAAAAGTCACTCTTGCTGGGACACAATTGAGGCTCATTGTGGTATTCTTGACTAATGTCATTTCTATAAGGGCTGCATAAGAAACATCCAGAATGCAGTCGGTCTGGTTTGGCATCCAGACTTCTACATTACATCTTTTTTTTTTAAAAATATATATTTTTTAAATTTTTGTTTTTAATACAAACTGGCTGTTGTTTGTTTGCAAGTTAGCACAGACACTTCATAGTTGCTCCTGTGACAAGTTGCACTGGCACTGTCCTATGGAAATGTGCTATCTTCAATGCTTTATACCAACTGTTGTTTACTAGCCAAATGTTCTGAAACGCTAGTTTTTATTTTGTATATAGCACAATAAGTGCTAAAATAATGTAGTTGTGGTTGAAGGACCTCAGATCTTCAGAACAGGAATCCAGGACTACTAAAGGGAAAGAGGGGTGCCTCATAAAATACTGGCAACTGTAGCTGACCAATTGGAGAAAGTCCTTAAATAACGGAATCCTCTTTCCTCAGTGAGGGTAATTACAAAGTGCAGACAAGAAACTCCTGTTCAGTAGAGTGCCAACTGGTAAAGGATCACAGCCATAGGTGGAAGGTGAAGAAATACTGTTTCCACAAAGAGAGATGTCATTCCTTTGTGATGCATATCTTAAAGTCATCAGAGACTGAGAAGCTGAGAACAGACACCATAACACTAAACTTGACAGGGAAACGACTGCTGGGTGATAAACCAATGACTTCTTGATAGGAAGGATCTGACAATGAAAACGACCTTTCTATTCTAGCGCAGACAGCTCAGGGCAACACAAAGGCATAATTACAAATGCCCAGAAGGAAAATACTGAGATCCCTTTCTATTCAGCTTTGTGAGAACTCAGGTATTTATTCAGTTTTATAGTATAAATATAATATATATTATAATATATAATCTCAGTTCTGTTGCAGTTTTACTGAGTAATCCTAACCAAATCATCTCAGAGCAAAATGCAAGTGACAAAGCCCTCTCACATTACCATGGGGGGTTCTGCAATCTGCACAGCTCCCAGGTGCTTTCTGGCATGCTTGCCCAGCCTCCTCACAGTAGCTAGCAATTTGTGCTGCTCTTTTGAGCTGGGGAGTAGAAGTGAATGTCATTGTGGTTGCTCTTGAGACAGCATTTTATAATGCAGTTCACTGTTGTGCTTGACTCTGGGGTAAGCTTCACTGCAGAACTTTAGGACTGAGGTATGGTATATTCAATATCATTTAGACAGTATAGCAATATTTTCTGTGTATGACATAGAATAGATATCCTAAGGGAAGAGCTAGTGAAAAATTACAAGAATAGTTGTTTTTCTAGAAGTGATGATGACATTGACAGAAGGGGGAGGCTGCTTTGCTACAGCTTGCAAATATGTTCTTCTCATCTACCCTCACCTGCAATACAGATATTTCCGTCAGGCTCCAGGACTGCTAAACGGTAACAGAACAACTTCATTTGCCATGTATACAATATTGCAAAGATGGTAACAGTTCCCTCAATCTAAAACTTAACTGGTACTATAAAGGTTAAGAAAAACATTTTAGGTTGAAAGAAAGTATGGAAGTATTCTCCACCGCCTTATTCACAGACAAAGGAAAAACCTTGAGAAAGAAAGCAGGGCATCCCACTAGCTCAACTGAATAAAAGATCAAAAGGGAAAAAGACCTGTGAAATAATTCTCCACTTCCAACTCTATCTGCATTCAAACTCAATTTGTAGATGCGTGAATGATGGAGATCAGCTTGAGGGAAGTGAGCTGCAATCACTGTCATTATATGAGAAAATACAATCACGGCAATCAAAAAACCCACTATAAATACCACCTTCAGCCCAATTCTTCCTTTGCAGTAATTTGAAGTCTGTGCAGCTTCAATTTGTGAAAGATGCACTAGTTTCAAGACCACCATGCAAAGAGAGCAATCTTTTCTTTGATCACATGTTTACATGTTAAGATTTGGGAATACCAATAGTGACCCTGCAAAAGATGGAATTGATTTGTTCCCAGGAATGTGAAAAGGACCTCTTTCTTTGTCTGCTCTCTATTCTGATAATAGACTTTTAAAAAGCTACACTTAATCTCTAGAAAAAGAATAATCACAATTACTATTTTATTGATAATGAATTCATTTATTCTTATGGATCTATAAGAGTTCCACGAAGATGTATAAGGCCATCTGATCCCACAGAAGGTCAAGTATAACACACAAATCAGGTGAATGATGCAAGATATTTAGTGTAAATGAAGTGTTGATAACACAAAAGTCAGGTCTTCCATAAGCAGCAAGAAAGATAGGCCAAAACGGAATCAGTTCTCCATGTGAGGCAGAATTTCTCAGTGGAAATTAAACTTCTGGTCCTCTAGAGCAGAAAGGATGACAAGCCAAGTAGTGAAATGGACCAGAATAATCTAGCAATCTTTGTCAACAGATATGAGCCAAAGTCATTTCTTGATTTTCATACCATTCTGAAGCATGTGCTATCTGGTTCTCAACAAGAACAAAAAAAGTTACAAAGTCGGAGTAGCCTACTTTGCTTCATCAGACCAAACTACGATCTGTGGATATATATTCAAAGGTCATGTCCTTTCAATCTGCATACCATCAGTGCAACTCACAGTGTAACTTACAAACCAAAGATACTGCAAAACTCTTCTGTAGAAATATGCTTGTCCTTCACTTCTTCAGAATTTATCACAAGTTGCTCAGAACGCATTCGTGACTGGTCCCAGTAACTTGCATCACGTGCTCATTGCAGCCATGAGTTCTCCCATCTGTTTCCTGACCAAATGACTCCCAGACCGCAGGCAGCTTGCCCCAAATTCTGATTCAAGCATATAAATATTCACACCAGCATTCACAGATGGATGTATGTTGGCAGGAGTGCCTGTAACGCTTTCCTTCCTGGGAAGTAGAGCATTTTAGAAAATAAAAGTACAGTAATAAGAGGAAAGGGTAAATGTACAGTAAATGTGTTTGAATAGATATTTGGAAACCTTTCTCATGTGATATTTGTCCACCTGCAATCATGGCAAAATACACACAGCAAAATCATCTCCTCTTCATCACATCTGTCACTCACTGGGTTTTCCCATGTAATAGTTCTCAAACCATACCAACAAGAACAAGCCTCAAACAAATCATAAAACCTAAGCAAACAGAGCAAAAACTTGTTCTGAAACTACTGAATCTACTGAAATTCAAAGAGGCTCTTATGTCAAAGAGGCCTGTGATGATCTTGGACGATACTGATATCAAAATGGAAGATCACCTTCTGAGCTCCCCCCCCAAGCCTGAAACCTACTTAGATGTAAAAGTTGCTAGTTGTATTTCACCTCTTTGGTTCCTCTTTCATTTGCATGTCAAACAGCCTCTGATGAAAGAGGTAATTAAACATTTCCAAAGATCTTGCAGTTAGTATTATGGTTTAATGAAAATAAATAATGCAATAACAAAGCTCAACTATCCGATTTCCCCCACTCTCACTTTTTTCCTTTTTTATTTTTTCTTCTCTTAAGCAAAAAGCAAAACTAGGAGAGGATCTGACTTCAGATTTGACCTTGAAAATCAGGTAAAGTTCTACAGCATGTTTTAAATTCAGTTTGCACTCACAGTACACATGCACGCAGCTGTCATCTCACTTTGATAGAGAAAGCAGACTAAGATTAGAGCAGAAAATGTCCCTGACCTTGAGAATTATCACTCCTGACACAACAAGTAGCTTATAGGTACGTAGGTACAGAAAGGAAGTTAAACCATTAGAGTCTGATCCTCACAGCTATTATTACACCTCCTGGAAGACTTGAGTAAAACTAGTTATAAAACTGCTTGGCTTCAGGGTCAAAACAGTCTTTCTTAAGTATATTTCCCAACTACAGGTTCTTATCTTGCAAGTATTATTAAGTATCATTAAGTATTATTATTTAAGTATTGCAAGGTTTTCTTTTACACAGAAAAGACAAGGGTGTCTGAAGAAATTGTAATCAAATAGTGCAGTGCTGAGCATGATAGCATACACTCTAAAACAAAGTGAAGCCTTAGTTCCCAGGCAGGTCTGTACTGGGTGAGCTCTTGAAAGACCTCAAGTATCTACGACAACAGAAATTCATGGAAGCCCTTTTCAAAGCTTCACACTTCCCTTTCAGATCCATCTTTCTGTGTTCATAAAAAGTCAAGCCTTTTACCAAGTAAAAGAATTTTTCTACTCCAAGAGGAAGACAGAGAAAGAAGAGCAAGATGCATATCCACAGGGAACACAGGAGTGCAGCCAACAGTCACAGAAGGTCTTAGTTTTCTCCATATCCCAGCTTCTTCTGTTTTTGTTGTTTTGTTTATTGTTTTTTGTTTGCCTGCTTAATAATGGCCTTATGTGTATCTGTTAAAGAGGCAGAAAATGTATTTAAAATTTTAAATGAATTACATAACTGTAGCTTTGCCAGTTTTCTCATAGCACTGCATATTTAATGTTCCTCTTTAGACTGAAGATCCTGAGAGGATGGGGGAATGACAAGGCGTGATTTTTCATTCCCATTAGTTTCTTATCATCGATAGATGTAGAGAAAACATACTTACTTACAAGTGTGTGTCAAAAGCCCTCTAAAGGCTGAGAAACTGGAAGGAAGGGGAATCTAAAGTTTATTACTTTATCTAATCCCAAGATATGCAGCTAGGAGGAATGTAGCATACAGTGTTAGAAGTGGTAGAGCAAACAGCATGACTTGACTTACCTGACCTTGAAGACCACCTGCAAACAACACCCTCACTTCATGTATTTCTATTTCAGATGCGAAGGAAGATACCCACTTTGTGCCATCACACTCATGCAGATTGATCACAGGTGGAAGATTTATGTCACTCATGGCTTGTACCATTCAAACTACTTGTATATCATTCAGAGTGGTTCAAACTACCAAAGGTGAGCTCAGAAAGCTAAAATTTAAGACCTGCAGACCTTCGACACTATACAGCAGGATCATAGTAAGGTGTAATTCATTCTCTTTGGAGAGCGGGCTTGACTTTCCTATTGTCCAGGGGGATAATAAAGCAAAAGTTTCAAATAGATGTTACAGAAAAGCACAGATAATGTGGGAGAAAGACAAAGAAAGGGCAGCTGGTTGTAAAGGGCAGTGTGAGTCTCTCTCCATACAGAGGTGTTATTCGCTAGCTATAGCTTTATTAATGGCACTATCAATCTCTCTTTGAACATAATAGAGTATTTTTGCTACATTTTCCCAGTCTCTCTGCCTGAGCTGTGTCAAGGGAAGCAATAGTGACTGGCATGCTAAATTTGGGTGTCACACTGACACGCTTGGCACAGGATGAAATGTCCGTGCTGGAAGCCACAAGCAGAGTCGTGCTCACATCACCAATTCCCAGCTGATGGAACACACCAGGACTGGTGTGTGAGACATCACATTCAGCTGAATGAGCTTGGCTGAGCTGATTCATCTCAACCCAGCAGTAGCACTGGCAAAAGCCAGTAGCAGAGAGGGAGAAAAAGCATGAGGGACAGCAGGAGCCATTGAGCAGGGCAGGCAGGAGGGGACCTGGGAAGATAAAAAGGCCAGAGTGGCCACTCCAGATACAGAAGGGGGATGTTGGCTGGTAGATGGCAGGCACAAAAAGAGCAGAAGGCTGTGACAGCCACAACTGAGCGTCGCTCCAAAAGCTTTGGGAACTAGCAGCCTATTCATTTATCCTCTAGCTGCTATCACTGGCGGAGCTGAGCCATGGGCAGCAACAGGAGGAAGTTTGGGCAGAAGTTTCCCAGCCCAGACACAGCCTATGGTTCCATTATGCCTCTTCATAATGAAGTGTTTCACTTGATGCCAAGACAGTTCAAAGAGCAGATACTCTGAAAACGGTATTCTCAGCTGCATTTTTTCACCAAACTGCCTCACAAGAAAGACTCACTCACAATTAGTTATGTTGGCAGCCAGCACTACATTGCACCTAGCGAGACAAATACAGTAACTGAATGTGACATGCCACCATAATGACAGATCAAACTGGGACATTTCAGAAGACAAAGTGCTCCGATATGAGAGGCTTAAAGAGGCACTAAAGAATTTATGGGGAATGAAACGCAACTTTAGGTAGGGTGATGAAATTATCAGCCTCACTAAAAGAAAACAGCAAGCCAAATGGTGGCATCATGCAATCCAGTGCTACTGACAGCCTTGCTGGGACTCTCAATGCATTCATCTTCTTAATTAAAGCTGACCTGAACTGATTTGATCACATTAAGACTATCAGATAAAAAAAAATCTTCATACAAGAAACTTTAAAACTTTTAAAAGGGTTTGAACTATGACTTTTTTTTTTTAAAATTAAGAAGGAACATTAAACAGAATCAGTGGGTAGGACCTGGTAGAAGGCTTCTAGGAATTTAGAGAAAAAAGTGCTTTCTAAGCAATAATATAAAAGCCTCCATCTGTGATTCAATGAACATTAAAAAAAATACGTCATGGATTGAATACCATTCTTCACTTTCCACCATCACATGCTGCCTTACTTCAAGTTGCTCTGTTACTAAAAGGACTGAGAGTCTGAGCCAGTGATTACAGACTCAATTTTAATAACAGCTGAAAGCACTCAGTTCTCTGTGGAAATGAGTCAGTCCTTGCAGCACAAGTCCTTTTGACCTAGAGTGGAGCAATGCTTTTATTCCAGCTCACTACCTGCAGACTGGGAGAGGCATCACTAGCAGAGCAGGGTACACATCATTGCTTTCTACACAGGGAGAAATGCCTTCAAAGAGGATTTGGCAAAAGTGGGCAGTGGGGTGGTTTTTATTATGCAAGTCCGATCAGCTTGGGCTCAGCCACCAAACTCCTGCCAGCCTCCTGGGATCTCTGCTGTCCAAGGCCGTCTGTACTTTTGGCATGTCTAAATGCTCCTCTCCTTTCAACAGAACAAGCTCCTCCCCACCCCCCCAGCCCCCCCCAGAAAGGCTTCCTAAGAAACCCTTAGAAAGTCAAAAAAGGACAGGGTTTTAAAAGTATTTAAATTGACTAATTTTTATATTTTCAAAAAATACAGACAGGGCTTGTGGGTACTAGTCTCTTTGATACAGAAAATATCAGCAACACAAGGAATGGCAAAATGTGGGACCAAAGCAAATGCATCCAAGTTTCAAGCTACCCAAGAAACACACAGTAAGGGCCAAGAGAATCACACATAGATTCTGTTGTGTAATTCACACCCTTATTATAGAGTCATTATTTCATTCTCACTGAAAATAATTCTTTTTAATATGTAAATATCCTTACCTAATTCCTTCAGGTTTCTACTTTCTGTTAGAGATTTCTTTTCCCTCACTGCAAGAACTTGAGCCCAACCTGTCCCCACTGTCATACCTGGTAAGCAAGAAATGCCACATGCTAAGGCTCATATCATATCATATCATATCATATCATGGAATGGTCTGGGTTGAAAGGGACCACAGTGATCATCTAGTTTCAACACCCCAGCTTATATACACACATACATATTGACAAGGCACTGTATATATGCTAATTAGCTCCTGTAGTTGACAAGTTTTCGTTTCCTTTCTCACTGTATGGGAAGCAAATGGATTGCTTTGCTCTTCCCCAGTGCCAATTAAGCGTACTTAATTAGATTTAATATACCACTGAAATGGGGAGAGAAAGGACTAAATTTATAAGAGATAGGAAACAACTGCACAAAAAATCATTTATGTAAGCAGACTACAAACACTCCAGGTCTAAATCATCTAATAGAGAATTCTAGACGGTTGGTATATTTCATTTGGTATGTTTCATACACCAAAGTGTTGCATTGCATTTTAAAAGCTATGCAGACCAGGAAAGAGGAAAGTGGACACCCATCAGCATGTCATAATGTCTATGAACAGAAGTACATTGGGTGCTTCCAGCTTCCAAAATGCCTCAATAAAATCTGACTCTCCAACAAACACAGTGTCACAGCACAGCCAACATATCTACTCAAATGAAAAGATATATTTGCATAGAAGTCAAACACATTATTAGAAATGCTCAGTAATGGAGATAACTTAAGTCTCCATTTCCAGTCTCAGTGTTAGTCTCAAAGCACACTAAATCTTAATTTAGCAAGGAGGTGTGTATACACTGAAACTGCATAGACTCCCCTCTCTCAAGCGGCGTACACTGCGATAACATCGGGAAGGTTCTAGAGAAGATAAAGCAAAACAATCTGCTCAGTCCTTCTCGTACAGTCCATTCCATGTCTTCATTAGAGGTACTGAGAGCCTCACCTAAGTCAGTGTAGATAAATGAAGTGCTATCTCCTAAAAAGGAGAAAAATATCAGGTGGGCACCAGCAGCATACGCTCAGAACAAACATCTCTAAGCACACAGAATGTACAAGGCCTTGTGTTCATCCTCCATTAGATATGAAAATAGCCATAAGGAGAACACTCTGAACTTTGAGCTGGCAATTGTTTTGAGCAGTCTCACAGGGTGTATTGCTCCAGCCCCCACAGAAGCATGGAGCTAGGCATTACGCACAAGCATGGAGCTAGGCCAGCATCCTCAACCCGGCCTCTGTTCAAGACCACAGCACGAGTCCAATGGCTCGGACACAGCTGCAGGGCCCCCTTTGCTGAACTTGCCTCTGACATGCCAAGCCCCGCTGAGCCTGTGGAAATTGGGTTTACAATAGCAGCCACAGCCATCAGTTCCCTCTTTTGTGATCTCTAGCATTACTATGCTGTTTGCGAACTTCATTTTAAATGGACAGACTATAGGCTGGGAGAAATGAGGCTTGGGGGAAAAGCACATGCACATGCTGACACACAAAGTGTGACAAACCCCAGTGGCAAGGTTGTGCTAATAGCTTGTTATTTAGCAACATAAAATCAGTGCTAAGTTAATATAGGCAACCCAAAAACCCTAGCAGCTCTTTGACTGAGACAACGGACAGAAGCAGAAAAAGGCCCTTTCACTGCATTCCCTGTGGCAGTTAAAAGCACATAGGGCACAAAAACCCCAAAGGAAACAATCAACTTTCTGCCAGAAGAAAATACACCCATTTTGCTCTCAGATGATGAACAAGAGTTAAGGCATTCTTCTCACAGGGGAAGAAGGCTGAAGTGTGCTTTGGGAAAGTTTTGCTTGAAATTGGAATTGTGAGAGCAGCTCTTGAAGGTATCTCTTTGATCCCATCCCTCTCTTACACTGAGCAGCCACCTCCTTTCAGCCTTAAGTCTTCATCAGGGTATCAGGGAGCATAGCAGCCTAAATAAAATGTATGTATCTAAAGACCTGTTCTAACCTGACGGTTGTACAGACTGTGGTTATGTAGTTGTATGTCAGCTGAGATGATTGCACATCATCTGAGATGGACTCAGATTCAGTACTTCAAAGGCATAGAACAGACCCCTGTGCACATGCACAGACTGTGCCAAGGATGCAGAGACAATTCATGTCCAATATGGCTTATTGCCTCGGGCACCAAATTGTGTTGCTATCAGAGGAGCTCCATTAATTTGCATCATCCAAGGATCACTATGCAAGGGAAAACACTAGAGCACGGGTGGCAAGCATGACTGCAATCACAACCAATTTATCCCTACTGAGCCAAAAGTGCAATTTCTGATTTGGCAGGGCCAGTAAGCAATTGGCCCACTTACATCCCTTGTTTACAAGAGTTTTGCTCTGTAGCCTAGGGAGTGAGACAGGCCAGCATACATCATGCTTTGCTCTATGGCTGTTAATTGTCCTGGATGACTCTTTATTTATATAAATAATTAACTTGGTGGCTCCTGCCAAGAAGACACCTGAGCCCTACATAATCCCCTAATGCTGACTTTAATGATTCACGTCCGGCACATGGGTACCACCATTCCCATCATGCAGCCCTTGCTCCCAGTAAGTCCCCTGCCCATCTGTGTACAAGGACAGATTAAATGATGGAGGATTAGCAATGGGAAAGCCCAGGATGGAGCAAGTTATGAATGTGGACATGGCTCATGTGGGATCTGATGAGCCCCCTCAGGGAAAATGCTCTGCAGATGAGGCCTCAGACAGAAACCTACTTCCCTTGGCCTAACAGGATCGTATGTCCCTTATTACAAACAGCTGATTTTTTTCTAGCAAAACAGTTGATCTGTTCAACTGTGACTCTTCTTCTGGTCCTTGAAATGTAAAATGTATGGCACTGCACTTCTGAATAGACCATCGTTCAGATTGCTTCAGCAGGCAACGAATCTACTACAATTTATGAAGCTGTAAGGATCTTTTTCTGATATTTTAGTGCTCAGTCATGAAAACCTAACCTCTATTATGTGCCTTTTGTAAGGGATGAGCCTAAGTCCTGGCAAAATCTTTGTCTTTGAAAGTTTTAAAAACATGAGGCTGAAATCTAACCTTGTAGAATGTGTTTACTTAGACCAAGTGTTTTTAATCTATTCTAAGTAACAGATGTTTTTGATTGATGTGTTTGTGCCTCCTCATAGTACCAGGACAGGCACTGTAAGCTTTGAATACAGATAGAAACATCTTAGTCCTGTTAGGAGTATGACAACTGCTTCACACTCATAGCCTGACACACAATTTCAAAGAAGAAGTTTGACAACTGGAATTCTAAAAGTTTGTCAAAACATAGGTTGGCTCTCCCTGAAAAGCTAGCTGTGCATGTTCCAGCAGCCCCGTATCACACAGCCTGGTACTCCAAGAATGGTGCTTTAGATTTCATAACACATTACCAGCTATTAGCAAGACAATTATGCTGCACTATCCTTTGTTACCTTGGGTAACAAAGTAAATACTCCGGTATTGCTAAGGGCCCAGTTCTTCAGCTGTGTCTGTCAGGTAACCTGCCTCACGTATTTGGTTCCATTAAGTACTGGTGGTTTAATTTCATGGATAAGTTTGGAAAATGAAGCTAAATTACTAATGTGATGACAACTGGCACATGGAGAGCTCTGGATATTTTAAAAATAGTCCAAGCTGAACACAACGACAGTCAAATGTTTATCACTGCTGGAACAGAAGCATGCACTGCTAATGCTAATTCTTTCTGTTCTGCAGTTAAACAATTTTAGTCTCCAGGACAACCAGTGAAGAAATATTTACCAACATAACATGTATGCACTACACAGCAGGGCTGCAAACACACCACACGCTAAGGTATTCAATGTCAACATTTCGGCCTCAAGCCGAAGATTCTTACATCCAAAGCCAAACAGGCCGGTAACCTTTCCACCAGATGTAGTTGGCAGAAAGCACTCTGTTCAAACATAGGCTCCTCAATAGCCTCAAGAAAGGCTCCTCTAAATATTAGCGTCAAGAACGTAGGAAAATGTAAACAGCTTCAGCATCCAGTCTAAGCAAGTATTGCTTTCTCTGTTGTAAACACTAAGCATGGATAGAAAAGATCTTTTTAACATTGAAACTATGGGAAGGAAGTGGAAAGGACAGTGACCTGATGGTGGAAAATTCAGAAAACAGTATCTTCATTTTTACGTGTCAATATAAACAATATAATACAATATAAAACAATAATCAATATAAACGATCACCAGACACCTGCTCTTCAAGGATTCCCAGCAGGATTCTCTAGCTCCAGTTTCCTCATGATTTTTTGATCTCTTCACTAAGGCAAGTATCTTGTTCATTTGTTATGGTTCCCTCTTTATGGTTCCCTCTTCACTGCATCCTGTATTCGGCAACTTCCGCACAGTTTATTGGCAAACACAAGCACTGTGCAGAGCAAGTTACACTGGTCCATCTCTAGCCTCTCAGAGACAGTCCTGTCCTAAGTTTCTGGAATATTTTACTGCTCCACAATATTTGTGCTATGTGCCATGTCAGCCAGAAGGCAGGACTCAGTTCTCTGTGTAGTAGGAAACAAAAAGTTTCCTCCTATAAATTCTTACCTTGTCCTACCTCACTCTCCTCATAATTGTTGCCTTCAGTAAACTTTTCTAGACAGTTTCTGACCCCTCCTTAGCTTTAATAGCTTTAGAGTCAGGTCCTTATGTTCCTGACCAAAACTTCCAGTAGCAGTGGTAGACTGGATGCAGACTCCTAACACACATCAGGCCTACCATGATCACCAAGGAAGCTCATTAGCATTCATCATCCTGGCATACAGGTTATAACACTTTTAATTATCAGTGCTACATGTGGCTCACACTTGACACTTTAGAGCACATAACAGTGGATAACATTATGAGGCACATATCTTGGCTCAGAATACAATTACGTGACCTCTGATATAATGTAACATTAGTAATGTTAGTCACAGTTTATTCATCCATATATCTGTATGGGAGGTGCCACTTGAGCAAACAGATCACGTGTGACCTTTTTCCTTCTATTTCACCAATAGGTGGTGGAAGGCAGCTGTTTCAGTGGGGCCCAGACCACAGGCATACATCTACATGTGGGCATGACCCTGGAAAACACTCTGGCAGAAATCCCAGAACTGCTGTAGCAGACAAAAGTTTGCAAGAACAGTTCAGTTTTCTCCATAGAGTGTGCATCAGTAAACACAGCTTCAGACTCCTCGTGTGGGTATGTGACTTCAGAGTCTGTGTGAGGCAAGGCATTAATACCCAATTTACTGCAAGAAGAAAAGAAGTTTGTCAAATTTCCTGGCAGAGCAAGAAGTCATCTACTGGACCAGTGTGTGAAATGCTAGTACTAGTGAAAGCTGCAAAAGAAAAATCAGGAAATATCTATTCTGATAAGCAGATCTTAGACACACAGCCATAGAATGAAGAATTCAGGGTTCAGGGCTTAAAATGAATGTTCCAAAAATACAGCACACAAAGGTCCCTTCAGACACAAAACAAAATGGCTAACTTAAATAGAGCTGACTTAAATACAGGATAGCATGGCTGTATGATTTGGATATGTTTCTGTGCTCAGCCTTCCATCCTGTTTCGGACAAGACTCTTTGTGATAATGGTAATTCTGAGGGCTGTTCCAGAAGTAATGCTTCATATTTTATTATGTTGGCCCATGATATCAGAGGTGGATGCCGATGGTATGGCAGTAAAGGTGGAACCTTACCATCAACAATCCATCGCAGTTTTTTTGCCACGTGACAGATGGCAGCAAAGGGGCAGTATAACAGAGTGGTGTCTGACATGGAAGTGAACATGAAGTGAAGATGTGTCTTTAAATCCTCCCATGCAGAAAACATAGAACTCATTGACATTTATCGATACTTGCTGAATGTTGATGGAGACCAAACAGTGGACATGAGTACAGTGAGGCGGTGGGTGGTACATTTCAGCAGTGGTGATACCTCTGCTGATGCAGATTTTTTATGAGCACAGCATGCAGGCTCTTGTTCATTGCTGATGAAAATGCATAGCTAGTGGTAGGGACTATGCTGAAAAAAGAGTGTTCTGTAACTGAAGATTTGCTCTATCAAATGTTTTTTTTGTGCTATTTGTATCTGTTGTAGTTCCCATGGAAATAAATAGGAGGCATTACTTTTGGAACAACATGAGAAAATCAAATCATTCTACAAAGTAAAACAGTCAACGAGGCCTGACAACCCTGGGCAGTTGGGCTAATACATTATATTATGCATTATATTAACATTAATATCTCAAGAATATAAAAAGGTTAAGACGTGTCTTGCTTTCTATTTCTAATCTTCAGTGAAGAACAACAGGCTCTTTCTCACTTGGCAATCGTGAATTACAGCTGCCTAGTCATAAAGAAGAACCAAGTCCATTAAATTTTTTTTTTTGATGAGCCAGGCAGACCCCTGTATATAGTTCTCCTCTTGAACATTTTGACTGCTGATCCTTTCAATTTATAGCTTCTTCTTTCCCTTCCAACAAAGCTCTAAAACTAGTGATAAGGTTAAAAAGCATGACAAATCACATCTGCTTCTTAATTGGTAAATGGCTCCTACCTGCTTGCTTTACTACACTCATCACCTTTCACTGCCTTAGTAGTAGTGTGCACCTGCCGTTCCCCCAGCTGTACATCTACTGCTGTCCAGACTACAGCCCCTGACAGGTTTTCATCTATCCAATATGCAATGCACTTGTCTACATTTCTTCCTACCAGTGTCTAATGACCCAGCATATGTTTCATTGCTACTTTAAATAAAAGCAACATTTTTCTTGTTGTTCAAGGCTCAACCATCCTCCATGAGCTTTCACTGTTTCCAGAGGTTCTCACAAGTTTATCATGATTAATCCATGTGAATGATTAGTCCATGTGAAATACTACATATATCAGTAGAATCTCTATGTTGTGCCCTTTGGTGTGTTCAGAGAGTAAAGATATTCCTAATTTAAGGATAGAGTGTTCAATCATCTGTCCCATTAATTACTCCCTCCCGAATTCACTCCATATCAACCATTTCCCATCTCCAAAATCTACTTTCTTCACCTTTAACCGTTCTGTTCTTAAGCACAGCTTCTCGTAGGAGCAATATCCTTGGCAAGCACAGGAAATGCAATCCACTTTTTTCCCCGTGCTGGCACTAATGAGGCTGGCCATCGTGATTAACTTCTCATCCTCCTGCTGTATTTGCTCATGTCAGCTCTAGGAAGGATTCTGTCATTCAGGCTAACACTAACACCAGAGAATCAACACTTCAAAGCTTTAACTAGATCAGAGATGATATAGACATGTCACAGGTTTTCATCTCTCTGACTTGAGGAAAGTAAAAAACAGGTGTGGGAGGTTTACTTTCTTCCTCTTTATTTCTCTCTGCTCTCCAGATAACCAGAAGTTGGGAATGCATGTGTTTATCAGATCCTCTTAAAATTGGCAGTGTGTACAATTTTTGTTCCAGCACACCTCTTGATCTCAGAGTGAAATAAAATTAGATTGGCTAAAGTATGAGGAGTGACATAAATGATTTACAGTGCTTCACATACATACCCAATGGGAGATATACTATTCTCTTTAAAAATGAACATACTTTTTGCTTTAAAGAGGCAGGAGTCATATGAATAAAGAAAAAGACATATCCGTGCTTTCCTTGGGCATAAACACCCTTCTGTCTCATTATATATATATCCTAAACATCTGGATTTAGATCATTAGACTCCCAGTGCAGATATAGTTGAGGGTGATGTATAGTAGGGGGGGAAAAACATCAGAAACAGAATTCTCATAAAGATCTTCTGGGCCTGATTTAGAGAAGGAAGTATTCATGTGGGGAGCATCAACTGAAAAAGCTGCTTCTTCAGCTACTTACAGATACTAGGCTCAGTAATATAATGAAACAAGGGTGCATGCTTCAAGACAGCAGCACATGGGAAATGGCATACCTATGTGGGAGAACGAGAGGGATCACAAAACAAACAAACAAACAAACAAAAAACAAAGCAAAACAAAAAACAAACCCAAAATACACATATAAATAAATACAAAATATTCTCACAAATAAATACAAAAATATTGCCTTTCTGCACATGTTGCTGTTTCCTCCTGGCACTTTGTTCTCTCTTCACCCACAAACGCAGCTGGCCAATGGACCGCAACCATGTGGTCAACCCATGAGTAGCAACTCTAACTGAAAAGCATACCTCTTCTGCTCTGCTTTTTCCTGTTTGTTATGACTGTGCTGGAAATGACTCGCCCGGCATTACAAAGTACATGTCTCACAAAGCACACGTTATTCTGCTTGGGGAGCTGCTTCACACAAACTCTCCCTCATCCAAAAAAAAACAACAACAACAAAAACAACAGCAGGACAGCTTAAAATGTTAAGTGAGTGGTTTGAATAACCTTGGATATTTTTTTTCTGTAATACATGGTTTAGGGAGCACTCATAGTAATCGCTGGGCTAAAGGCAGTAATTCCTCATCTTGTGGGTCATGGTGAGAAGCCTGAGGCAAAAACCATCTTCAGCTAGCCTCAAAGTGAGAGAGATATATGTATATTTTTACAGCTTTTGTCTTTAAGCAGAGATAAGGCTTACCACCTTTGAGATGTGTTTAACAGACCACAGTCAGCTACCTAACACATTCTAATGTGAAAACTCCAAACCACATCCTAGACAAACAGAAAATGCTATTTAAAAAGACATTGATTAAAATGTGTAAGCTAAGACCCTGCTTACTTTCTTTATCCTAAGTTTGAGGTTGCTTTCTCTGCCAAATTTCACATGCCCACAAGCCCTGACCAGATGAGGTGTGCACTGCCATCTTCCCCCATTCCATGCACTATTTTGGCTGAGCATGCAACGCGTCGATCACATTAAATGTGCAAAGTGACTCCTACTGTGCCATTCCTACCCTCACAGGGCTTATCTCTTTCTGAGTGGCACCACCAGAAACACAATTTTGGAATGGGTTTGTTATGCTGATTGAGAAAGAACACGTAGATATCTCCAGTTCAGAAAAACACTAAGGATCTTTACGAATGACTCTGAAACATTGCTTCCTGCATAGCCACATCCTCTCCACCATGAAGAAATCTCTTTGCCACGAGACAAGAAAAGAGAACTAGAAAGGTCCAGTCGTGGATCAGCTAGACAATCTTACCACTTCCCTAGGTGGTGAAAAGCACAGATGGACCTTCAACTACTGAAACATTTAATGAGAAAGATTAAAGATTAAACTTACTGAAGTTAGAATTTTAACCACAGTAACACATTTTGAAACTGCCTTCCCCACCACTGTACCTGACACAAATTGCCTAAACTGTTGTGTCTGCCTCAGTAGAAGTCAGCAGCACATCAGCTGCCTCTGGATCACCAGGCAGTCTGTAAGGTCCACATCCTAGCTGCGTTAGGAATAGAACAAGAGCTGGTTCAGCAGCTGATGGAGATTGCTGAGACAAGATTCATTGCTGTGCAGCCACACAGTGCTTTGGTTTCCTACAGAGGGAGGCAACACAGTTGCACTGCCGTCACATACTGTGTGGTTCCAGCTCTAAATGAGACTTGCAGTTGTGTCTCATTCTTTTCTAGTTCATTTCAGCTTCTATAGGCATTTTCAATGGAAAAAAAGTCTGATTTAAAATCTTTTTTTTTTTTATGTTAGAAGTTGTGAAGTCGAAACATTTCTTCAAATTTGCAAAAGAAGGAGGAAGCTTTCTCCAGTTTGAAACTGTGGCTACTGACACACACACCATTGAAAGCAAGCTACCTACAGTAATGAAAACTAGAACAGGACTTTCAGGTTCACATTTCAACAAGGTGTTCAACCGAAAACAGATATAACACAGAAAGAATGTTTGTTGATAGACAGAATAGAAAGCTGACACTTTGAGGAACGCTGCTGTTTATATATACATATATATATATATATTTGTGTGCATGTGTGTGCATGTGTGGTTGCTCCACAATACAATCAGCACAAAAACCAGAGAACCAAAACCCACTCACTGTCCAGGGTTTCAGGGAAGGTTGAGATTTTGAAAGTATGTCTAACTGAAACTGCAGCCAAAGCATCTGCCTTGGAGATACTCATTTCCTGGTAGCTGCTTCCAGATCCAAGATCTCCCAGATGTCAAGCCAGAGCTGTTGATTCTGATTAGGAGATTATTTATAAAGGACTGTATGGCAAGAACAGGAGATGGATCAGCACAGGTCACCATTTCATGTGACTCAGAGGACACTTGGCTTTGTCACTAGTTGCCTATCAGGATCACATGAATCCTTAATTTTCTAATTACAAGATGAGTCTCTGTTTTGTTCTTAGCATTTAGTAAAATTGCTCTTATGTTTGCATAGTCATACAAGAGATGGCTTTCAGCGAACTGGCTCATACCTTTAGATGACAAATAGAATTACTACTCTATTACTTCATGGTAGGCAGCTCCCATACCTCTGCTGCTTTCCTTACCTTAAAGCAGAAACAGCAGTGTGGACATGCCTTTAACATGTCTCAGTGTAAAAAAACCCTGGGCTGCACCTTCAGGCTTGTACAGATGAATACTGATCAACTGAAGAGGCAAGAACAGGCACAGGTTTTTGCATAGCAGAAACTCAAAGATGTTTCTGCTATGGATGGGCTGTTTTAATTACTTTATTATTTCTTTAAGTCAGCACCCTGAAATCTCAAAATGAAACACCATGAATTGGAAGGAGAAAAAAAAAAGAAAAAAAAAAAGACAAAGTTCCTCGTAAGTACAGTTTTTAAGAAACAAGCACTCTGCATATCCTAGCTCTAATGAGCACAGGTAGGTGCACATCTGTGTTTCCTATCCACATATGTATTGGTTAATATATTCTCTTCTACAAATGTAGGTTGTGTGCAAATACTAAATACAATGAAGGATTGATGCTGTGAAGTTATGAAAGTCTAGAATAACACACATGCAGACTTGATATGCAGCCCAAGCAAAGCAGGCCCTGACCCAGCAGAGCACTCCAACACATGCTTTATGTTAAGTCTGTGAATATTGTCACTGAAAGCAAATGAGACCACTTGAGTGCTGAAAGTGTTTTGCTGGATTAAAGTGTAAAGAAAGGGGAAATGTACAAAGGACTTCTTATAACAAGCAGGAGGCAGAATTCCCACCAGTACTGTCGGAAACAAAAAACGACCTGCCACCTTCTCCACTGGTTACTAAGACTCCCATTCATCCATGCCACACAAGCCTGAAATTCCCCAGAGTAAAAGAAATAAAAGTAGTAATAGTCATTTTAAGAAGTCTTAAATCTCCCAAAAATTAAGGGAAAAAGAGGAAGTTATTTCCCTTTAAACTATGGTAAGCTCTCTGTGACTTTAAAAAGAAAATTTATTTTGGCAATATATCAATGCACCTTTAGGTACTCAGAAAACTATGACTATAAAAGCATCAGCTCTAACCAGCTGTAGGAAGAATTAGGCCAATTGAAAGGTTCACAAACGACACAATAAAGGATAAAAGCCTGTTTTTTCTAAAGCAAATGATCTTATATATTGCTTTGGTAATGTACAGAAATCCTGGGGGAAAAAAATAACTAGCCCAAAGTCACACAGAGGTACATATATGTGAAAACCATAAATCGGGTTCAGTTAACACTGCATCAGATTATTGACCAACCACGTCAGGGACAGAGTATAGTTTTATTGTGCCCCAGATTCATGAAACGATTCTGACCTCCTAAAAGATAATCCCCTATCTCTTTCCTTACAGATATACAGACCTGCACTGCTCCTCCCTCCACTCCCATTCCGAGACACAGCTAGATGTCAGCAGCCATGCAGAAACCTCAATATGAAAAACGAAGAGCAAGATGGTGAGCAAGATCAATCATTGTACACTTCAGCTTTCCTGTTAGTTCACCATCTTGGTCACTATGTGCAAACGGAGAATCAGCATAACTACCACTGATTATGAAATTATTCTGTGTGCAGTGGCCTCATGGCAATAGCTTTTAAATTTTCTATGCTGAATCAAAAATCCTTGTTGTAGAAAATGAGTGAAGAAAGCAGCAGGGATATCTCAGCCACATTAGGGATTAACCTTGGTGAAAAGTTACAAACCCTAGGTAGAAATGCACCAAAAATACTCTCCCTTGTCCTGTCAAAAAGAGTAAAGGAAAGCTGATAAAATTTTGCAGAGTTGGGGCAATTTCACATAGATGCATTCAGTATTTTATTTCTCTACTCTGATTCCCCAGAATGGAGTCCTAATCTGTCATTTCAGCCTCATGTAAAATCCCCAGTCTGCTGCTAACATGCCTTACAGACACAATACTTTGGCGGAGCGAGCTCCCCTAACAGCACACTTTCAGGGAACAGAATTCAACTTTATCAAGAGTAAAGAAAAACTGTATTTGAATTTAGGGAAAAAAAAGCTAGTTTGAGCATTTTTTCTTCTTTTCTCATTTTTCACAGCATATCAGTAAGATTACTTTGACTGAGAGGTCCTATTCAGTGTAACTCTGCATCTGCGTGAATTAATTTTTCCAATCAGTCATTTTCAGATGATTGAGGAAGTGTCACAATGAGTGACTTCCAATAGTTTGAGATGCACGTTTTGCACAACCTCTGAACCTCTGAAGTACATTTCACCCAGCTGAGGTCACTACCTTGCACGTGGAGATGCATCTTTCATGGGAAACCAAGCACAGGCACATCTCAGGCTCTTCAGAATTTCTAAGCAATGCAGCCTCAGATACCGGTCTCAGAATAATCATAGTGAGTGCGAAAGCCTTCTTGGTATCAAAGATTACTTCCCTTGAGGCTTCTCAGTTCCTTCTCACTCTGTTTTCCTTCCATCATGCTCATGTCTTCTATCTCATCTATCCTCTCCTCTTCTACTTATTTTCAACTCACTAGTCAGTTTCTCTCTGTCCTCCTCTCCCCTTGTACCTAGCTCTTTAGTACAGGCAAGAGAACCCACCTCCATTATTTCTGACTGTGTCTCCAAATGGGCACTTCTGTTAATAGAGCTCTTAAAATCCATACTGACACATAGCAAGAGAAAGAGCAATTACTATGGCAACAAAGTAGTTACAAATTTGCAAGGAAAAATCAAACATTCTCCTAAGGTCTTTGTCAGAGAATCACCATATGCTCACATCTTTGCCAGCAATTAGGGCACCAAGAAAACGAAAACATTTTAATCCCTGTCATTATGGAAAAAAAAAAGAACCAAAACCATAACGCTTTTATTTCCTGGAGTACACACTGATCAACGTGACTAAGAGCAGATAAACAAGATAGCCTGGGGTTTGTTTCTTACATATAAAAAATCAGTTCTCTTATCTCAGGGTTGTTCTCTTTAATTTTCTTCATGTGTCGTACGACTGATAATTTGGGGAACTTTCTCACATCAGTTTTGTGCGAAGAAAGGAATCAGACATACTTCACTGCTTAGCTATCCTGTTGAGCCCAAACAAACAGTCCCATTAGGTGACATCACCCTTACTAACCTTTAAGCAATTCCACCTACACAGTGCTCCTTGGGTAGCACTTACAAACAATGAAATGGAACACTAAAAAAAAAAATAATAATAATAATCAGAAAATCTTTCCAGTTGGATTGAGTCATCTGTCCTAGTGAACACCTCATGAATTACTCTGAATTATTATTCCATGTTGAAATGAGACATTGACTTTTCAAACATAAAACTGTACAGAAGCACCTATATCATAAGCATGCATGTCATTTCCTACACCTATGATAGGTGCATATGCTCCCCAGAACTGAGATGGAAAGATTTCATCCTTCTTTTGTCATTGCCTTAATGGAAGGCATCTGTTGGAAACTTAAGAACAATCCTCTACTGCTGCAATCACTGCTTTCTTGGCAGAAGCACTTAATGAAAATATTGTTAGTTGAAAGAAGTCTAGATGAGAATTCTGTATTCTTTCAGTTCTGAAATATAATAAAAAAATAAACAGACATGTTTCAACAGAAAAATATGCACACTTCTGTTCCTGTTCTGACACTGGCTTCTTACACAAGAAATAAACCTAATGCAAAATCCCAAGATACAGTAATTCTCCTTACTTTAAAAAAAATTCAGTGCAGGTACTTAAGAATTCTTCAGTCATCTATTTTGTTTGTGGTTTTGTTTTACACAAGATGATGTAAGTCCCTCTAGCTGGAATGCCCTAAAGCACTACCACTGGGTCAAATAATAAGATATCAGTAGTCCCTTCGTGCAAGAAATACTGAAGATTTGAAAAAGCAACTTTCAAAATGAAGAAAAAAAGTATTTTCAGGACAACTTATTTAATTGTTTGTCTCTTTTTCACTTTGTCTTTTGCCCCAGCAGATTGTAATACTTTTAACACAGCTCTCACAATACAGTATTTTTGGCATTGATAACCAGCCTGGACGATATATTGATATGTATGCTACATCATTGCTTTGCCAAGGAGAACACAACTGTGACTGATATTCATGACTGTACTTCCACAACTGGGCTTCATCTAGTTCATCCCAGTTCTCCATTCTTCCCTTACAAGGCCAGCTGTCAGTCTGTAGGATATTTATACCTCTCTCATTTCTGAGATACGTAAGGTGACCAAATTTACACAGTTTGTTATCCCGAAGATAGAGATAGAGTGGTGGATTATTTGTGGGTTTGTAGCACTTTTTGCTGTTGTTTTGTTGTTGCCTTCTTTTCTTCAGTGTCCAAGTTACCTAAATCAATAGGTACTTGCACCTTAAATCACTTCAGTCTATTTCTATTCCAGCCCTAAATATTTCATGAAATAACAACTTGCATACATAACCATAGTTCTTAAATTATTCTTAACCAATGTAAGCTCACCTGAAACACAACACGCATATACTACACTGTTTCAAAATGAATGACTTTTAAAGTATCTGGTCATAAAGGTTGCATCTGGGGTTGGCACGTGTTGCCCTAGTTTCTCAAAAACATCCTAAGTACACACTGCTGTTCCTTCAAATGCCTCCAGAGGTATGCTTACAGTGCGAGTTAAGTCCAAGTTTGAAGTTGTTCTGCAGGTCAAACCTGCCCATTCACTCGCTGTTGTTTAAATACAAAAATAGTCCTAGGTGCAAGCTATGGACAAGCGGTCTCAGGAAGCCTCTGAGATGGAGTTTGAATATGGACAGAAAATGAATGCAGGTTCACCTTTCTATTCCCAGTCATGTAGATAAATCATACACATCCAGCACCAAGCAGGTTCATCTTTTCCTGTCAGCTCTCTGCTTGGCTTAGCTTTTCCTGTGCACAGCCTGAGCATCTCAAGTCCCAGCTGAAGGCAATCTATATAGCTGGATTAAGAGTCGACAGCGTGGAATCACACGTGCCACAAAAGTCACCATAATTAACCCCCACAAAGCATGCTCTTAACCTCTTACTGCAGTGAAAACTAAACAGCTTAAAGGGAACAATAAATCAGGGCAAACATACTTCAGCATTCTTACCACAGTTTCATAATTACACAGGACAAAGTTCAGACAAAAGAAACTGCTTAGGCAGACAAGAGGACTTCCACACAGAAAATTACCTTCCTGAAACTAAATCCATGTCATGTTCCCTTTGAAGCAAACTGGCTGAAATCCATGTACTAAAGAGAGAGCAGAGCCTTGAAGAGGCTGAGAGGTGCAGGAGGCCTTGTCTCAGCCCTTCTTGTTAACTAGCCAAATACAAGAAGGGTGCAGACTTTTCTCCAGGCGTACCAGCCCCCACTTACCTGGCCAAGTATGCGAAGGAATGCCACAGCCTTGGGTGCTCCTGCCACTGCCAGCTGTGGCAAATGCATTGATCAGTTAGCTGCAGGGAAGAGCACATATATAGAGAGAAAAGTACCAAGCACGGGTTCATTAGCATGCTCTCACTTGTTCTAGTATGAAATTCAATAAACAGTGCTTGAGGCACAGCTCTGCAAGTATAACACCTTTAAAGGAAGGGGAAAAGCCCAAGAGCGTTTCTATAGACTAAGCAAAATCAGACGTGTCCACTCTAAGTAGCCTCATAGTGATGACTGCAAGCTCATTTATTTAAACAGATGACAGAAAAAGGAAAAGGTAAGAAAAGATTAAAACAATTGTGCCCCCATTTCTTTGTTTCAAAACATATGTGTAAGTGGCATGGGATGAGGGGAAAAACAATAGTGAAACTAATAATAAAGTCCCCACTCAGACTGCTTGTGCTGATAGGAGCGCAAAACAAATAAACACAAAACCAAAAATGCAAGACATACAAACAAAACAAAAAACCTACAGACTTTTCATCTGTCCCTTTGATGAATGTCTTTGGCACTATTCTCTAGGCAAAGATCAATACCCATTTCCTAAGACATTTATTTAGGGCTTTAAAAGTCTTTAAATTGAGCCCTGCCTAGGGAGTCCCTACCCCCACCCCCACTCCTGGAGAAAGAAAAGAGGTATGGGATGGGGTAGGAAGAGAAACCAACTCTTTATATTCATTTTAGCATTAAAAACAAACAAACAAACAAGAAACTCACAAATTTCCTCTTACAAATTCGCTCCTTATTACAATATTTCTGCTCGGAGCTTTCCACCAGTTGGATTTTGAACACTATCACCCAAGCAAAATTCAGCACATTTTAGGAAGACATTCGCTTAAGACAAGATGGGTTAATTGTGAGGCTGTGCTCACAGCACTGTTCATTTACTTCTAGAACATTCAGTACATGCAGTTTTCTCCTAGAAGAAAGTCTGAAAAAGAATATCCAGACAGTGCAGCACTTTCTGGCTGTACTGAAGTCTTGAGGACAAATACTTCTCAATTACACCTACACAGCCACCGTTTTCAATAGGAACAGACTAACTAGAAACAGGACTTAACCCTTCATCCCTGTGTTGGCAGTCTCTTTCCAGATTTCTGTGACTGATGCTAGCCAGCCAGAATCCTAGAGGTAACGCTCCTGCTGCTATATTTATTTAACTTTTCAGTGACTCTGTTAATACAGTTCACATAATTCCAGGAATAGATGTAAACGCTTTCTGAACCTCTTCAAAAATTGCTCATCTGTTAGTCAGCATGAATCATTGCCACAGTAGGCTTTCCCAAAAAGCATTGTAAGAGAAAAAGAAAAGAAAAAGAAAGAAAGCACACCTCTCCATTGTTTTTTGAGTAGGAAAATGAGCGCAGAGAAAATTTGTGAGGAAAAAGACTTTAACGGACCAGACTTTATATGAGACAAAAGCATGCATAGATCCCTTTCTCGTGGGCATATAATCAATTTACCACAATTGACAAGTAAAGCAACAATTTCGTACTACGTTTCTGTCCTGCTTTTCAAGTGCATTGTAAATTATCTGTACCTCTTTACAAGGCTAAATGACTTCAGATAGGTGTAAAAGAGTGAGGACATTGCTCCACTGGTAGTACTCCCCTGTGACAGACTGATGGTAACAGATTCTCAAAAATTCAGTAATTGGAAACAGAACATATTTTTACAATATTGTGTGACCTGCATATATTATTTCAGAGACTGCTGAGAACAGCAGCTGGGCTTTACTGAAAAAGAGAGAGGGTATCCATAGTGTTTTTCAGGTTATTATTACTCTTCATTCTTTTCCTAAGACTTAAACGCAATGACCGTTTGATTCTCTTGGAAAGATGCACTGGTTGTCCACATCCAAAAGAAATTTAAAAATAAGAAAGAAAAGTTAGCATAGTTGCAAACTGCCATAGGAACTGCTCTAGCTTCAGAAAGAAATCTGTGTGGCACAAATGGAGCCCTGGAATTTGAGAACAGTGCAATCAGTGACCCACAGATTAAGGGGGATAAAAGCTGCCAGCTTTGCTGTCTGATCATTGGAACGAGACAGGAAGTAAACACAACTGGAAATCATTATGCCTTGGTATTCTATTTTTAGCTTCTCTTTGTTTGCTGAGTGCATTTGGCAGAAATCTTACAGCTTAGAGATGGAACATGTCTTAATAGGCCTCAAATACATCCTTTTCAATCTCCTAATTTACCCCTGTGGAGCACTCACCGCTACCCTGGCCTGTCTGTGTTGATGTTTTGTGGAGTTTCCACCATTTTCTTTGAAAACTATCCCACATCTAACACAGATTATTCCACCTGGAAAAGGCTGGGTTGCAAACTGTCTGCCCTTCTTATTTGATCGGCTCTCTTCCTCCAGCCTGCTCCTCCCAGGGGAGGAGACATGTTGAAAGTTCCTAGAACAAAAAAGGTAGCAGTTTGTTGATTACCTACATTCTTGATAGCACTGGCTACTAGCCTAACTGTGCGTTTGTCCCACTGCACGAGCTCACACTGCTCACTTCCATTTGTCTTCATCTGGCACTTGAACCATCTAGAGGATGATCTTGTGCAACACTGGCTGCTGCTTAGTCAAGTGAAGCACGTTACACATTTTCAATTTTTCTTTGCAAGAATTGTGCCAGCCCCCAGCCATAATCATCAGTGTGGTTGGGTTCTGAATTTCTCCAGTTTTCCTGTATTCAAGTGTCATGAGCTTCCAGAAACAATATATGAAACTACATTACATTCTTATGCAAGCTTCTGAACTGTACTTGGAGTAGCGGAAGAAACAATTTAAATTCAAAGTGGCCAATCACCACAACAGCTACATCCAAGGCACCCCCCAGTTCCACCCCATAGCACCCATCTGAATGCAAACTATCCTTTAATGAAGCAGCTGGGGACAGAAATGAGCAATGCAACAGGGCACCACCAGGTCAAAGTGTTTTGTACTAGGGAAAACAAAGGGCAAGAGCTCCTGCTGGTAAGGATCCTGCCTCTATGCCAAGATTTGTACATTGGTAAGCTCCAGCACATCAACAGATCTCAGCGGTTGTAGTACCACGAGCAGTGAGCACTGCAAAAAGAACAAAAAATCACATCAAGTTTTACAAAACAGACTTCTAAATGGAATGGAATGGAAGATAACTCAAATGTGGAGAACACCTTTCAAGGGAGAGAACTGCAAACTTGCTACTGTATCCATGTGAGGTGATGCTTCCAATAAGCCTTAGATAGAGAGGGAAAGTAGTCTCCAGTTGCCTTTCAGCAAAGACAACAAAACCGTGGCTTATTCTGTGAAGGTCGCAACCCAGAAAAAAATAACTGAATTTCTCCTTCCGTGAGTAGCTCCCATCTCCAGTCTCTTTTTTAGATCTCATTTGAAGACAATCATTTTGGTTAACTATAGTGAATTATGTCATTGAATCACTAAGAAAGAAGGAGCTCCTTACCCCATGTATGACAAAAGCACACTAAGAATTATAAACATTAATTGTATAAATGCTACATTATTATATAAATATTTATATAAATATGAAAGTTATATATTATATAAATAAAATTTGTATAAAAGTATAACTATATAAAAGTACACTAAGAATTCTTCACCCATCTCATGACAAAATAATTTTTAAGAAGCTACTACAAATGAATACAAAATGAAAGGAACCTTGTAGTTTCAAGCATTTACATGCTGTCTGCAGGAAATGTTCAGCTCAGGTAATGTTACTGCAGTGCAGAGATGCTTATTAAAAAGAACTGGCAAATAAATCATGTCGCTTTATGGTAATAACAGCTTTCTTGCCAAAAGGTGGCTCTTGATTTTCTAGTACACTTGTGAATGCACTCACATTTCCCAACAAAGCACTAAACCTCTGAGGAACCACACCCCAAACCCTTGGTGGTTTCCAGCTGACTTATGCTAGTGTAAATATGTGATAGCAGAGTCCCAAACAAGGTCTCACATCCAGATCTTTGCTGAATATAAACTAACTCTCCAATCACCTGTGACTGAGAACTGGCCTCTTTGTCTCTTTGTCTCCACGCTGCCTCGCAGGGGATCTGCTGCAGAGCTCCACTAAAATCTCGGTTAATGTTTTCCTTACTTGTGGAAAAAGCTTATCAGCATGAAGCACAGTGAGCATACAAAAAGTACTAACTGGTTAGTGCTCATTATCCAGTGTCGCAATGGGGAACACTGGGTATATATGGCTCTGGTTGGAGCAGCTTTGCCACCAGAGGAGAAATCAAAAGGTAAGCTCCAATGAAACTCTCTGTAAGTACTATAAACAGTGTAATGTTTTCTTCAGGGGTTGCATGAGCAATTTATAGTTAACGGTAATTCTAGTTTATTTTGAGTTAGTTTTATCCCAGATCTACTTTCTTCCAAACTTTTTCTATAGTAAAACATATATATTTTTCACACACACTGCCATTTATTGCAACTGCAAAGAGAAAAGGGAAGCAAACTTTATGCAGGGCCTTCTAAACTGTCCCAATGATTCTGGGATACTGTTTGACCAACGGAAACATCCCCACTGTATCAGCTCAAGATAATAACAGAGGTGCAAAGGAAAGCTGACACACCTCGCCACTTCTTTCAGAGAAATATGATGACTTTAGCATACATATACAAAGGACCTTTAAGAAAGTCTTCTTAACATGATCGTCAGCCTCTTACCTTCTACCTTCTTCTATGCTGCTCCGCTTTGCAGTGTGCGGCCTCACCTCAAGCACTGGGTACAGTTTTGGGTGCCACAACATAAGAATGCCATGAAACTGTGAGAGCATCCAAAGGAGGGCTATGACGATAGTGAGAGCTCTGGAGGGCGAGGAGATGTGAGGAGATCCCGCGTTTTGTTCAGCCCACAGCAGAGAAGGCCTCATGGCGGCCTGCAGCCCCTCACGAGGGAGCAGAGGGGCAGCGCTGAGCTCTGCCTTCTGGTGACAGCCAGGGAAGGAGCTGTGGATATTGCTGATAGCAGAGAAGCACCTCTTCCAGCCTTTCTACATCCTTGTGGTCACAAGGGGAAGATAACTAGAGAGGACTTCTAACATCTTTTCCATGGAGAGCTTCTTGCTGCGTAATTGTCTTCCCTTTTGGAAAGCCCTCTGTCTCTACCACTGATAAGTTTCTATAGGATT